>NC_134353.1:758706848-759053348 GCF_048569485.1 Anomaloglossus baeobatrachus
TTTAAAGATGGATCCCCTTGGGCTGAAGCTGCTTGGGGACCCCAGTTGTTGAAGTATTAGCTCCCGTCCCGTAAGCAGGTGCCACAGATCCGCAGTGGAGCCTGACTTAGATTACGATTCCGGACACTATGTAGCACTGCGCTCCGGGAACTGTGGCAGCCAGAGGGACATACAATCCCCCTGTCCTGCAGATTCTGGTGGTACAACGTGAAGTCTGTTCCACTCTAGGGCTCTGCACCCTGCACTGCGCCAGTCCCGAGGAAGTAATTAAGCTCTCCCCACGGCGACCGCATTGACTCCTTCGTCCCACTAGAGCCACCGGTAAAGCTCGTCTGCTCCTGTCGTCTCCTGATGGGGAACTCTCTATCTGTCGTTCCCTGTCACTAGTGGGTGGCAGCCCCCCATGTTTGGTGACTACCTTAAGACTCGACCTTAGTCCGGTCCCTATTGGAGAGGGCAACCTGTTGGTGTGTATGAGTTTGTGTGTTGTGGAATCGGTACCAACCTCCTGTGGATCCAGGATGAGTATCACACCTTAAGTGAGGTGCAGTACCCTGTGGCGACTGAAGCCTCAGGGGTGCCACATATGCAACTGTGAATATGGCCTCACAAACAAAAAAAGACATCATGGTGTGTTGCTGTTTCTCAGCATACAGTACTGACAAACTTAATGTCATTGAAGAAAGTGAATGAAATTGAATGAAGGATGTACAAATCAACATGTTTTAAAAAATATCTGCTGCCATCATACTATCATAATGATGAAGATGAATTGAGGGTGGACATTTCAGCAAGACAATGATCCCAAACACACAGCCAAGGAATCTCTCAATTGGTTTCAGAGAAGGAAAATAAAGCTGCTAGAATGGCCCAGCCAATCACCTGACCTGAATCCAATAGAAAATTTATGGAAGGAACAACAACTCAGGAGTTCATAGAAGGATCTCGCTGAACTTTCAGGATTTGAAGAGTGTTTGTGTGGAAAAATGGTCTAAATCACACCTGACCAATGCACGCAACTAGCTTCTACAAAAAGGAGGTGTCTTAATGCTGTTATCACCAACAAAGGCTTTTTTACAAAGTATTAAATATATTTCCGTAAGTGTGTTGAATACAAAATTTGTGTCAATAGCATCTTTAGAAATATTTACTTGCCAAATTGGTGACATGTTCAGTACTTATTTCATCTGTTGTATGTTTATATATATTCATCACTATGAAACAGTTTTGAGCAGGTGTGGAAATAAGAATGATTTCTAAAATAGAAGTTTTAAAAGCCTTGTTTTAGTGATCAAGATATAAAGTGAATTATCAAGAGAGAAATCTAAATCAAATTCAGTATTTGGATTGACCACTCTTTGTCTTCAAAACAGCATGATTCCTATTAGGTACAATTGCATACAGGTTTTGAAAAAAAAAAAAAACGCAGCAATGAGATTGCGCCAAACATTTTGGAGAACAAAGCCCAGATCTTCTGTGCATGTTGGTTGTGCAAATGTAGCACCCAGGGATATGGGGTACTTGGTCCCGGGCAGTGTCTCCATTGGGAATATTACGGTGGTGGCCATTGCCCGGTTCCGTGCCCTGGACCCTTTTTGTGATGGGGGATATTTACAGGGGATTTGTCAATAAAGTTATTTGTGACACCACTTAAGAAGGAGTCCAGTGCCACTTGCGGTGTTGCGTCTAAGTGTTAGGAAGCCGCCGCTGTAGAATGTCTCTACTAGGGCTGATGGTATGAGCAGCTAGTATGGTAGTCCCTCTGCAAGTAGGGTATTCCCCCAGTGTGTGTATGGTGCGATGGACGTCGGAAGAAGGAGTCCAGACAGGTATTCAGTGCAACTGGTTTACTCACTTTTCGGGTGTTAATTGGTTGTCCGAGGCAGGCTGGTTTCGCCTCCAGGTCCCCTTCGTCCCAGTGCCAGTCTGGTTCTCTGGTACCTTCTTCCCCTGCACTAGTCTCTGGTAAGTGGGTCCCCATGGTATGGAACACTGGGGGTCCCCGGTCTGTGGTTTGTCCACCTCTGTTCGCCTGATGATAGTGTGAACCCTGTGGGGTTGGAGTCTCTGGTCCTGACCCCGATTCTCCATTTGCTACTGAGTCTTCGGATTATTTAGGTTCAGCAAGGTCCTTGATGGTCCCCTTTGCTGTGCAGGTGTTAACAGGTCGGTTTGAAGCTCTTTCGTGCCCTAGGGTCCTGTACCCCGTCGGTGCGTAGTTCTGTGAGTACTCCACCGGCAACCACCTCTCCTGGGTACCAGGTCACCATCAACCCGAGTCAGGACGTTGCTCAGTCACACCTTTACACTCCTGCTGTCAACACTGTTCTTCGACTTAGTTGGACTGACTACTGACTTCCTGTGTTCCCAACTACTCTCCACAGTCTACCCCTCCCACCTGGTCAACTAATGGACTGGAGCGGCTGCACCTCTAGGCGGCAATCCATGATCCCACCCTAGCTAGGTACCATTGTATGGAGGATTGTTGGGGAAAATTGGGATTACCTGGGTTTTTGGTGTTACCGGCACTGGGGTTCTGGGTCCCTAAGGGGGTAGGTCCTGCATCCTGGTTGGGATGCAGAACCTTGTAGCACCCTGAGGTGTTCAAGGGCGCTACACAAATTCTTCATGTAATCCAAGAAAGATTGATGATGTTTAGATCACGGCTCAGTCATCACTTCAGGGACTCATTCTTCTTTATGTTGAAAATAGTTCTTAATGACATTGGTTTTATGTTTGGGGTCATTGTCCTGCTACAGCATGAATTTGGAGCAAAACAAACGCCTCCCTGATGTGTTGTATGATGGATAAGTATCTGTCTGTATTTCTCACCTTTCAGAAACCATTAATCCTAACTGAATCCCCAAATTCATTTGCTGAAATGCAACACCAAACTTGCAAGGAACGTCCAATATTCTTCACTTTTACCTGCAGACACTCATTACTGTACCACTCTCCAGACCTTCTGCAAGCAAACTGACTTGTGTTACAGCAAATCCAGTTCCTATGTTTTCATACACATTGAAGGTATGGCTTTTTGACCGCAATATTTCACTAAAGACTACTTCTGGCCAGACTTTTCCGAATAGTTGATAAATGTAGCTGAGTCACATTGGTTGTTAGCTGATGGCACTGCTGGACATTTTCTGATCTATAAGCATGATGTGTCTTTCATCTGTTGCCTGAAGTTTCCTTGGCCAACTACTACATCTACAATCCTCAACATTGCCCATTTCTTGAATCTTGAAACTCCAGTCTGCTTTGAAATATTTGTCTAGGAGACACCTAGCTGATGCAGTCTATCTTTTGTCCAGTTGCTGTGTTCAGTCATGCCAAGAAGTGTGACCTGTAACATGAAACTATCTTCCTCAACCTCACCTTTGTGGCTTGACTGGACCTCACCAAGTCTTAGGGGTGCTTCACACACAGCGAGCTCACTGCCGAGATCGCTGCTGAGTCACGCTTTTTGTGACGCAGCAGTGACCTCATTAGCGATCTCGCTGTGTGTGACAATGAGCAGCGATCTGGCCCCTGCTGCGAGATCGCTGCTCGTTACACACAGCCCTGGTTCGTTTTCTTCAAAGCCGCTCTCCTGCTGTGACACACAGATCGCTGTGTGTGACAGCGAGAGAGCGACAAATGAAGCGAGCAGGGAGCAGGAGCCGGCGTCTGACAGCTGAGGTAAGCTGTATCCAAGATAAACATCGGGTAACCAAGGTGGTTACCCGATATTTACCTTAGTTACCAGCCTCTGCAGCTCTCACGCTGCCTGTGCTGCCGGCTCCGGCTCTCTGCACATGTAGCTGCTGTACACATCGGGTTAATTAACCCGATGTGTACAGCAGCTAGGAGAGCAAGGAGCCAGCGCTAAGCAGTGTGCGCGGCTCCCTGCTCTCTGCACATGTAGCTGCATTACACATCGGGTTAATTAACCCGATGTGTACTGTAGCTAGGAGAGCAAGGAGCCAGCGCTCAGTGTGCGCGGCTCCCTGCTCCCTGCTCACACTGGTAACTAATGTAAACATCGGGTAACCATACCCGATGTTTACCTTAGTTACCAGTCTCCGCAGCTTCCAGACGGCGGCTCCGTGCAAGCGCAGCGTCGCTTGCACGTCGCTGCTGGCTGGGGGCGGTTCACTGGTCGCTGGTGAGATCTGCCTGTTTGACAGCTCACCAGCGACCATGTAGCGATGCAGCAGCGATCCTGACCAGGTCAGATCGCTGGTCGGATCGCTGCTGCATCGCTAAGTGTGAAGGTACCCTTAAGCCTCCTACACAGCTGTTTCAATAAATGACTGTGTTTCAATCTACATATGAAAATAATGATATTTATCATTTGTTTGTTATAATTGGTTACTCATGCACCTGACTATAATCCTACAAAATCAATTGTACAAGTGTACTAGAAGAACTGATGATATTTTGAACGCCAAAGGTGGTTATACAAATTTGATTTAACTTACATTTCTCTTTTGATCATTCACTTTGCATTTCTTAATTGCTAAAAATCAGCTATTTACATGTTTCTATTTTTTTTAAAACTATTCTTATTTTGCTACTTTTTTCCACACCTGCCTAAAATCAGTACTGTAGCTTTGAATAGCAGCGATAGCCTACTTGAACTTTCTTAACTTTATACTATGGGTTGTGCTAGCCATATACTATATATTCTACTCATATCTAGTAACAATCAGTTATCAATTTCAGTGAGGAATTGTTGTGCAGTCTTCAGTGTTGCACTCGTTGGGTATAATGGTGGCTTTGGACTCAGCTCACACTGCAGAGTCTGGCAAGCAGCCTGGGATCACTTAGTTGCACAGCCTGTCATGGGCATTGGCTGTCTATGGCTTCACTGCTTTCTAGTACAGCAGGAGTTAATTCCTGCTTGCTTGTGATCATCTACTGGGAGCTCAGGTTGCTGTTCACAAGCGGCCTTCACCTTTTATAAGGTTCTGATTCCTGTGGCTGATGACAGATATAGCTATGCTTCCTCGGTTCCTGTGGTTATCCTCTTAAAAGGTGATATACAAGTTGAGCTTTTGTGTGGTGTGTGAGTCCTCCTGTTGTGCATTAATACCCTACCCCTTTGCTTTACTTCTCTGATCACATACTTTCCCCCCTTCGTGTTTAAGTGCAGTATGTGAGCTTTTGTTTACCGTTGTCTGTGCCTATTTGTGGGGTTTTGGTTACTGGGTTTCCGTCCCGCTCTCAGGGTGGGGGAGAGTAGTATCAGGGCTCGGACAGGATACAGGGTCACACTGGGGGCTCGAACCTGGCTACCATTGAGCCCACCTTTGAGATAAGGGATAGTACAGGGGCCCCAACCTTAGGGTCAGCCTAAGAGCCACTGTTCCATCTGTACATATCCCGAGACAGGAATCACTGACAAATAGCACTAGGTGGAGTTCTATGAATGAAAGATGATCCATCATTTTTTATCGTTTTTTATTTCATGTAGACGGAGAATACAAATATTTCCAAACACAGGCAAATCAGGGGAGGTGACGGGTTCTTTTTTAAAGCAAGATCATTACAGATTTGCAGAAAATTATATAGCTCACCAAACCTGGTATAACCATAACTATAAAAATCTATAAAACACAAAACTTGTAAAGCCCAGCAGAAAGTAAAATGCTCTGAACTTTGTTTTTCTTCAGGAGATTGTTGAAAATACTTTACGCAGATCAGGATCTAGGGCTGGAAAAGAAATGGATGTTTGAATAGGTTGCCTGCTGGGCTATAAAATGTATGTGCTTAAAGTCCTCGGGAATAGAACTAACTATCTGTAACAATGCAGGGCAAAGAACAAAAATACAAATAAAAAAGTTCTAGCGTATGTGACTTATCTGAAGTGCAGCACAGTTCAAGCATGATAAATGAGAATCATGAGGTTTACCATGCAGAAAACTGTCAGTGATAGACCAGAAGAGTAGGCAGGCTAAGCTGATTAAGACAGATACCCAAGGAACAAAATAATTAGTTTTTGATTCTGCCTGCCAGACGAGTAAAACCTATGATAATGAAAAAATAAATTGAGTATCAGCAACCATCTGTACTTTCTGAACATTTTTAGAAACTCATCTACTTAGGATGGACACGTTTTATGGTGTTGAAATGTCATTCAAAAATGATGGCTAACAGAATATGGCCTTTCTACAAGTGTGCGGAGATTTACATTAGATTGGATTAACATGTTTGACATTACACAAACTGCAGCTCATCCGAAATAATTTTCTTCTGAACCCTTCACTTCCAGCATACCTTACGCTTCAGTTACTGTCTAGACTTAAAAAGAATATTTTTTCAAATTCACTTGAACACTATTATATTCCAAAAAACATGCAAATGACTGGAAAATTATTTACTTTTCTTTTTGTATGTCATATATTGTATAATGTTACGTCCGGGTGGTGGAAACTCTGGACCGTACACCGGTTTCCCTTGAGAAGGCAGCCAGGCCGGTCACCTCGCCAGAGGGTCTGGATGCACGGCAGCCGAAGCACTGTTGGTAGTCAGGCAGTCCGTAGGAGAGCTGGAAAGGTGGATGTCGTGGAACAAACGGAGATCTGGACGGTAGTCCGGGTGACGAGGCTCAGGGTCCGAGGCCGGGTAGTAGGGTCAGGCGAGATCCAGAACCTGCTGAGCGATGGGACGGGTCACCAAACGGAGCCAGGGACTGGAGACTGGCGGAGCTGCAGAGGTGGTGTAACATCCGCCGAAGTCACCGTCAGGGTACTGTAGTGGACGTGGTTCGGGGCGGCTGGCGTGGCAGAACAGGCTCTACGAGACAGGACAGGGTTAATACAGAGCAAACAATACGGGGACCTGAACTCCTAGTCTATCAAACACGTAGAACAGGCCCCGCCCACCAGGAAAGTGAATCTTAATATACCCTGTACCTGTCTAAGCAATTTCCTGTTTCTAGGTGCTGGCCCTTTAAGAAATGGTCAATGACCGCGCGCGCGCCCTAATGCGCATGCGCGAGGCCCGAGTACCAGAAGCCAGACCAGGGAGCGGTGCAGAGGAAGCAGGAGTGCCCGGCTGGGTGTCCCACGTCGCAGAGGAGCGCCGGGAGCGGGGAGCTGGACGCATGGAGGGCGCAGGCGGGGAAGAGGAGGCCGGGACCGGAGTCGTGAGCAGGGGACGCCGCCGGGGAGCGGGGAGCAGGCCACGGGGACTGGAGAGTGGTGCCAGGGGACCGGGAAGCGTGACAGTACCCCCTCCCCCACGCCCCCCTCCCCGCAACCGGGACAGGAAGGCACGAATCAGAGGAATGCCAACATTCTCCCGGGGCTCCCAGGACCTATCCTCGGGTCCATAACCCGCCTAGTCCATCAGGAAGTATTGCCGACCTCGCATGGTCTTCATGGCCACGATATCCCTTACCGCATAGATGTCATCGTCAGCAATAGGAGCAGCAGCAGTACCGGCATCAGCGGAGAAGGGACCAAGGACAACAGGCTTGAGCAAGGAGACATGGAAGGAGTTGGGTATCCGCATCGTGGCCAGGAGCTGCAGCTTGTAGGAGACTGCATTGATCTTGCTGATGACTTTAAACGGCCCGATGTAGCGAGGACCCAACTTGTACGAGGGTAACTTCAATCGAACATATCTGGATGCAAGCCAGACCAGATCACCTGGGGAGAAACACGGGGGGTCCAGGCGTCTCTTGTCCGCATGTCTCTTCATCCGCAAAGAAGAACGTGCTAGGGAAGACTTGACAGAGTCCCATATAGCTGAGAAGTCCCGAACCAGAGCATCTGCTGCAGGGACATCGGAAGCCGAGGATACTGGCAATGGGACAGAAGGCTGCAGTCCGTAAACGACCTGAAAGGGAGAGCTGGAGGTGGACTCACTGATGTGCTGGTTATGGGAGAATTCAGCCCAAGGTAGGCGCGTGGACCAATCGTCATGATGGATGTTGACGTAGTGGCGCAGGAAGGAGGTCAGGATCTGATTGACCCGTTCCACTTGGCCATTCGACTGAGGATGGTAGGCCGAAGAAAAGTCCAAGGACACTCCCAGATGTTTGCAGAGAGCCCTCCAGAAGCGCGAGGTAAACTGAGTTCCTCTGTCGGACACAATGTGTGCGGGGAAGCCATGTAATCGGAATATGTGCTGTATGAAGGAGTCAGCTAGCTCCTGGGCAGAGGGCAGCCCTGCCATGGGAACGAAGTGAGCCATCTTTGAGAAGCGATCCACCACAACCCATATGACCGTATGTCCGGAGGATAAGGGTAAGTCCGTAATGAAGTCCATTGCAATATGTTGCCACAGAACGGAAGGAATGGGCAAAGGCAGAAGACGTCCATATGGTAGGTGCTTGGGTGTCTTGTTCCGGGCACAGGATGGACAGGCTGAGACGAAGGTTGCGACGTCTTTGCGAAGGGACGGCCACCAGTAGTGACGGACAATCGTACTCCAAGTCTTCTTCTGACCAGCATGGCCGGCGATCTTCGAGGCATGGCCCCAGTGCAGGACTCTCTGTCTGTCATTATCTGAGACATAGGTTTTCCCAGGGGGTATCTGAGTTAGAGCGACAGGATTCACCGGAATGACTTTACTGGGGTTGATGATGGGCTGGAATGTCTCCTCCTCCCACTCTACGGGCACAAAGGACCTGGACAAAGCGTCTGCCCGCACGTTCTTATCCGCAGGCCGAAAATGGAGTTGGAAATCAAATCGAGCAAAAAACAAGGACCAGCGGGCTTGTCGTGGGTTCAGTCTTTGGGCAGACCGCAAGTACTCCAGATTCTTGTGGTCCGTGTATATGATCACAGGGTATACTGCTCCCTCCAAGAGGTAGCGCCATTCCTCCAAGGCCAGCTTCACGGCCAGTAGCTCCCGATCCCCGATGGTGTAGTTAGTTGCGTTCGGGTGCCGAGAAGCTCTTGGAGAAGAATCCACAAGTGACCATCTTCCCGGAGGGGGAGTTCTGCATCAACACTGCCCCGGCTCCTGAGGAGGAGGCATCCACCTCTAAGGTGAACTGTCGGTTCAATTCAGGGCGATGGAGAACCGGTGAAGAAGCAAACGCCTGTTTCAAGGAGCAGAACGCGGCATCGGCCGCCGGTGGCCAGTCCTTAGGATTAGCTCCTTTCTTAGTCAAGGCAGAGAGAGGCGCAGTCAAGGCAGAGAAATGCGGGATGAATTGACGATAATAGTTCGCAAAGCCGAGAAAGCATTGGATAGCCTTCAGTCCGGAAGGAGGAGGCCAGTTGATGATGGCAGACACTTTCTCTGGGTTCATCTGCAGGCCAGTGTCCGAGATTACATAACCCAGGAAGGGAAGAGACGACTTTTCAAAGATGCATTTCTCGTACTTGGCGTACAGACGGTTCTCTCTAAGCCTCTGGAGAACTAGCTGCACGTTCTCTCTGTGGGTCTGTAGATCCGGAGAGAAGACCAGGATGTCATCCAGATATACCACGATACAGACATAGAGGAGATCTCTGAACACGTCGTTCACCAATTCTTGGAAGACTGCCGGAGCATTACACAGACCAAAGGGCATGACACAATACTCGTAGTGCCCATCCCGAGTGTTGAATGCGGTTTTCCATTCGTCTCCAGAGCGAATGCGAACCAGGTTATAGGCCCCACGGAGGTCCAACTTGGTGAATACACGGGCTCCTCGGAGCCGATCGAATAGTTCGGGGATAAGCGGCAGAGGGTATTTGTTTTTTACGGTGATCTGGTTTAATCCCCGGTAGTCAATGCAAGGGCGCAGATCACCTTCCTTCTTCTTGACGAAAAAAAAACCTGCTCCGGCAGGGGACGAGGATCTCCGAATGAACCCCTTAGCCAGGCTCTCGGTGATATAGGCAGACATAGCCCGTGTTTCAGCAGGGGACAAGGGGTATATCCTTCCTCTAGGAGGCGTAGTTCCTGGCAGTAAATCGATGGCACAGTCGTAGGGACGATGAGGCGGTAGTACCTCTGACTCTTTTTTATCAAAAACGTCCGAGAAGGACCAGTAGGCAGAAGGCAGTCCTGGTAGAGACTCTGGAACCGGAGGGCGTCGGACGGGCTGGATGGATTTCAGACATCTCTCGTGACACGAGGAGCCCCATCGGGTGATTTCACCTGTACTCCAGCTGACCGACGGTTTGTGTGTCCGTAACCATGGCAGTCTCAGCAGGATCTGATGAGACATGCGCGGGAGGACGTAGAAGGTGATCTTCTCGGTGTGCAGAGCACCGATCCGCACTTCCACAGGCTTGGTGATCAGTGAGACGGTGTCAGAGAGGGGTCTCCCATCTACAGAGGCGATCACCAGCGGTTTCTCTAGTGGGAGGACAGGCACCTGGTACTTTTCCACCGTGGCCTGCTGGATGAAGTTGCCTGCTGCTCCGGAATCGAGATACGCCTCTGCCGTGAACCGGGTCTCTTCTGTAGTGACTTGAATAGTCCAGGTAACGGAGTCTGAGAGAGTCCCAGCACCTAGGGTGGCCTCTCCTACCAAGCCTAGGCTTTGGAGTTTCCCGGCTTCTCGGGACAAGAGCGTAGCAGGTGTGTGCCATCACCGCAGTAGAAGCAGAGACCCTTTGCTAGTCGTTCTGCTCGGCGTTGCTCCTACTGCCTCAGGCGGTCAATCTGCATGGGCTCGTAGGTAGACGCGCCAGGTGACGCCAACTGGGGAGCGATGGACTTCTGGGGTGGGGAGGAGTGCCGTATCGGACGCCTCTCGCGGGACACCTCTTTGGATCGTTCCTGAAAGCGAAGATCCACTCGAGTCGCTAGAGCAATCAGGGCATCCAGGGTGGAAGGCATGTCACGACCAGCCAGCTCATCTTTAATGCGACCCGAGAGTCCCTCCCAGAAGGCGGCGGTTAGGGCCTCATTGTTCCACCCGAGTTCCGAGGCCAAGGTGCGAAAACGAATAGCATATTGGCCCACCATCAGAGTCCCCTGACGTAGCCGGAGGAGGGATGAGGCAGACGCGGAGGCGCGTCCGGGCTCGTCAAAGGTGCTACGAAATGCCTGCAGGAACTCCTGGATGTTGGTGGTTACCGGATCCTCCTTCTCCCACAAGGGGTTCATCCAGGCCAGTGCCTCTCCCTCTAGATGGGACATCATGAACGCGACCTTGGCTTGGTCAGAGGCAAAAAGGTGCGGCAGCAGCTTGAAATGGAGGGAGCATTGATTTATGAATCCCCTGCAGGTCTTGGGATCTCCGGCGTACTGGGGTGGTGAGGCCAAACGAAGCTTGGAAGCATCCGAGGAGGCTGCCACGGGAGCTGCGGCCGTGGATTGTGCAGTGGAAACCTGAGATGCCAAGGACGTGGCCGTTGCTTGCAGCGTGTTCAGGCGGGTATCCACAGAAGACATGAAAGCCAGCATGCGGGTCTGGGTCTCGCGCTGCCGTGTGAGTTCCTGCTGCAAGGCCGCTAGTGCTTCGGCGGGATCCATGGCCTGTTCTAGCTGTTACGTCCGGGTGGTGGAAACTCTGGACCGTACACCGGTTTCCCTTGAGGAGGCAGCCAGGCCGGTCACCTCGCCAGAGGGTCTGGATGCACGGCAGCCGAAGCACTGTTGGTAGTCAGGCAGTCCGTAGGAGAGCTGGAAAGGTGGATGTCGTGGAACAAACGGAGATCTGGACGGTAGTCCGGGTGACGAGGCTCATGGTCCGAGGCCGGGTAGTAGGGTCAGGCGAGATCCGGAACCTGCTGAGCGATGGGACGGGTCACCAAACGGAGCCAGGGACTGGAGACTGGCGGAGCTGCAGAGGTGGTGTAACATCCGCCGAAGTCACCGTCAGGGTACTGTAGTGGACGTGGTTCGGGGCGGCTGGCGTGGCAGAACAGGCTCTACGAGACAGGACAGGGTTAATACAGAGCAAACAATACGGGGACCTGAACTCCTAGTCTATCAAACACGTAGAACAGGCCCCGCCCACCAGGAAAGTGAATCTTAATATACCCTGTACCTGTCTAAGCAATTTCCTGTTTCTAGGTGCTGGCCCTTTAAGAAAGGGTCAATGACCGCGCGTGCGCCCTAATGCGCATGCGCGAGGCCCGAGTACCAGAAGCCAGACCAGGGAGCGGTGCAGAGGAAGCAGGAGTGCCCGGCTGGGTGTCCCACGTCGCAGAGGAGCGCCGGGAGCGGGGAGCTGGACGCATGGAGGGCGCAGGCGGGGAAGAGGAGGCCGGGACCGGAGTGGTGAGCAGGGGACGCCGCCGGGGAGCGGGGAGCAGGCCACGGGGACCGGAGAGCGGTGCCAGGGGACCAGGAAGCGTGACATATAAAGTAAATGGATATTTTATTCCCGAGTGCTGAAAATATTAGTGAAATAATAGCGTACCTTCCAACTCTTGAAGAAAGGAAAGAGGGTCAAAGTCTGCGTCACGCTGCAAATTTTTACCCCCTAGCCACACCCATTTGGCAGTAAGGGTCATTCAGCAGATGCCCCGGACTATTCATTCATAGTCATAGCAGCCAGAATTTTCTTATATTTATGCGCAGTGGCGTAACTAGAGTTTGATGGGCCCCGGTGCAAAGTTTGGATCTGGACCCCCCCCAACCGTACACGACACTCGGGGTATGGGATAATGTCGCTGACACTTGGCTCTTTCCTTCAGCACTCATGTTTCCCATGATCTGAAATCCCTCTATCAGCAGCTTTCCTATGTTCTGATATCCATTTTGTCCTCATCATGTACCTTCCCCCTGCTCTGCTATACATCTTTCCCTCAGCACCCAGCTTTCCCATATCAGAGCATGAGAAAGCTGTGTGCTGAGGGAAAGAGCCTCTTTTCCTTAGCACAAAACTTTCCCATGCCATGCTTTATCTTTGTCCCCCTCGTATATAGTTATCCAAATACTATAATGACCTCCACATAGCCTTCCATATAGTATAATGGGTCCCATATAACCCTTCATATATTATAATGCACCTCCCATAGTCCTCCATGTATTATAATACACTTCACATAGCCCTCCATATAATATAATGTAGAGCATAGTCCTCCATATAATATAATACACATTCCACAGTCCTCGATTTAAGATAATGCACATCCCATAGTCCATATAAGGCACACCCAATAATCCTCAATATAGTATAATGCACACGCTATAATCCTCCATATAAATGCACACACAATAATCAGGTAAACATTTTTACAACTATGGTGTCTCACCATAAGAGCTTGTGTAGATACCCGTATTTTTGGTCCGCTACATGTAAGTCAATCTAAAGCCTCATGCCGATGTGGCTAGAAGTATGTAAATCGCACACTTGTGGTCACATGACGGTCCCCTCTCACCACCGGTACTGGAAAACCCTGACAGCTCGCTGTGCGCATGCAATGAAGATTCACTAGTCTGCAGTCACAGGCCATTAAACAACTGTCAATCGGCTTCATATAACCAAACGGGGTCAACAATCATTTAAAGGGAATCTGTCAGCAGGTTTTTGCCCTCTAATCTGAGAGCAGCATAACATAGTGGCAGAGATCCTGATTCCAGCGATGTGTCACTTACTGGGCTGCTTAGTGAAGTTTTAATAAACTCACTGATTAATCAGGAGCAGATTATCATTACAGGACTACTTGGCCTGTTGCCAGGTAGTCCAGCATATTCAAGAGCTTTTATCTGCAGTAGAGAAAACATTGATTTTATCAAAAGGACAGCAAACAGTTCAGTAAGTGACACATCACTGGAAGCAGGGTCTCTGTCTCTACATTATGCAGCTCTCACATGGGGGAGCAAATCCTGGGGACAGATTCCCTTTAAAGGAGGAGATTGTCCAGTATAAATGCTCCCTTACATCCAGGTACCTTATTGGTGGCTTCTCAGATTGTAATGGTCTCATCCCATTCTTCTTCATCTGGTCCAAATGCCATAATGACCTTGGACATTCACTCGTCTCCCCAGACTTCCATCTTCTCTGGTTTTCCACAATATATCCTAACACGATGCCCTAAAAAATAACAGTATCATTATTACATCTGAATAAAAAATATCCATACATGCTGTGCACTAAATAACCCGTATACTGTGCACTAAATAACCCCTATACTGTGCACCTGAAAAAAATAATTCCCCCACTATGCACCTGACAAGAAAGTGACCCCATTGTCCCCCTTATGATACATGGCCTCCACAGACCTCCACTGTCCCACTCATATACTACGACCACTGCACCATTCCTCCAAATGAATTATGACTGCCACATTGTCTCTCCTTATGAAAAATATCCGTAAAACTATCCCATCTCATTAACCCCTTCACCCCCGGGCAATTTTCCGTTTTTGTTTTTTGCACCCATTCTTTGAAGAGCCGTAACTTATTTATTTTTCTGTCAATTTGCCATATGAAGGCTTATTTTTTGCAGAACGTATTGTACTTTTAAATGAAACCATAAGTTTTACCATATAGCGTGCTGGAAAATGGCAAAAAAAATTCCAAGTGTGGAAAAATTGCAAAAGAAAGTGTGATTGCACGATTGTTGTTAGGATATTTCATTCAGTGTTCACTATATAGTAAAACTGATGTGTTGGTGTGATTCCTTAGGTCAGTACGAGTTTGTTGACACCAAACATGCATAGGTTTACTGTTATCGAATGGGTTAAAAAAATCGGACGTTTGTCCAAAAAAAGTTGCGCATTTTTTGCGCCATTTTCCAAAAACCGTAGCGTTCTCACTTTTTAGGATCTATAGCTCAGTGATAGCTTAATTTTTGCGTCTCGAGCTGATGTTTTTAATGGTACAATTTTTGGACAGATACTATGTTTTTATCGCCTGTTATTGCATTTTGCACAAAATTTGTGGTGACCTAAAAATGTAATTTGGCATTTGGATTTTTTTCGCCGCTACACCGTTTACCAGAATAATTGATTTTACATTTTGATGGATCAGGAATTTCTGAAAGCGGCAATACCAAATCTGTGTATTTTTTTTTAACCCTTTAATTTTTAATGGGGCGAATGATAAGGTGATTTGAAGTTTTAGGTTTTTTATTTTTTGAAAACTTTGTTTTTGAACTTTTTTTTATATAAATATTTCACTAGTCCCCCTGCTGCATTGCTCTGATCTGCAGAAAAGCTGCTCTCCTCTTACACACAGCGGTCTACCAAGTGTAAGAGGAACTGACTCATGATAGCTATAGGAGTCATCACATGACTCTGTGCTACCATGGCAACCATCGGTTCTATGTGATCATGTCACGTGACTTCCGATTGTGCCGGGTAAGTGAGAGCTTACCGTGGCTGGGATGTACAGCGCGCTGTGATATTGACAGCACGGTGTAAGGGGTTAACAGGCACGGGTAGAGAGCGGATCCACTCATGCCTGATAGCCGCACATGTCAGCTGTTAAAATCAGCTGACAAGTGCAGAAATCCCCACTGGCTGCCCGCAGCAGCCACCAGTGAGTATACCGACATGAGGCAAGAAAAAATGCAGCATTTATAACGCGCCCACGGGGCCTTGGGCTACTCGTTACCGAGCCGCGGTTCTTCTTCTGGGACGCCATGGTGGCCTGGCCCAGTTCCGTGACTCCGGCAGTGTCAATAAAGATGGGGATGAGGATGATGGGAGTAGTTATTCGTGATGCCACCTATGCTATGCGGCCAGTTATCAGCCGCCGCTGCCGGAAGTCTCTCTTCTTTGTGACGCAGCTCGGGTGTTGCAGCTCTCCACAGGTAGAGCTCAGGCCCCAGGGAAGATGTTGGGAGCAGTAGTCGCCTATGGCGCAGGGGCGTGATGGTGAGGGCACTGAAAATGATGGGACGACACGGAGGGCACAGTTCAGGTTCTTTTTACTCACTGAAGTCACTCTGCCGAGGGCCGGCTCCAGGTTTTTGTGGGCCTGTAACGGGGGCAGGGGGCGCCTCAGGGGGTGTAGTCGGGTCCCCTCGCCTTGTGGGCTGCAGGCTGAACCCCGGCCCGGCCGTTACTTGCAAAACAGGTGTGTTGTTGGGGCAGAGTGCGGATGCATGGGGCCCATTCATGACAGCGTTCTTTCTCAGCTCTCCAGCTCCTTTTTCACTTTCAGGAAAGAGACAATTGCAGGCAGCGGATAAACCAAACACCGATTTATTAAACCAAGCTTCCATCTTTTTGTTTGCAGCAGGTTTACTTTAGTACGTTACAAGTTACAGGTCCTTTTCTACAAAAACGGTTTCCTTTTTCTCTACGGGCACTTTCCTTTGCCTGCAGGGGACATACGTTAACCCCCTAGTAGCTGCGCTCTAACCCGGATTTACTGTAGGGCAGATCCAGCACACACTACCAGCTCTGGATAAGTTCTCACCTCTGAACTTCTTTGTCAGGGCACTAACCTTCGCCTGCAGGGGCCACTTGTTATCCCCCTGATAGCTGCACTCCACTCTAGTACACACCACCGGCTCCGGACTAGTCCCAACTCTTCCACCGTTTCTCATGGGTTTCCTCTGCTTTCTAGCCAAGAGTACTCACTCAGGCTGACTGCCTCGTCTCACTCCCACACTCTGCCCCGTCACCTCAGACCGAGCTTGCTCGCCTCTCACATCTCACTGCACACTGGACTCTGCATTCAGAACCCTTCCTTCCCCACCTAGGCTGCCCTGCCCCTTCCTTCCCTGCCACTGTTACCAGGGGAACCACTGCTCTACACTGGCACCTAGTGGGGAAATAGTTTATGACAGGTAACATTTTACCATCAACATTTACAATTTGCCACCATACTACTGTGGCGTCTTCAGGGGGGGGGAAACCACTCCTTCACTACCAGGGGTCCGACTACCCCTTACAGGCCCTGGACGAAAGAGTCTCAGTGGGCCCCATCCACACATAGACATACACAGATACATACACATACAGGCATACGTACACATATATATTTAAAGGGAGATTCACAAAAACACATATAAATAGACAAAACTCTATACACTGCCATATACACTGACATACATAGATACAGATCATACATGCACACACTGACACATTAGAGATATTTCTAATATGTAGTATTTCTGATATGTAGTATACATCCCCCATATAGCACAATGCAGACCCAGATAGCATTAGGCACCCTCATGTAGTATACAGGCTGCATATAGCACAATGCAGACTCACATAGCATTAGGCACCCTTGTGGCACCCCAGGGTTGCCACAGTAACAACACAAAGGGTTAACTCCCCACACACAACACCAAGACCTCCTGGCCAGAAGGGGGAGACCAAGATGCTTCCCTGTACATTCTGCTAGGGGGGAGGAAATGGTCAGTAGTTTCAGTTTGTTTGTTTGTGCAGAGAGTGCAGTTCAGTGGAGCTGCAGCTCGGTGCAGAGCAGAGCACTGAGGAGAAAGGATCTGCAGGTTGGAAGCTGGCTTTAGCTCACCTCAGGATCCACTGACCAATTCCAGGCCTAGCTGAGGGTCTGAGGGAAGGAGACAGAGTACACAGAGGAACATTCCTGGGAGACAGAGCATTGCTGAGTTCATCCCAGTGGAGCACACAGAACGGATGCTGGATCCGAGACTGCAGGTTACATACTGCACAGTTACCACCAGAGAAGTGAAGATTCCAGATCTTTCACCTGTACCACAGACACAAGCAACAAGCGCAGAGTTCAGGAACATACTAGTAAGGACTCGAGTTGCCTGTCAGGTCGGTACCGAGGAGCACAGAGCCAGCTGCATAGTTCATACCGCAGCAGGGCCACAGACACACAGTGCAGGCAAGGAAGCCAAAACGGCCCGGCTGGGCGGGAGAAACCCTGAACCCCTCACAGACTCCGTGGACAGTACTTTGCTGAATACCATCACCAGTAAAAGACAAAGAAACTGCAAAACCGTGAGTCTGCCTGTTTATTGTGCTCGTGTCCTGCACTCCCCCCATAGACTAACATACTGTCCCGGGGAAAAGGCTCTACCCGTGGGGAGCCGTCCCATCTCAAGCTGCCTTCCATCACCCCGGAGGTTCTGCAGCAGCGGTGGTCATCTCTGATCACATTCCACGGGTGGCGTCACGAACATAACCCCCCCCTTTTATTGTGGAACCAGGGAGCACAGACCGGGTCACGACACCGTGATCCCCTTTCCAGAAGCGACCCCTTGGCCCGGTTCTGGGTATCTCCTTAACCCCTGGCGACACAGCTTTGGCGTCACGAACAGGATGCGGACTGGACCCGGCTGCAACCCGGGTGACGTGCGCCTGTAAAGACTTATTGCATCGCATAAAAGACTTGCACTGTGAATTGTTGCAACAAAGAACGGACTTTAAACTTTGCAAAGATACCTGGAAAAATCCAAAAACATCATTGGTAAAATTTTCCAGGCGCCATCTTTAATCACGCCATTACCTGCTACGCGCGGGAAAACATCGCGCCTAAACTAAGACTCCGCCCACTGCTTGCAGAGGAAGTGCGCTCGGTGCTGCGACTCGAACGAAAACGCAGAAAAGTGTCCCAGGCTTACTGTCAAGAAGACTGGTGAAATTAACTAAGGGGGCGCAAAGATGTCGCAGCAGGGAGATGCTGTTGTACCCGGAGGTGCAGCGGCACCTATCATGCCGTTCCTGATGCCGTACACCCCGGGTGCAGTGTGGCTGCCGCAGTACTCAGGTGAGCCCAACACACTTAATGACTTTATCGGAAAGCTAAAAATCTACTACAGCATGTACCCCCTGACAGAAGCTCAGCGTGTTGGTATGCTTATGGGACAGTTAACTGGCAATGCCCAGCGGGAGGCTACATCCTGGCCGGACGATGCAAAAGACACTGTAGAGCATATAATAGCTGGACTAAAAGCAGCTTTTGAATCCACTGCTGGCAGCCGGGCTAAAATGAGGTTCTTTGGATGCAAGCAAAAACCTAGAGAGAGCGCAAGAGACTTTGCCTTAAACTTGCAGGAGGCGCTCAGAGCACTTAAATTAGCAGAACCTGCCTTAGCCCCTGGAGCAGATAAGCTGCTGATAGACCAATTCCTGGATGGACTCTCATCCCCTTCCCACCGGGGACAACTGAGCATGATGGTGATCCAGGATCCAGGACTAACATTTGCCCAGCTAAAGGATAGAGCCATCCGCCTCCAGCAGGTGGAGGAGCCGCAGGATATAGACTCTGTTCAACACCTTACAGTGGCACCCCAGCAGCCAGTAGTGCCAGTGACATCGGCCATGTCAGCCGCTGCTGCTAACCACCTGGAGCCGATCACTAATGAGGCTCTACATCAAAAGCTTGAAGCCCTTACAGACACTGTTGCTTCCATGGCTAGAATCGTCCAGGAGCTGCGTGGATCCAAGTCTGCACCCAAGATTGAGCTGGCGACCAGCAAGGAGGATGTCCCATGGATGAGGCCTACGAGATACCAAGCGACGAGAGGACGACCCAGCGACCGCTACCAGCCGGATGGACAGCCCATTTGCCGCCGTTGCAATGAGCCAGGTCACTTTGCCCGTGAATGTGCTTTAAATGGGGATCCCCTGGGGAGGCGGGCCGCTCCTCAGGAATGAACTCTCAAGGTCCTTCACCCTGGCACGACAAGTATGTGGGGGGACGTCCAGTCATCCCCATCGTGCTGGATGGCATTCCGCTCAACGCCTTGCTGGACACTGGTTCCCAAATATCATCAATTCCGCATGTCCTTTATAAGAGGTACTGGGCTGATTCAGACGTTAGCAGTGGTCCATCTAATGTTGCATTGAATATATGGGCTAGCAATGGTGAATTAGTACCACAAGTTGGTTTCAGAGAAATGGCCATTAAGATTGGGAGAGTAGAATTGCAGAATCAGGGTATTATCATTGTTGATGTTGACCGACGAGAACGTGAACCAACTATGCTGCTAGGAATGAATGTAATTGAAAATTGTTTTGCAGAGGTAATTACTGTCTTGCAGCAGATCGTCGAGACTGCCAAACCTGGGCAACAGAGACTCCTGCAGAAGGAAATTAAAGCCTTGATGCTGAAGCAGCAGGTAGAAATGTCAGGAGGTGAAATTGGCAGTGCAAGGGTAAGTGACCCAATACCTATTGTAATTCCTCCCAAAACAGAAATGCTGGTCTGGTGTAGAGCCGCAATAGGCATCAGAGGGCGAGACTATCAGGCCCTGGTAGAACCCGTGTACTCAGACAGTAGGCCCACTGTACTGACGGCCAGAGGAATAGTTGAGGTACACAGGGGGAGAGTGCCAATACGCCTTCTAAATTGTGGGGAAGATGAGGTCACCCTACCTAAGTATGCTACCATGGCTAAGCTATATACGGTTGATAACAACGCCATCACCACCGTTGAGCCCTTGGAGCCGTCAAGTCAGGCGGAAGACAATGGCTCAGAGGGAAAGCTGGAGGATTGGTGCCAAAAGCTACATGTAGGCACCGATTCTACACCCTCCCATCAAAAGCATGGAGTATACAGGGTAGTGAAAGAATATGAACAAATATTCAGCAAACACCCATTGGACTTTGGGCAGATCAAAGGGGTAGAGCACACTATACCCACAGGTAACCATCCACCCATAAAGGAGAGGTATAGACCAGTACCACCGGCTCACTACCAATGTGCCAAAGACATGCTCAAAGAAATGAAAGGAGCAGGGGTAATAAGAGACAGTTGTAGCCCCTGGGCAGCCCCACTAGTGCTAGTTAAGAAAAAAGATGGGACCATGAGGATGTGTGTAGACTACAGACGGATCAACCGTATTACACACAAGGATGCATACCCATTACCTAGGATAGAAGAGTCATTGGCTGCATTAAAATCCGCTACTTACTTTTCCACCCTAGATCTGACTAGTGGGTATTGGCAAGTTCCTGTGGCAGAGGCTGACAAGGAGAAGACAGCGTTCACCACGCCGATGGGCCTCTGTGAGTTCAATTGTATGCCGTTTGGACTCTGCAATGCACCTGGAACCTTCCAGCGAATGATGGAGTGCTGCCTAGGACATAAGAACTTTGAAACTGTCCTCCTGTACCTGGATGACGTCATAGTCTACTCCAAGACCTATGAACAGCATCTACAAGACCTGGCAGAAGTGTTTGAAGCCTTATCCGGATACGGCATGAAAATCAAGCCATCCAAGTGTCACCTTCTAAAGCCAAGGGTACAGTACCTGGGACATGTCGTGAGCTCAGAAGGGGTAGCACCAGATCCTGAAAAAGTTACCGTGATCAGAGATTGGCCGAGACCCACCAGCGTGAAAGAGGTGAGGCAATTCCTGGGACTGGTGGGCTACTATAGAAGATTTATAAAAGGGTTCACGAAGCTAGCAGCTCCCCTACAAGACATCCTGGTAGGACAGTCAAAGAAGTCTGCAGCCCGAAATCCTCCTTTCCAGTGGAGTGATGAGAGAGAAGAGTCCTTTAAGACGTTGAAGTGGGCACTGACAGGAGAAGAGATCCTGGCATATCCAGATTACCATCAACCCTTCATTTTGTACACGGATGCCAGCAACGTAGGACTGGGAGCAGTATTGTCTCAAAAGCAGGAAGGCAAGGAGAAAGTTATTGCCTTTGCAAGCAGGAAGCTCCGACCTACAGAAAGAAACCCAGAGAATTACAGCTCCTTCAAGTTAGAACTACTGGCAGTAGTTTGGGCTGTAACAGAGCGTTTCAAACACTACCTGGCAGCTGCAGAATTTACCATCTTTACTGACAACAATCCGTTGACCCACCTGGACTCTGCAAAACTAGGTGCGCTGGAACAGCGATGGATAGCCCGACTGTCAAACTACAACTTTGTCATCAAGTACAGGGCAGGCCACAAGAATGGGAATGCAGATGCCTTATCCCGGATGCCACACTCGGGGAACGTGGAAGAGGAACCGGAGGGACTGGAAGAAATTGAGCTGCCGGCCTTTCACCGTCCTAAGGTGGGACAGTATCAACCGAGTGTCTACCAAAAACAACAGCAGGCAACTCTCAACCCATTAGCGCACCACGGATGGGCTGACACACAAGACAGCGATCAAGCTGTGAAGCTAGTGAAAGAACTGCTTACACAACAAGGTGCATACCCTAATCAGAATGCTCCAGCTGAGACACAACATCTCTGGAAAGAGAGAGGTAAATTGTTCCTTGATATAGAAGGGTTAATAGTTTCTCTTTTTCTTTATTAAAGATTTATTGTTATTAGTAAGTATATCTGATGGTAGTTCATAGTCATTATGGAGCCTACGGAATAAGAGACAGACTCAAGGATTATTATGGTTTCTAAATGTTCTTCTTATCTCATATGCATGACTCTACATTTTTGTTTTGCTAAAACTTAAAGGTCATATGAACAATTAGTAAAGTTCAGCTCGAAGTTTTTTTCTTTTTCTTTTGCAATATCACATTGATCTGTAAATGGTATAAATAAACTGTACTTTGATGAAATAAACAGAAGAAATTGATCATGCCCACATGGATGCTGGTCTTTTCTCTCCGAGCGCTCGATCTTGATTAGGTCTGAAGAGGCCTAACTCAAGAGAACCTCACTGGTGATCCCATAAGCTGACTTGTGACAAAACAGAACAGCTACAACAGTTTGGCGCCCAACGTGGGGCCGTGGCCAACCGGCCTATTCGGAAGAAGTTTTGGGGACTCTTGAGACAGTGAAATTTCAGCTGCAGCAAGGTGAGAAGCTTTATTCTTACACTTCATTTCACTCTCTCTGATTTCCCGAATATTCTGGGTAAGGCTGTACACACGGTTCAAGAACTCTGGCATCACCAGTGAGTATTGTTTTTTTCATGCATGTCTGAATGAGAGTTGAAATATAGAGTAATAAGATAATCTGTTGTCCGTCCATTAACTGATTGCATAGAGTGCATAGCACGGAATTTGGGACAGTCTCTGTATAATTGCATTTGCTGTGTTGCTGTGTTTTGTGTTTTTGTGGCAATACTCTGGTCTAGGGATATGTGTTCATAAGTGGTTTCATATTAATGCCTAGATAAAGTAGGGAGGCAATAGGTTGTTGTATATTGATGAGAAGCCTCTGAATAACAAAGTGACAAGTAATTGTGATAAGAGACTTGGTGAAATAATATGTATGTATAAGTCTAATGGTTATATGTCATACTGTGGACTGTGAAAAGATGTTCCGGTTGTGAAATGTCACAGGGCATAGCCATATAGAGTATTTGAGTGGATACCTGACATATGTATTTTTTCCCATCAGTATCAAGAGCGGTTTAGATAATTTTATTTGCATGTGAGGTTAACTGATCCTTGGAAGGTGTATTGTTACCTATGCTTCTGGAATCAATGAATGAGTAAGACAAGTGGTCCTGGGATCTGTCCTTATAGTGAGATATTGTGTGTTTCTTCCCCTCAAAATGGGGATGAAGGTTTTATAGTAAAGTAGAATATTAGTGCTGTGAAGGTATATAAGTGGTCTCAATTTTCTGCAGGGATTGTGTATTATACCAGTGGGTATTAGGATTGTGTTTTGGAAGCTGAATCTGAACGAGATAAGACTCTTGCTAAACAAACTGTGCGCTGGCTGACATTCTTTTGGGAGGGGTCAAGTGAACAGCTGCGCGATTTTCTGCCCTCTGTGAGAAGTCAGCTCTGTTAATTGTTTTGGTTTAACTCTTACGTTTGTTGCTGAAATACTTTGTAAAGGACCAGCATGGAGTAGCCAAACTGCACACATCAGGTCAAGTGGGTTAGAGAGCCGTGTGGCCTTCCCACTTACATGGAGGTGGTCTAGCAGGTGAGAGGACTATCACACCTGGTCCTTCCTGCTTTAGTCATCTGGTCTATTGGGTGAGAGGTGTTTTTTAACCCTTCCCAATACGCCCTACAAGTGTAGCAGGTGAGAGTGAATGCTGATTGAGCCTTCTTGCTACCACTTGAGAGCCCATTCTGACTTGCCAGGAGACGTGTGGCCTGTTAACAAGGTTCAGGGACACTGAGAGGGCATTTGCAGAAAGGTGGGCTGTGTGGGAATAAGTTGAAGCCATGGGCAACTTGTTCAGTGTGCAGCGTGGGGCTCCAGCAGGATCCAAAACAGCCAAACAGATAGTGCAAGAAAGAGAAGGCAAAGAAGCAGTGAAAAATGTCAGACCGATACTCAAAAAGGCAGACATGCCAGAGTACGGATGTTTGGATGTTGAGAAATGGCACAGATTCAGGGAAGAAAAGAGAGGTTGGATAAAAGACAAGAGGGTAGAGCAACAAGTAAATAAATGGTGTCGTGTGGCTGAAGAGGTGCAGCATTGTGGATATAAAGAGACCACAGCGGGAAATAAGGTGTATTATGAATGTTTTAATGCACCAAAAGCAGGAATTGTGACTGCTACCGCCCCCCCTTCTCATAAGCAGAAACCCAGACCAGATGAATGGACTTGTAAACATTGTAGTCAGAAAAACCCAGACTGGAGAGGTACTTGTGCTACATGTAATGTTACTCGCCCTAAGCGGATTGCACTAAATCCTGTTCGAACCAGATCACATGTGATGACAGAGGACGCTGACACTGAGACAGAGGTAGTGAAGGAATTGAGTTTTGCGGAGGAAGCTGACGGTGAGGAAAGGAAAGAACGCGCTGGGACCAGTACAAAAAAATCAGATACATCCCGACCGAGGAAGGTCACAAGAATCAGACAGACACAGGAATATTACCCCTGGAGCCCCTCTGACCAGCTAGCTATGTTGAAACAGTTACCTGACCCTGAAAACCAACCTTTCCCATTTTACAGGCAAATACAGACAATACAGGTGACTTATAAATGCACTTGGGCAGACCTCGAGAGTTTGGTGACTGCAAAAGCAGGTGACGTGCTGGGACACATAATTAAGACGCATACTGATATGATGAAGGAGCAATCATGGGTCATGGACGTTGAGTCTGAGAGGTCTGGAATGACGTACTGTGAGGCATTGAAAGGATGGGCTACAAAGAAACAAACAGAGCAGTCTGTACTGATGACTGACGTGACACAGCAAAAAGGGGAGAGTATAGAGACGTACTTTGGGAGGTTACAGCTGAAGTGGACAGACATGGGGTACAGTGCAAGAAACGACCTTGATATCAAAATATTGGTGAATGCATTCATTGACGGTATGAATAAGTTTTTACGAGAAGCAGTACAGACAGCCAGACCTGAGTGGAGAAACATGGACCCAACAGACCTTCTGCAAGTAGCTAAGGGGGTTGAACTGACAAAATGCAAGCGACCAGTTATGTATGCTAGAGCACAAGGAAGACAGTGGAAACAGAGGGGGGGGGCACCAGGTGACCGAGCGACCGTACAGTGCTGGAATTGTGGACAGAATGGACATTATGCCAGACAGTGCAAAAACTCCAAAAAGGAGAGTGAGCAGACTGATTTCCCTCCTCCCTTGCCTCTGACCTAGGAAACTGGCAACCCAGTGACAAATGTGTACCCTGTTTTCGTTCCCTCAGGACCTGGTCCCACCTTACTTACGACCATAACCATGCCAGGGGGAAAAGAGGCAGAATTTTTAATTGACACTGGGGCAGCCGGCACTGTGGTACATAAAGACCTGATAAAGCCAGATATGATCACTGACGAGACTGTGGAGTGTGTTGGGGTGGAGGGATTGGTGTCTGAAACTCCCTTGACAAAACAGATGAAGCTGAGATTACAAGATAGCCAGGAAATTCTCACAAAGCTTATTGTTAGTGAAAACACTCCTATGAATTTGCTGGGGGCTGATGTGTTAAGTGCTATCCAGGCTACCATACAATACACCCCAGAAGGTATTACAGTCACAAGTCCCCTCTCTGACAAACACTTGTGCAAGATTGCAGCAATGGTGTACATGTCCAAATCTGCGAGAGTGTCCGATACCAGAACTAGTGAAGACATAGCAATGCAACAAGTTCCAGACATTGTATGGGCAAAGGGAAAAACTGATGTTGGTCGGCTTCCTATTCCCCCAGTCATGATAAAATTAAAAGAAGGCTCCACTCCTCCTTGTTTAAAACAGTATCCCTTAAGTCCAGCCAAATCAATGGCCCTGACCAGAGATATAAGAGAATATGTGGAAGCAGGGGCTCTAGTACAAAGGTCCTCCCCCTGTAACACTCCCTTGTATCCAATCAAGAAAAAAGGGCCCAAAGGTTCCCCTGACACGTACAGAATGGTGCATGATTTGAGAGCTGTCAATGCTGTCACTGAGAGTGTAACACCAATTGTTCCAAACCCACATACCTTACTGTCACAAATCCCAGGGACCTCCAAATGTTTTACAGTAATTGATTTGGCAAATGCCTTTTTCTCAGTGCCTCTACACCCTGACTGTCAGTATCTTTTTGCCTTCACACATGAGGGGAAACAGTACATGTGGACAGTCCTCCCGCAAGGAGGAATGAATTCACCTACCATTTATTCTACAGCTATGGCAGGAATTCTGGAGCAGTGGCAACCGCCTCATCCACAGGTTACGCTATTGCAGTACGTGGATGACCTTTTGCTCTGCTGTCCAGACCAGACGTCCTGCAAGGAAGCCACAATTTCTTTGTTGTGTTTTCTGGCAGAGAATGGTTGCAAAGTTTCACGTGAAAAATTACAGTACTGTAAGCAAAAGGTAACATTTTTGGGTCACTGTATCTCTGAAGGTACGAGACACCTGACTGAGGAGAGAAAACAAGCAGTCCAAAATCTCTCCTTACCCAGGTCCCACCGGCAACTGCGCACCTTTTTGGGCTTAGTGTCATACTGCAGGCCTTGGATAAGGTCTGCCTCGCAAATGATGCAACCCCTCTATGATTGTCTGTCATCTGACCCCTTTGACCTCACTCAGGAAGCTATTGATTCCTTTCATTCCCTTAAACTACTCATTGTATCTGCCCCAGCCCTGGGTATTCCAAATTACGATCAACCATTTTTCTTGTTTTGCACAGAACAGGGAGGGCATGCGACAGCCGTCCTCACACAGCAACATGGTGACAAACAAAGACCAATAGCTTACTACTCAGCGCGATTGGACCCAGTTGTCAGAGGGTCACCCACGTGTGTCCGTGCTGTAGCGGCTGCTGCAGTACTGCTAGGGAAAGCTTGCGAGATCACATTGACATTTCCCTTAACAATTTACTCCCCGCATGACATTCATGCTATACTTGTGCAAGTCCAACCAAAACACCTGTCTATGGCCAGACAGCTCAGACTTGAATGTGCCCTTCTGATTCCTGAGTATGTCACCCTCAAGAGGTGTAATGTTCTGAATCCAGCCACCCTTTTGCCAGTAGATTCAGAAAAGGGGGAATTGGTGACAATGGTAGCAAGTGAGGATGAATACTTTGACATGACGCACGAGCATGACTGCATAGAGCTGATGAGTCAGGAGACAGCAGGTTTTCCACATGTCTATGATACACCTATTACTAATGCAGATTTTGAGTTTTTTGTAGATGGCTCCAGATACCACCTGGATGGGAGATTCTACACTGGATATGCAGTAGTATCCTCGCATGAGGTAATCCGAGCTGAACCACTCCCGCCGCACATGTCCGCGCAGGAGGCGGAGCTAACAGCGCTCATTGAGGCGTGTAGAGCGGGGTCAGGTAGGAAAATTAATGTTTATTCAGACTCAAAGTATGGATTTGGGATCTGTCATGATTTTGGCCCTATCTGGAGAAGTAGAGCTTTTCTTACGTCAGCTGGTAAGCCTATTAAAAATGCAGAATTGGTAAAACAGTTAATGGAGGCACTAATGTTACCAGTCCAGGTTGGCATCATTAAGGTGAAAGCACACACAAAAGGTGACTCACTGGAGGTAGCGGGCAATAGAAGGGCGGATGCGGCTGCGAAAGCAGCGGCAAAGAGGCCTAGGGATCAGAGGATAGTGGCAGGGAGCCAGCAAGTCCCAGCCACAGTGAGTCTGGATGTCCTGAAATCCCTCCAGCATCAGGCTGCCCAAACAGAGAAGGAACACTGGGGGAAAATGGGAGCTGGGCTGAACTCGAATGGAGTATGGGAAAGTAAGGACAGGTTGTGTTTACCAAGGTCCCTGTTCCCTATGATGGCACAAGCAACACATGGCCCCACTCACGCCTCAAAAAGTCACATGTGTAACCAGGTGAATGCCTTCTGGATCGCTCCTGGCTTCAGTTACGTAGCCTCCAAACACGTACAATCCTGCATTATCTGCGCACAACACAACCCAGGTAAAACAGTAAAAGTCCCTAAGAAAGCAACACCCAAACCGCTCTATCCGTTTCAACGACTGCAGATAGACTACATACAACTACCCAAGGTAGGAGTGTATGAATACGTCCTGGTATGTGTAGATCTCTTCTCAGGATGGGTTGAGGCCTATCCAGTAAAATGTGCAAATGCTAAAACAACTGCAGAAAAACTGATGAAGGAACTAGTCTGTCGGTATGGCATCCCAGAAGCCATAGAAAGTGACAGGGGTACACACTTCACTGGAGAAATAATGAGGGACATTATGCAGGCCCTGGGAATAGAGCAGGCATTCCATACCCCTTATCATCCACAGAGCAGTGGAAAAGTAGAGAGATTAAACGGGACACTTAAACTAAAAATTCAAAAGGCCATGGCAGAGACAGGAAAGAATTGGGTAGAGTGCTTATCCCTGGCACTCTTTTCAGTCAGACACACTCCAAATAGGAAGACAGGCTTGTCTCCTTTTGAAGTCCTTTTTGGTAGTGCCCCAAAAACAGGTCTCTACTTTCCACAAGTGTTACAGATGCAACACGGCACTATGACAGCCTACGTCCAGGCCTTACAGGAAAGACTTA
The DNA here is from genome assembly GCF_048569485.1 of Anomaloglossus baeobatrachus. Lineage (NCBI taxonomy): Eukaryota > Metazoa > Chordata > Amphibia > Anura > Aromobatidae > Anomaloglossus > Anomaloglossus baeobatrachus. The sequence goes on from NC_134353.1 coordinate 758,735,493, forward strand.
ATGTGGTGCATAAACATGTCTTTTCATCCATTCCAGATCCCAATGCAAGTGCAGATGTGCATCAGCTGAATCCAGGTGATTGGGTGGTCGTGCGCAGACACGTGAGAAGGAGCCTAGATCCACGCTTTGATGGCCCATTCCAAGTCCAGCTGACCACATCCACCTCAGTGAAACTTGAGGGAAAACCCACCTGGATCCACGCCAGTCACTGTAAAAAGGTCACTCCACCGGCAGAATGACAGTCTTGCTAATTATCCTGCTAGGTGTAGCAGGGTTGCTGCAACAAACAAAGACACTGAGCGAACTTTTTAATACGGACTGGGATAATAAACTCATTCGCCACCATATTTCTCTTACTGAGGACATGGAGGGAGAAAAGCCAAAAGACTGTTGGATCTGCACACACAGTCCTATTTCTTCAAAGACTATGCCTTATTTAGCCTTACCTCTGGAACCACAGGAGGTATTGGTACCAGACTGTATACACAATGAAACCTGGACTCAATCTAGATTTTTGGGAGAAGATGTACCTCGTGATGTATCTGCTACATTGACTATAGTTGGATGGGTCACTAAACCCTGGTTCCAGCTAAATATCACTCGACCCGATGGATACTCGTGGTGGATGGAATACGATTCAGACATGGGCATAATTGCCAAAATAAAGACTAAGATTCCTCATTCGGGCCCCATTCCCCATGATGGATTATGGTTCAGTCTTCAATACAATGGTGTTGGAAATTGTGGAGAAGACAATAACTGTTTCTATATACATACACATGACTCAACCAAGGACAATGAGACAGTATATCAGAAGGGTATTGAGGGCTGTACATCATCATTTATTAGACGGACTTTTAGGAGGGAGCGGGGTAGCTGTATCTCGGGTATGACCGGAAAACAAATGAACAATACGTGGTGTGCTCATAAAGTCATGAAGGGGCTTCTGAATCTGCTTTATTGTGTACAAAGTCAAACTCACTTTTGTATTTTCCCAGAGGGAGTGTTTTTGGTTTGTGGGAATCGTGCTCACAAGTGGGTGAGCCCTGACATGAGAGGGGTCTGCACACTTGCCAGACTTACACCAGCCACTTTCATAGTTCCTCATAGTGAAGTAGATGTAGCAGCTGTCCCAATTCATACCTTGTATAAACGAGCAGCAGATAATAAACCCCGGCCAAATGGTAGGCCTCATGTAGTAGAATTGGGAAAAGCAAATAAGGTATTTAGTGCTATTTTCATACACCCTTTCTTAATGCAAATGTGGGACAAGCTAGTAGAGTCCACTGACTACCTGGATGATCAAATTTTTCGGGTTCTTGAGATTCTAAATGCTACCAATGCTATACAAAAACAATTAATTGTAGTCACTAACCAGCATACTATAGTGCTAGACTTTGTGACAGCAAAAGACGGCGGAATGTGTCAAATAATTGGTCCTGCCTGTTGCCATTACATTGACCCTGCAGGCAACCTCCAGGTTAGAGCAGATATACAGAAAACAAGTGAACTTAGGGATAAATGGTTAAAAGAGCACGATGCCAACAAGGACTCCTGGTGGGGAAATACATTTTCTTTTATGAATCCAGCCAATTGGTTTAAAGGCATAGCAGGTTGGGTTTCTGGCATTATACAAACCTGTATGCAAATATTGTTGTTCTGTCTACTGCTTTATATAGCTGTAAAAACATTGATATATGCATTACCTAAACTATTGAATAATGTATGTTCTAAGAGTCCCAGCATTGAACCCTCTGTAGTTTACTACGGACCCCAAATGGCCTCTGCTGACCGGGAGTAGGTGTCCACACTGAGGGTGGATGGGTGAAGTGGTAGGAAGACCCCTCATGGGTACTAGGCCCATGAGCCAGCAGCTCCTGTTTGGACGCCTACTGACCGTGTAGTGAAGGTTATACCATTTACAAAAGGGGGAAATTGATATAGAAGGGTTAATAGTTTCTCTTTTTCTTTATTAAAGATTTATTGTTATTAGTAAGTATATCTGATGGTAGTTCATAGTCATTATGGAGCCTACGGAATAAGAGACAGACTCAAGGATTATTATGGTTTCTAAATGTTCTTCTTATCTCATATGCATGACTCTACATTTTTGTTTTGCTAAAACTTAAAGGTCATATGAACAATTAGTAAAGTTCAGCTCGAAGTTTTTTTCTTTTTCTTTTGCAATATCACATTGATCTGTAAATGGTATAAATAAACTGTACTTTGATGAAATAAACAGAAGAAATTGATCATGCCCACATGGATGCTGGTCTTTTCTCTCCGAGCGCTCGATCTTGATTAGGTCTGAAGAGGCCTAACTCAAGAGAACCTCACTGGTGATCCCATAAGCTGACTTGTGACAAAACAGAACAGCTACAACATCCTCTACCAAGGGAAGCTCTGTAGAAGGCACACCAATCCAAAAACACATGAGTTGGTCTGGCAGATCATCGTGCCCAAGAGAGACGTCAAGATGGTTCTGGAAGCTTACCACGACGGTGCTGGTCATTTTGGTTGGAAAAAGTTGGAAGTGCTCTTAAGAGAAAGATTCTACTGGGCTGGCATGAGAAAATCAATTGAAGATTGGTGTAGAAAATGCGGACCGTGCAACCTCAGAAGAAAGGATCAACAGAACCAGAGAGCTCCACTCCAGTCCATAGTAACCAAGCAACCACTCGAGCTAGTCGCATTAGACCACGTCAAGTTGTCACCAAGCCGGTCCGGCTATGTCTATGCCTTAACCATCGTGGACCATTACTCACGCTTCTTAGTGGTGGTACCCGTGAAAGACCTTACAGCTAGAACAGCAGCTAAAGCATTCCAGACGTACTTTTGCAGACCCCATGGTTACCCAGAACAAGTCCTTGCAGATCAAGGTCCAGCTTTCGAATCACAGATCTTCCAAGAATTCTGCAACATGTATGGCTGTAAAAAGATCCGCACAACAGCATACCATCCCCAAACAAATGGCTTATGTGAGAAGATGAACCATATTGTGATTGACCTGTTGAAGACCTTACCAGAGTCAGAAAGAAATCAATGGCCAGAGAAATTGCCAGACTTGGTGGACTTGTACAATCATGTCCCGGTGAGTTCTACAAACTGCACCCCCGCTTACCTCATGCGTGCAAGGCCCGGTAAACTGCCAATTGATTTAGATATGGGAATTCTGAAGCCAGATGCAGAAGTTCAAGAATCCAATTGGGATACCCTACGTCAGCAACAGTATCGCCAAGTACAAGAGTGCGTAGAGAAAAGTCTCCAACAAGCTAGGGGAAGACAGGAGAGAACCTTCAACCAGCATGCTCTAGCAACCCCATTGCAACCTGGTGACCAAGTTCTCAAGAGGAAGCGGCGCACAAACAAATTGGATAATCAGTGGGAAACCACCCCATATACAGTCTTACCATCCAGTATGGATAATCCCAAAGTGTGTCTCATCAGTAAGGATGAAGGAAGGACATCAGCTGTCGTGTCAAGAGATCAACTCAAACCATGTCCTGAAACCCTGAAGACACCAGAAGTCACCTTACCCATACAGGTACAACCTGTCAAGAAGGAAGAAGATGTATTCCATACAGTCTTAGGAGATTTCCCAAAAACATGGCCAAATTACTATGGAGCAGTAGTAGTCCCAATGATCGCCTTCCCTCAAGTGGTGGAACCACAATCAAAACCCATACCACAAGAAGTCTCAAGACAAGAAGAACTGGAAGTTGAAACCGTAGAGGAAGAACAGATTCCTGGTCCCAGTGAGCTTGCCAGTCCTACAGTCAGCCCCCCATCCTCACAAGTACCAGAAACACCAAATAGGTACACTTCCACTCACACCATTATGCTAAGTACACCCAGTACACCAGCAGTACGCAGGTCACAGCGTAGTACTCAGGGTCAGATACCAGCAAGATATAAAGACTAATGTGGAATTGCATATAAAATGTACATATGTTATAATGTTTATATGAAAAACCGTAACAGTTTAGTGTACAGAAAAGGTGAGAGAAGAGTGGTGTAAGGTGGCAGCACGGAGAGTTACAACTTGATCACATTGTTGGTGGCCCGAGGGCCGTGAGGTCTACTGCACTTACGACCAGAGTAGAGACACCTTTTAAGAAGTGTTTGTTGATTGAAATGTTTATTTAATTGCAACGTTAAGACCAAAAGCCCAGTACCTACAGAGACTATACTGTATGACCACTTACATATTTTTGAACATTTTGGACTCTTTTTGAGCTTTAAGGTTTTTGTATTTTTTTCCTTTTGAGACTCTGTATTTATATATACACTTGTTGTTCATAACTTGTTTGTTTGTTTCACAGTCCCGGAGTACTGTTCTTCACTAAGGGGGAATGTGGCACCCCAGGGTTGCCACAGTAACAACACAAAGGGTTAACTCCCCACACACAACACCAAGACCTCCTGGCCAGAAGGGGGAGACCAAGATGCTTCCCTGTACATTCTGCTAGGGGGGAGGAAATGGTCAGTAGTTTCAGTTTGTTTGTTTGTGCAGAGAGTGCAGTTCAGTGGAGCTGCAGCTCGGTGCAGAGCAGAGCACTGAGGAGAAAGGATCTGCAGGTTGGAAGCTGGCTTTAGCTCACCTCAGGATCCACTGACCAATTCCAGGCCTAGCTGAGGGTCTGAGGGAAGGAGACAGAGTACACAGAGGAACATTCCTGGGAGACAGAGCATTGCTGAGTTCATCCCAGTGGAGCACACAGAACGGATGCTGGATCCGAGACTGCAGGTTACATACTGCACAGTTACCACCAGAGAAGTGAAGATTCCAGATCTTTCACCTGTACCACAGACACAAGCAACAAGCGCAGAGTTCAGGAACATACTAGTAAGGACTCGAGTTGCCTGTCAGGTCGGTACCGAGGAGCACAGAGCCAGCTGCATAGTTCATACCGCAGCAGGGCCACAGACACACAGTGCAGGCAAGGAAGCCAAAACGGCCCGGCTGGGCGGGAGAAACCCTGAACCCCTCACAGACTCCGTGGACAGTACTTTGCTGAATACCATCACCAGTAAAAGACAAAGAAACTGCAAAACCGTGAGTCTGCCTGTTTATTGTGCTCGTGTTCTGCACTCCCCCCATAGACTAACATACTGTCCCGGGGAAAAGGCTCTACCCGTGGGGAGCTGTCCCATCTCAAGCTGCCTTCCATCACCCCGGAGGTTCTGCAGCAGCGGTGGTCATCTCTGATCACATTCCACGGGTGGCGTCACGAACATAACCCCCCCCTTTTATTGTGGAACCAGGGAGCACAGACCGGGTCACGACACCGTGATCCCCTTTCCAGAAGCGACCCCTTGGCCCGGTTCTGGGTATCTCCTTAACCCCTGGCGACACACCCTCATGTAGTTTACAGCGGCCATATAGCACAGTGCAGACAGACCCACATAGCATTGGGCACCTTCATGTAGTATACAGGCTGCATATAGCACAATGCAGACCCACATAGCATTAGGCACCTTCATGTAGTATACAGCCGCCATACAGCACAATGCAGACCTATATAGCACAGTGCAGACCCTGATAGCATTAAGCACCTTCATGAAGTACACAGCACCTATATAGCACAGTGCAGACCCTGATAGCATTAAGCACCTTCATGTAGTACACGGTACCTATATACATACCTCCCAACCGTCCCGGATACAGCGGGACAGTCCCTCGTCTGAGCCTTTGATCCCGGGTCCCGCCCGTGAGGCTGTTTGTCCCGGCTCCACCCACTGTAGCCCCGCCTCGCTGTTTCTCCCTTCTACTATTCATTACAGAGCCGAGCGCGCACCTACTCCTGTGACTGCTGCTGAGGTATGAATCACCCCCTGCAGCAGAGCGACCCCCCTGCAGCAGAGCCGAGCCCCCCCTGCAGCAGAGCCGAGCCCCCCCTGCAGCAGAGCCGAGCCCCCCCTGCAGCAGAGCGACCCCCCCCTGCAGCAGAGCCGAGCCCCCCCTGCAGCAGAGCGACCCCCCCCCTGCAGCAGAGCCCCCCCCTGCACCAGAGCCGACCCCCCCCCCCAGTCCCGGAGCCTGCGTTTGTCTGCAGCTGTTCTCTGATTCCCCGTGTGCGGCTTCTCACTGCTGCAGACACGCGGGGAGTCAGGACGCTGAGGAGACCGTGCAATCAGCACTTCTCTCTCCTGCAGATAGCAGTGACAATAACCTATGCAGAGTGACATCTGCAGGCTTCTATTACCGATCAGTGGTCTCCTGCCTGTGGAGCAGAGCTGCTGGGTCCTAGCTTCCCAACAGCTTCAGCTCTGCTTTATCCTGGCTCCTCTACCAGTTAAAGGGAACCTGTCAGCAGAAATTTCACAATAAAAGTAAAAGCTTCCCCTCTACAGCTCCTGGGCTGCTTCTAGAAAGGTTCCTGTTGTTATTGTGCCCCCTTTGAGACCTACAAAAATACTTTATGAAGTCTTACCTTTTTGTATGCAAATGTGTTTTTATGGTCACGGGGGCGGGCTGTCTGGCGTCCGTTATTCCCCCTCCTGCCGCTTTACGCAGTCCCCCATTGCTCATTTACATACACAAGGACGCCTTCCTCATGTAACTGTCCTCCCGAAGTTTTGCGCATGTGAACGCTTTTTCAGGTGATTGCGCAGGCACGAGATTATGGGCGGCGCTGTGATTGTCATCAGCAGCGTTAACCAAGTACCCGCCCATAATCTCGTGCCCGCACTTTTCCCTCTGACTCCACCGTTATGCGCAAGTGCTGGCCATATGAACCATGTTACCTATTACTGCTTGCACGAGATTATGGGCGGGTACTTGGATGACTTTGCTGATGACAATCACAGCGCCGCCCATAATCTCGCGCCCACGGTAATAGGTAACGTGGTTCATATGGCCAGTGCTTGCGCATAACGGTGGAGGCAGAGTGAGAAGCGCGGGCACGAGATTATGGGCGGGTACTTGGATGACGCTGCTGATGACAATCACAGCGCCGCCCATAATCTCGCGCCCACGGTAATAGGTAACATGGTTCATATGGACAGTGCTTGCGCATAACAGTGGAGGCAGAGTGAGAAGCGTGGGTACAAGATTATGGGTGGGTACTTGGATAACGCTGCTGATGACAATCACAGCGCCGCCCATAATCTCGCGCCTGCGCAATCACCTCAAAAGCGTTCACACTTTGCACAGTGCTCAGTCCGGCGAGAGTGGCACTGGGCATGCACAAAACTTCAGGAGGACAGTTACATGAGGAAGGCGTCCTCATGTATGGAAATGAGCAATGGGGGACGGCGTACAACGGCAGGAGGGGGAATAACGGACGCCAGGCAGCCCGCCCCCGTGACCATAAAAACAGATTTGCATACAAACAGGTAAGACTTCATAAAGTATTATTTTAGGTCTCAAAGGGGGCACAATAGCAACAGGAACCTTTCCAGAATTCATCCCAGGAGCTGCAGAGGGGAATCTTTTATTTTTTTTGCTAAATTTCTGGTGACAGTTTCCCTTTAAAGGGAACCTGTCAGGTGCAATCTGCACTCAGAGCCAGGAGCAGTTCTGGGTGTATATTGCTAATCCCTCCCTAACTGTCCCTGTATACACTAGCATAGATAAAGGCATCTATAGAAAAAGTATTTTTAAAGAGCTTATATCTTATGCTAATTAGCGCGGGGATAGTCCCAAGGGCGTTACTTCACTTGGCTAGTCGGCTCATATAGTGTGTTAGTACTCACACAGGGGCGTAATAACATGCTAACATGCTATGCGAGCCGACTAGCCAAGTGAAGTAACGCCCTTGTGACTAGTCCCCGCGCTCATTAGCATAAGATATAAGATCTTTAAAAATATTTGTTCTTGATCTCTTTATCTATGCTAGTGTATACAGGGACAGTTAGGCAGGGATTAGCAATATGTACCCAGAACTGCTCCTGGCTCTGAGTGCATATTTACTTTAAAGGGAACCTGTCACCAGATTTGGGGCCTATAAGCTGCGGCCACCACCAGCGGGATCTTATGTACACATTCTAACATGCTGCATACCTCCCAACCGTCCCGGATACAGCGGGACTTTCACGCTTTACGTTGTTTGTCCCGTTGCCACGGGCGGGACGGCCGGCTCCCGGGCTCCGCCCACCCACTCTCTCTCCGCCTCCCTGCTTTTCCCTCCTACCATCCTAGTAGACGTGGCATAGAGAGGAGCGCTGCCTGTGCTGCTGATGGTACAGTAAACGAATCTCCCCAGCGCTGATTTCCCTCCCTCCCCCCTCACCCCCGGCCGGAGCCTGTCTGTGCGGTCGGCCGGCCGCCTGTCTGTGCGGTCGGCCCGCCACCTGTCTGTGCGGGTGCCCCCCTGCCGCCTGTCTGTGCGGGCGCCCCCCTGCCGCCTGTCTGTGCGGGCGCCCCCCTGCCGCCTGTCTGTGCGGGCGCCCCCCTGCCGCCTGTCTGTGCGGGCGCCCCCCTGCCGCCTGTCTGTGCGGGCGCCCCCCTGCCGCCTGTCTGTGCGGGCGCCCCCCGCCGCCTGTCTGTGCGGGCGGCCCGCCGCCTGTCTGTGCGGGCGGCCCGCCGCCTCATTGTGCGGGCGGCCGGCCGCCTCTCTCTGCGGGCGGCTGGCCGCCTCTCTGTGCGGGCGGCCCGCCGCCTGTCTGTGAAGGCGGCCGGCCGCCTGTCTGTGCGGGCGCCCCCCGCCGCCTGTCTGTGCGGGCGGCCCGCCGCCTCATTGTGCGGGCGGCCGGCCGCCTCTCTCTGCGGGCGGCTGGCCGCCTCTCTGTGCGGGCGGCCCGCCGTCTGTCTGTGAAGGCGGCCGGCCGCCTGTCTGTGAAGGCGACCGGCCGCCTCACTGTGGCTGCCTGCGTGTCCGTGCTGGAGGCCCGCCGGCTGCCTGCGTGTCCGTGCTGGAGGCCCGCCGGCTGCCTGCGTGTCCGTGCTGGAGGCCCGCCGGCTGCCTGCGTGTCCGTGCTGGAGGCCCGCCGGCTGCCTGCGTGTGAATGGGTGTGGATGGGGAGTGGATATGGGCGTGACTGTGAAATGGGTGTGGTTAGGGGGCGTGGCCTAAAAATTTGCCGCGGCGCGCTACGCGCGCCGCAAACTTTGTCCCTCTTTTCCTTCTTTAAAAGTTGGGAGGTATGCCTATATAGCACAGTGCAGACCCTGATAGCATTAAGCACCTTCATGCAGTACATGGCACCTATATAGCACAGTGCAGACCCTGATAGCATTAAGCACCTTCATGTAGTATACAGCCCCTATATAGTACAGTGCAGACCCTGATAGCATTAAGCACCTTCATGAAGTACACAGCACCTATATAGCACAGTGCAGACCCTGATAGCATTAAGCACCTTCATGTAGTACACAGCACCTATATAGCACAGTGCAGACCCTGATAGCATTAAGCACCTTCATGTAGTATACAGCCCCTATATAGTACAGTGCAGACCCTGATAGCATTAAGCACCTTCATGTAGTACACAGCACCTATTTAGCACAGTGCAGACCCTGATAGCATTAAGCACCTTCATGTAGTACACAGCACCTATTTAGCACAGTGCAGACCCTGATAGCATTAAGCACCTTCATGTAGTACACAGCACCTATATAGCACAGTGCAGACCCTGATAGCATTAGGCACCTCCATGTAGTACACAGCACCTATATCATTTAATGCACCTCCATGGTTGTCTGGCCACTACGATTACATAAATACTCACTTCTCCTCGTTCCCCCGCTGCTCCGGTCTCATCGGCGCGGCCGTCCACCGCTGTCGCTCTGACCTCTCATCAGGTGCTGCTGAGCTGTCAGAGGCTCAGAATGCTGACAGTTCCAGACACAGCGGGGAGAATGATGACAGAGGGAGTGTGCCGCTCCGTCTCTCATCATTGCTTTCAATTGTATTGGCAACTGTGATGCCGATACAATTGAAAGTGCGATCCTCGGCAGGGGGGAGGCTGGTGACAGCGCGGGCACCGGGCCCCCCTGCCACCGCGAGTGGGCCCCCCCGGCAGCCCGGCAGCCCGGGGCCCCGGCATTTGACCGGGTTTGCCGGGTGCTGACGCCGGGCCTGACTCTGCCCTTGGGGTGCCGTGCTCTGCTGTGATGGGCTCCAGCCGATTCTGGACAGTTCGGAGGTCAAGACCAGCGTTTCTTTCTGTGTGTCCTTTCTGTTGGTTTCCCTCCACCCCAGCTCCTGGGCCATGGAATGGGTCAGGTGTGTACTAATTGTCCAAGCAAAGTGGCTGAGATGTCATGAAATTTGCGCCTTTTTTGTATATAAAGACGCTGCTGAACTGTGCAGCTTTGGCGGTTTTTTTTCTTTATAAGCTTCAGGATTCACATCTGCACCAAACATGTATTAAATAAGAGGGACAATGCATAAAAAATATTGCAGGCACACAATAATCAGAGAAGAATGTTATTGCACTCGTGGTGCGGACACCTGCAGAAAAAACGCAGCATTTACGCTACGTATGAAAACGGCCTCAACAATAAATTTTTATTAAATTTTTTATGGGTTTTAATAAAGAAAAATAATAAATTGCACCATTTTTTTTACACCATTTACCGATCCCCATCAATAATCTGATCACTGTGTTGTTCGGGTCGTTACAGTTACAGGGACACCAAATATTTGTGATGTTTATTATTTTATAAAAAAGTGTAATAAAATTACATTATTCTATTTTTTTTATTATTTTTAGTAATTTTATTAGAAGAGAAAAAAAACATCTTTTCCTCTCCCTGTAGCACACAGGACACAGAGATACTGCTCTGTACAATAGATGTCTCCCTCTGACATCATCATTCCTAGTGGCTCAACAGCTAGAAAAGCTAGGAGGGCTGCTGGACACCTGAATGAAAGTTGCTGGTTTGAATCCAAGGTGGTGAAAATAAAGAAAAAAAAATGTTATATATATATATACATATTTTTATTTTTTTTCCTCAATTCTTTATAGTAGTTTTATGGGAACAAATGAATCTGACTCTTTCCTTCACCTACAAAGAGATACAGTATCTATCTATCTATCATGTATCTATTATATATCTATCCCTCTGTGTATTATCTTTCTATTATATATCTTTCTCTTTAGTATGTATAAATTATCTATCTATCATGTATCTAACATGTACCATTTATCTATCTATCATCTATCTATCTATCATGTATCTATCTGTTTATCATGTATGTATCTATTATCTATCATGTATCTATCTCTCTATCAATCAAGTATCTATCCCTCTATCTATCATGTATCTATTTATCCCTCTATCATGTATCTATCTATCCCCTATATCTATCCCTCTATATACTGTATATCTATTATCTATCTATTTATCTATCTATCATGTATCTATCATGTATCTATTTATCTATTATCTATCATGTATCTATCTATCCCTCCATCAATCATGTATCTATTTATCCCTCTATCATGTATCTACCTATCCCTCCATCTATCCCTCTATATACTGTATATCTATCTATTATCTATCTATTTATCTATCTATCATGCATCTATCATGTATCATCTATGTATCCATCTATCCATGTATTTATCTATCCATTTATCTATCCATTTATCTATGTACAGTGCCTTCTGAAAGTATTCGGCTCCCTTGAATTTTTCAACCTTTTCGCACATTTCAGGCTTCAAACATAAAGATAAAAAGTTTAATGTTATGGTGAAGAATCAACAAGTGGGACACAATTGTGAAGTTGAACGAAATTTTAAACTATGCTTATTTTAAACTTTTTAAAAAAATAAATAACTGAAAAGTGGGACGTGCAATATTATTTGTCCCCTTTACTTTCAGTGCAGCAAACTCACTCTAGAAGTTCATTGAGGATCTCTGAATGATCCAATGTTGTTCTAAATGACTGATAATGATAAATATAAGCCACCTGTGTGTAATCAAGTCTCCGTATACATGCACCTGCTCTGTGATAGTCTCAGTGTTCTGTTTAAAGCACAGAGAACATCATGAAGACCAAGGAACACAACAGCCAGGTCCGGGATATTGTTGTGGAGAAGTTTAAATCCAGATTTGGTTACAAAAAGATTTCCAAAACTTTAAACATCCCAAGGAGCACTGTGCAAGTGATTATATTGAAAAGGAAGGAGTATCATACCACTGCAAATCTACCAAGACCCGGCCATCCATCCAAACTTTCATCTCAAACAAGGAGAAGACTGATCAAAGATGCAGCCAAGAGGCCCACAATCACTCTGGATGAACTGCAGAGATCTACAGCTGAGGTGGGAGAGTCTGTCCATAGGACAACAATCAGTCGTACACTGCACAAATCTGGCCTTTATGGAAGAGTGGCAAGGAGAAAGCCATTTCTCAAAGATATCCATAAAAAGTGTCATTTAAAGTTTGCCACAAGCCACCTGGGAGACACACCAAACATGTGGAAGAAGGTGCTCTGGTCAGATGAAACCAAAATCGAACTATTTGGGCACAATGCCAAACGATATGTTTGGCGTAAAAGCAACACAGCTCATCACCCTGAACACACCATCCCCACTGTCAAACATGGTGATGGCAGCATCATGGTTTAGGCATGCTTTTCTTCAGCAAGGACAGTGAAGATGGTTAAAATTGATGGGAAGATGGATGAAGCTAAATACAGGACCATTCCTGAAGAAAACCTGTAAAACATTAAAATTTTTATCTTTATGTTTGAAGCCTGAAATGTGGGAAAAGGTTGAAAAATTAAAGGGAGCCGAATAGTTTCACAAGGCACTGCATCTATCTATCTATACATCTAGCCATGTACCTATGCATCTATCCAGGTATCTATTTATCCATCTATCCATGTATCTATCTATCTATCCATCCATCCATCCATGTATCTATCCATCCATCCATCCTTTTCTCTCTCTCTCTCTATCTCTCTATCTATCTATCTTTGAAGCTGAATAATCTGTTTTGAGTTTCTCTACTGCAATACAGAGGGCAAGATTACCAAATCTTCCTGTTTTTCAATAGAGGCAGTAGCTCACTGGTAGAGCTGCTGCCTATGGACAATGCGTTCACGTGTTTTAGTCCCGGTAATCCAGAGCAGATGAGAATTTAATTTAATTTATTCACTGCACTGAGGGGAGGAATCGGGACAACAGCTGTCAGCTGTGGGACTACGGCAGAGAGCTCTCAAATTGGGACAGTCCCGCAAAATCCGGGATGATGGGAGGTATGTCATAGTATCAGTATCAGAGATCTCAAATCTCTACCAATTTTTAGAAATAAGGTACTGGGGTACCAGCTATGTCCCTTAAACTTCCAAATGTTTCATACTAAATCAGTGCTGTTTATAAAGCAACTAGAAGGTGGCCCGATTCTAACGCATCGGGTATTCTAGAATTTATTGCGTAGTTGATGTATGATTTTTGTTATATATATATATATATATATATATATATAGATATTGTTGTGTGTAGTTGCCAAGTGTTTGCGTATGGCGCTGTAAATGTTCTGGGTGTTGTGTGGGTGTGGGGGGGGGGTGAGAGCGGTGTTTTTGTGTGTTGCGCTGTGTGTGTTGCGTTGTTTGTGGAGCGCTGTGTGTCTGTAGAATTGTGTGTGTGTGTGCGTGTGTGGTGGTGTGTGTGTTGCGCGGTTTGTGTGGGTGTGTGTGTGTTTTGGGGGGAGGTATGTTTTGTGCAGTGTGTATGTGTGTGTGTGTGTGTGTGTGTGTGTGTTGGAGAAGTAGTCCTGGGGGGAGAGGAGTATAATAGGAGGAGTAGTCCTGGGGAGAGAGGAGTATAATAGGAGGAGTAGTCCTGGGGGGAGAGAAGTATAATAGGAGGAGTAGTCCTGGGGAGAGAGGAGTATAATAGGAGGAGTAGTCCTGGGGGGAGAGAAGTATAATAGGAGGAATAGTCCTGGAGGTGAGGAGTATAATGGGAGGAGTAGTCCTGGGGAGAGAGGAGGATAATAGGAGGAGTAGTCCTGGGGAGAGAGGATTATAATAGGAGGAGTAGTCCTGGGGAGAGAGGAGGATAATAGGAGGAGTAGTCCTGGAGGTGAGGAGTATAATAGGAGGAGTAGTCCTGGGGGGAGAGGAGTATAATAGGAGGAGTAGTCCTGGAGGGAGAGGAGTATAATAGGAGGAGTAGTCCTGGGGGGAGAGGAGTATAATGGGAGGAGTAGTCCTGGGGAGAGAGGATTATAATAGGAGGAGTAGTCCTGGGGAGAGAGGATTATAATAGGAGGAGTAGTCCTGGGGAGAGAGGAGAATAATAGGAGGAGTAGTCCTGGAGGTGAGGAGTATAATAGGAATAGTCCTGGGGAGAGAGGAGGATAATAGGAGGAGTAGTCCTGGAGGTGAGGAGTATAATAGGAGGAGTAGTCCTGGAGGTGAGGAGTATAATAGGAGTAGTCCTGGGGAAAGAGGAGTATAATAGGAGGAGTTGTCCTGGGGGAGAGGAGGATAATAGGAGAAGTAGTCCTGGGGGGGAGGAGTATAATAGGAGGAGGAGTCCTGGGGAGAGAGGAGTCTAATAGGAGGAGTAGTCCTGGGGAGAGAGGATTATAATAGGAGGAGTATTCCTGGGGGGGGAGTATAATAGGAGGAGTAGTCCTGGGGGGAGAGGAGGATAATAGGAGGAGTAGTCCTGGGGGGAGAGGAGTATAATAGGAGGAATAGTCCTGGAGGTGAGGAGTATAATGGGAGGAGTAGTCCTGGGGAGAGAGGAGGATAATAGGAGGAGTAGTCCTGGGGAGAGAGGATTATAATAGGAGGAGTAGTCCTGGGGAGAGAGGAGGATAATAGGAGTAGTCCTGGAGGTGAGGAGTATAATAGGAGGAGTAGTCCTGGGGGGAGAGGAGTATAATAGGAGGAGTAGTCCTGGGGGGAGAGGAGTATAATAGGAGGAGTAGTCCTGGAGGTGAGGAGTATAATGGGAGGAGTAGTCCTGGGGAGAGAGGAGGATAATAGGAGGAGTAGTCCTGGGGAGAGAGGATTATAATAGGAGGAGTAGTCCTGGGGAGAGAGGAGAATAATAGGAGGAGTAGTCCTGGAGGTGAGGAGTATAATAGGAATAGTCCTGGGGAGAGAGGAGGATAATAGGAGGAGTAGTCCTGGAGGTGAGGAGTATAATAGGAGGAGTAGTCCTGGAGGTGAGGAGTATAATAGGAGTAGTCCTGGGGAAAGAGGAGTATAATAGGAGGAGTTGTCCTGGGGGGAGAGGAGGATAATAGGAGGAGTAGTCCTGGGGGGGAGGAGTATAATAGGAGGAGGAGTCCTGGGGAGAGAGGAGTCTAATAGGAGGAGTAGTCCTGGGGAGAGAGGATTATAATAGGAGGAGTATTCCTGGGGGGGAGTATAATAGGAGGAGTAGTCCTGGGGGGAGAGGAGGATAATAGGAGGAGTAGTCCTGGGGGGAGAGGAGTATAATAGGAGGAATAGTCCTGGAGGTGAGGAGTATAATGGGAGGAGTAGTCCTGGGGAGAGAGGAGGATAATAGGAGGAGTAGTCCTGGGGAGAGAGGATTATAATAGGAGGAGTAGTCCTGGGGAGAGAGGAGGATAATAGGAGTAGTCCTGGAGGTGAGGAGTATAATAGGAGGAGTAGTCCTGGGGGGAGAGGAGTATAATAGGAGGAGTAGTCCTGGGGGGAGAGGAGTATAATAGGAGGAGGAGTCCTGGAGGTGAGGAGTAAAATGGGAGGAGTAGTCCTGGGGAGAGAGGAGGATAATAGGAGGAGTAGTCCTGGGGAGAGAGGATTATAATAGGAGGAGTAGTCCTGGAGGTGAGGAGTATAATAGGAGGAGTAATCCTGGAGGTGAGGAGTATAATAGGAGTAGTCCTGGGGAAAGAGGAGTATAATAGGAGGAGTTGTCCTGGGGGGAGAGGAGGATAATAG
Source organism: Anomaloglossus baeobatrachus (assembly GCF_048569485.1). Classification (NCBI taxonomy): domain Eukaryota; kingdom Metazoa; phylum Chordata; class Amphibia; order Anura; family Aromobatidae; genus Anomaloglossus; species Anomaloglossus baeobatrachus. Next base: position 758,751,317 of record NC_134353.1, read on the forward strand.
GAGGAGTAGTCCTGGGGGGGAGGAGTATAATAGGAGGAGGAGTCCTGGAGGTGAGGAGTAAAATGGGAGGAGTAGTCCTGGGGAGAGAGGAGGATAATAGGAGGAGTAGTCCTGGGGAGAGAGGATTATAATAGGAGGAGTAGTCCTGGGGAGAGAGGAGGATAATAGGAGGAGTAGTCCTGGAGGTGAGGAGTATAATAGGAGTAGTCCTGGGGAGAGAGTAGGATAATAGGAGGAGTAGTCCTGGAGGTGAGGAGTATAATAGGAGGAGTAATCCTGGAGGTGAGGAGTATAATAGGAGTAGTCCTGGGGAAAGAGGAGTATAATAGGAGGAGTTGTCCTGGGGGGAGAGGAGGATAATAGGAGGAGTAGTCCTGGGGGGGAGGAGTATAATAGGAAGAGGAGTCCTGGGAAGAGAGGAGTCTAATAGGAGAAGTAGTCCTGGGGAGAGAGGATTATAATAGGAGGAATATTCCTGGGGGGGGGGGGAGTATAATAGGAGGAGTAGTCCTGGGGGGAGAGGAGGATAATAGGAGGAGTAGTCCTGGGGGGAGAGGAGTATAATAGGAGGAGTAGTCCTGGGGAGAGAGGAGGATAATAGGAGGAGTAGTCCTGGGGGGAGAGGAGGATAATAGGAGGAGTAGTCCTGGGGAGAGAGGATTATAATAGGAGGAGTAGTCCTGGGTAGAGAGGAGTCTAATAGGAGGAGGAGTCCTGGGGAGAGAGGATTATAATAGGAGGAGTATTCCTGGGGGGGGGGAGTATAATAGAAGGAGTAGTCCTGGGGGGAGAGGAGGATAATAGGAGGAGTAGTCATATAATAGGAGGAGTAGTCCTGGGGAGAGAGGAGGATAATAGGAGGAGTAGTCCTGGGGAGAGAGGAGTATAATAAGAGGAGTAGTCCTGGGGGAGAGAAGTCTAATAGGAGGAGTAGACCTGGGGGGAGAGGAGTAAAATCGGAGGAGTAGTCCTGGGGGGAGAGGAGTATAATAGGAGGAGTAGTCCTGGGGGGAGAGGAGTATAATAGGAGTAGTCCTGGGGGGAGAGGAGTATAATAGGAGGAATAGTCCTGGGGGAGAGGAGTATAATAGGTGGAGTAGTCTTGGGGGGAGGTGTATAGGTGCCCAATGTGTGTGGGGTGCGTGGCCGAGCTGCCAGAGTGTGTGGGGTGCGTGGCCGAGTGGCTAGAGTGTGAGGGGGCGTGGCCGAGTGGCCAGAGTGTGTGTGGGGCGTTACCGAGAGGCCAGAGTGTGTGGGGGGTGTGGCCCAGTGGGCAGAGCGCGTGGAGCAGAAGAGTATAATAGGAGGAGTAGTCCTGGGGAGAGAGAAGTATAATAGGAGGAGTAGTCCTGGGGGAGAGGAGTATAATAGGAGGAGTAGTCCTGGGGAGAGAGGATTATAATAGGAGGAGGAGTCCTGGGGAGAGAGGAGTCAAATAGGAGGAGTATTCCTGGGGGGGAGGAATATAATAGGAGGAGTAGTCCTGTGGGGAGAGGAGGATAATAGGATAATAGCAGGAGTAGTCCTGGGGGGAGAGGAGTATAATAGGAGGAGTAGTCCTGGGGAGAGAGGAGGATAATAGGAGGAGTAGTCCTGATGGCAGAGGAGTATAATAGGAGGAGTAGACCTGGGGGAGAGGAGTCTAATAGGAGGAGGAGTCCTGGGGGGAGAGGAGTATAATCAGAGGAGTAGTCCAGGGGGGAGAGGAGTATAATAGGAGGAGTAGTCCTGGGGGTAGAGGAGTATAATAGGAGGAGTAGTCCTGGGGGGGACAGGAGCATAATAGGAGGAATAGTCCTGGGGGGAGAGAAGTATAATAGGAGGAATAGTCCTGGGGGAGAGGAGTATAATAAGTGGAGTAGTCTTGGGGGGAGGTGTATAGGTGCCCAATGTGTGTGGGGTGCGTGGCCGAGCGTCTAGAGTGTGTGGGGTGCGTGGCCGAGCGGCCAGAGTGTGTGTGGGGGGCATGGCCGAGCGGCCATAGTGTGTGGGGGGCGTGGCCGAGCAGCCAGAGTGTGTTGGGGGCATTGCTGAGCGGCCACAGTGTGTGGGGGCGTGGCCGAGCGTCCAGAGCGCGTAAGGGGCGTGGCTGAGTGGGCAGAGCGTGTGGGGGGCGTGACCTAGCGGGAAGAGCATGTGGGGGGCATGGCTTTGTAAGCAGAGCGCATGGGGACATGGCCGTGCGGGCAGAGCGCGTGGGGGGCATGGCCGTGAGGGCAGAGTGTGGGGGGGGCGTGGCCATGAGGGCAGAGTGTGGGGGGGCGTGGCCGAGCGGGCAACTATGCAAAGTGGTTTCCATAGTTACCCGATGTGTATCATGGTTACCAGCTTACGCCGGCTCCGAGACACGTGTGCCGGGAGCAGGGGTAATCTAGTAAGCATGGTACACATCATGTAACTATTGAAAGTGACAGTGCTGGTTCACTTTTTGTTTGTTGGTCTCCTGCTGTGCAGCACGCATCGGCGTGTGACAGCGGGAGACCAATTATGTGAATGGGCAGGGAGCCAGCATACGCTGGTAACCATGCTACACAATATTACCCAATGTGTACCATGGTTACCAGCGTACCGGCAACCCAGCCGACACATACCTTCATATTGCAAGGGGCCAATGCATGCGGGGGGCGGGGCCTGGCCGAGCAGCCAATCCATGCGGTGGCCGGGGCCAGGCCGAGGCAAGCGGCCAATCCGTGGGGGGGGCGGGGCCAGGCCAAGCCCAGCGCCAATCCGACAGTTGTCACTGTAACGACACTGTCACTGTAACGACACACTTTTGGAGCAAGACAGACAGACAGACAGACAGAATAAGGCAATTATATATATATATCTATATATATAATTGCCTTATTCTGTCTGTCTGTCTGTCTGTCTGTCTTGCTCCAAAATTGTGTCCTTACGGTGACACAAAGCTGATTGGCCGCTGGGCTCGCCATGGCCCCGCTCCCCCACACGGATTGGTCGCTCGCCTCGCCTCCGCCCCCCCCCACGGATTGGTCGCTCGCCTCGGCCTGGCCCAGCCCTCCGCATGGATTGGCCGCTCGCCCCGGCCCTCCGCACGCATCGCCAGACATAACCTTGCGCTGCTGGGATCATGACGGAGCCGGTGTACGCTGGTAACAATTATACACATCGGGTAACTAAGGTCCCTTAGTTACCCGATGTGTATCATAGTTACCAGTGTTCACCGGCTCTGTCACGATCCCAGCAGCGCCAGACATAACCTTGCGATGCTGGGATCTTGACGGAGCCGGTGAACGCTGGTAACCATTATACACATCGGGTAACTAAGGTCCCTTAGTTACCCGATGTGTATCATAGTTACCAGCGTACACCGGCTCCCGGTACACATGTGCAGGGAGCTGGCATTATACTCCTCTCCCCCCAGGACTACTCCTCCTATTATAGTCCTCCTATTATACTCCTTTCTGAGTATAATAGGAGAACTATTATAGCATGGGGGATGGAGCACGATGGGGTGCGCAGCTTGGGGGATGTAGCATGATGGGGGAGTGCGCAGCATGGGGGATGTAGCATGATGGGGAGTGCGCAGCATGGGGGATGGAGCACGATGGGGAGTGCGCAGCATGGAGGATGGAGCACGATGGGGAGTGCGCAGCATGGGGGATGCGGGGATGGAGCCCGATGGGGAATGCGCAGCGTAGGGGATGGAGCACGATGGGGGGTGGGCAGCATGGGGGATGGAGCACGATGGGGGGTGCGCAGCATGGGGGATGGGGCACGATGGGGGGTGCGCAGCATGGGGGATGGAGCACGATGGGAGGTGCACAACTCCCCCCAACACACACACACAACACACCACACACACACTGGGAACCACAAACACCGCCATACACAGACACCCACACACACAGACAACGCCGCACACACACAACACCCAACACCCAACACACAAACACCGCGGCATACATAAATAAACGCACATACCGCACAACACACACATTGCACAAAACATACCTCCCCCCAAAACACACCACACCCACACAAACCGCGCAACACACACACACACAACGCTACAGACACAGAGCGCTCCACAAACAACGCAACACACTTACAACACCGCTCTCACCCCCCGCCACACCCAGACAACACCCAGAACATGTACAGCGCTCTACACAAACACTTGGTAACTACACACAACAACATCTATATATATATATATATATATATATATATATATATAACAAAAATCATACATGAACTACACAATACGTAAATTCTAGAATACCCGATGCGTAGAATCGGGCCACCTTCTAGTTAGATAATAATAGTGTACTAGTTAAAAAATCTTATTAATGTCTAATTTGAATTGAACCAGAAGGGAACAGAAGTTAATTGGACATATAGTCACTGTAAACAATGTTCTGTTTTTTTCCACTATCACCCCTATAACATTTAACTTCTTATTAACCCCCTTAATCCCTACACCTAGTAATGAACTGCTCATCTATCCCTCCATCATCCACAATCATCTCTCCTCCTTCTCAGATCTGTTCCTGTGTCTCCATACACAGGGCCATCTCATGGCCTCTCCTGCTCCCACCTGCTAACACTCTTTCCTCTTCCTCATTGCTGGTGATATTGTGACGCCCCTGGACTATCAGGTTGTCACAGGGTATTGCACAATCTACCCTCCCGTGCAGTATCCACCTCCCTCTTGGTTATGGGTCCCTAATCAGATGGTGTTGCCTCCAACAGCAAATCAAATCCTAGATACACCCTGCACCACACCCACCAGACACACCAGTGGACAGCTTGAGTGGAATAGAGTCGCCCACCTGGGGGGTCAGGGAGGGGAGTTGAGGAGTGTAGTCAGTTAGTTAGTCAGAGAGAGTTGAGAAGGAACCCTCGAGCTGTGAGGAGCTCTGAGGTCGGGAGCAGGGACTCCTGTAAGGAAACTGTCTAGGTTGCAGACTATGGTCTGGGCCTAGAGGAGTCAGACCCCCGGTCGCAGGGGATCATGGCAAGGGGCTCGGATCTGTCGAGCAGGACAGCCGGTGGCCTTGCACCATCACCTGTTCGGGATCAAGGCACGACAGGGTACGTGGACCCTAGGTCGGGGAGTAGCTTCAGGAAACCCGATAATTTACCGGTGGAGAATTGAGCCTTCAAGATTCGTTCCCAACCGCTCCAAAATTGGGGCACTAGCGCAACGAGGGGATAGGACTTTCCATCTAAAGCGGTCCAGACAATCCCAAGCGTGAGTGAGCCCTGAAAGCAAGCTCCCACACTTAGCCATAGTGGGGAGCGGGACCCGGCAAGTTTCACACTACTGGGACCACCAGAGAAATAAACTTAGTGCCAGGAGGCAGGTCATGGATCACTAGGCAGCACCATTGGGGACGGGAGGCAAACTAGCTCCCTTCAGCGGCAGCGGTGTCCAGAGACTTGGTTTACCCGGTTGTTGGTGTCGACTTAATGGACTGAGTGAGAAAGAGAGTGATACCTGCATCCCACGGCCTTACCTCTCACACCAAGTCCCGGGGCATTCCCCCCTACCCGTGGAGGGTTATAACACCTTGCTGCCCCCGTCATCACCCCGGGTACTCCCCAGCAGCAGCGGTGGTATTCTCCCCAGTTACTGAACACCATGGGTGGCGTCACAAACTCTATAATCCCTTGTAAATACCCCCTTCATTTGAGTGGCCGCACGACCCCAGGTCCGCAGACCCTCGAGCCACTGAGAACCCGGATCCGAGCAGCTTGGCTGCTGACACGGGGGCAGCACAACACAGTTAGGTCCAGAAATATTTGGACAGTGACACAATTTTCGCGAGTTGGGCTCTGCATGCCACCACATTGGATTTGAAATGAAATCTCGACAACAGAATTCAAGTGCAGATTGTAACGTTTAATTTGAAGGTTTGAACAAAAATATCTGATAGAAATTGTAGGAATTGTACACATTTCTTTACAAACACTCCACATTTTAGGAGGTCAAAAGTAATTGGACCAATAAACCAAACCCAAACAAAATATTTTTATTTTCAATATTTTGTTGCAAATCCTTTGGAGGCAATCACTGCCTTAAGTCTGGAACCCATGGACATCACCAAACACTGGGTTTCCTCCTTCTTAATGCTTTGCCAGGCCTTTACAGCCGCAGCCTTCAGGTCTTGCTTGTTTGTGGGTCTTTCCGTCTTAAGTCTGGATTTGAGCAAGTGAAATGCATGCTCAATTGGGTTAAGATCTGGTGATTGACTTGGCCATTGCAGAAGGTTCCACTTTTTTGCACTCATGAACTCCTGGGTAGCTATGGCTGTATGCTTGGGGTCATTGTCCATCTGTACTATGAAGCGCCGTCCGATCAACTTTGCGGCATTTGGCTGAATCTGGGCTGAAAGTATATCCCGGTACACTTCAGAATTCATCCGGCTACTCTTGTCTGCTGTTATGTCATCAATAAACACAAGTGACCCAGTGCCATTGAAAGCCATGCATGCCCATGCCATCACGTTGCCTCCACCATGTTTTACAGAGGATGTGGTGTGCCTTGGATTATGTGTCGTTCCCTTTCTTCTCCAAACTTTTTTCTTCCCATCATTCTGGTACAGGTTGATCTTTGTCTCATCTGTCCATAGAATACTTTTCCAGAACTGAGCTGGCTTCATGAGGTGTTTTTCAGCAAATTTAACTCTGGCCTGTCTATTTTTGGAATTGATGAATGGTTTGCATCTAGATGTGAACCCTTTGTATTTACTTTCATGGAGTCTTCTCTTTACTGTTGACTTAGAGACAGATACACCTACTTCACTGAGAGTGTTCTGGACTTCAGTTGATGTTGTGAACTGGTTCTTCTTCACCAAAGAAAGTATGCGGCGATCATCCACCACTGTTGTCATCCGTGGACGCCCAGGCCTTTTTGAGTTCCCAAGCTCACCAGTCAATTCCTTTTTTCTCAGAATGTAGCCGACTGTTGATTTTGCTACTCCAAGCATGTCTGCTATCTCTCTGATGGAGTTTTTCTTTTTTTTCAGCCTCAGGATGTTCTGCTTCACCTCAATTGAGAGTTCCTTAGACCGTATGTTGTCTGGTCACAGCAACAGCTTCCAAATGCAAAACCACACACCTGTAATCAACCCCAGACCTTTTAACTACTTCATTGATTACAGGTTAACGAGGGAGACGCCTTCAGAGTTAATTGCAGCCCTTAGAGTCCCTTGTCCAATTACTTTTGGTCCCTTGAAAAAGAGGAGGCTATGCATTACAGAGCTATGATTCCTAAACCCTTTCTCCGATTTGGATGTGAAAACTCTCATATTGCAGCTGGGAGTGTGCACTTTCAGCCCATATTATATATATAATTGTATTTCTGAACATGTTTTTGTAAACAGCTAAAATAACAAAACTTGTGTCACTGTCCAAATATTTCTGGACCTAACTGTATATCTCCAAATCCTGGCCCTTCTCACCCCACATGGCCACAGTCATTTCTAACTCTCATCCCCGATCTATCATGACTTTCTGCAACCTATCCAACCTTACACCCTTTCACCCTGCATCCGCACCCCCAATTCATCTAAAAGGAGCCCTATGGAATGCACACTCGACCAGCAACAAACTTTCATACATTACATCCATGACCTTTTCATCACTAACAAACTTTCCTTCCTCAGCATCACGGAAACCTGGCTCACCCCCTCTGAAACAGCATCTCCAACTGCACTTTCTTATCTTAGATTCCATCTTTTTCACACACCCCTCCCCAGCAACAAGCATGGAGGAGGAGTTTAGTTTGTACTGTTAGATAACTGCTCCTTCACCCAAATTCCACTGCCACCCTCCGTCACTCTGCCTTCTTTTGAGGTGCACTCTGTCCACATCTACTACCCCTCCAACAGGCTGTCCTTTAACATGTCCATTTCACCACCTGGCTAGTTCATTTCTTTTCTGCTGCGATCCCCATTATCATCATGGGTGACTTCAACTTTCCCATTGACACTTCACACTCAGCTCTCTCTAAGCTTCTAACATACATTTACTCCTTGCACCTCACTCAATGGTCCTCCATAACCATCCACAACGATGGCCACACAGTGGACCTTACCTTCACCTCCCTCTGTTCCCTGTCTAACCTCTCTAACTTACCTCTCTCACTGTCTGACCACAACCTACTCACATTCTCTTCCCTGTCCTTTTTCAAGTGCATAATCCTCCCTCCACAAATGTGCACACCCTCACAGGAATATCAAACACCTTGATTTACAGTTACTTTCTGAGTTCCTTTTCCCTCTTGCAGACATAGGTTTCCTACGCTATGTAGATGCTGCTTCCACTTTATACAATACCACAATAGCAGTGACGTACCATCAATAGAGGCAGGCCACACCACTGCTATGGGGCCCGTGAGCTGGGGGTCCCGGCCCCGGCTGTCCGTGGTGTGTGCGTTTTGCTTTCACTTTCATCATTCCCAGCAGGGGCGGGCTGGACCAGTCACCAAGCAGCTGATTAAGGCCACTGCTATTTGTCTAGCTGCAGGCTGGCCGCAACAAACAGAATGCAGACACGTTCACACTGCTCGGCCTCTGCTGAAGTGGAGGGAGTGGCCAGGCAGCATCTTCTTCCAGTCCTAGAGCTGTGAGAAATGCCAGGAAGAGAACAGCCAACCAGGAAAAGGGAGGAGCTTGTTCAGTATAGCATGGGAGAAAGAAAAGATGAAAAGGAAAACAGTGCAGAAGGAGAAGAGACCTGAGGAAACAGAAAGCGCAGAGCAACAAGGGAGAAGGAGCAAAGAGCAGAATGAGCACAGCCAATGGAGCAGAGAAAACAGAGAGAAGCGGAGAACAGAAGGAATAGAAAGAAAAAGCAGAGGACACAATCTGAATAACACAGGCAGGAGGACCCACAGGAAGTGCAGCAAGTAGGCCACTAACATGGTGTCTCACATCACAAGAGCAAGTATTATAATGTACAAATGTCTGTCTGTAACACTACATAAACTGCCCTGTACTGTGACATCACTGTGTGTATTTGTGGCGCCCTGGGCAAGCCAGGGGCCACAGAGAACAACACCCACACATCCCACACTCCCGGTCAGGCACACCAAAGTCAGACACAAACCCTTGTTGCCTTCCTCCAGGGGCTGCTGTCCACACCAGGGGGTGGGCCAGGCGGTTGGCCCCGCCCACCGAGGAGTTCACAGTCCTGGAGGCGGGAAAAGCAGGCAGATCAGTTTTGGAGTTGAGTGAGGGAAGTGAAAGTGAGAGGAAGGAAAGTGGCAGTTAAGCAGCCTGAAGTTGGTCCGGGTGTGTGGCCCGGACAGATCAGCAAGGTTGGCAGACGGTGGTGACCGTCTGCAGGATTGGCCTATCGGAGTCTACCGTAAGGACCGTGGACGGGCGGTGGCCCGGCGGTACCGGACTGGTACACAAAGAGAAGTCAGCACCATCTGGCAGGGGCTTACGGACCCCGGCAAGGCTAGGAGTCGCCGTGAATTTGCAAAATCCGTCAGCGAAGAGAACCTCCTGGGTTTCCCAGCAGCCAAGTCCCGACAGAAGGCAACAGTCCAACCGTGAGAGGGAAACACAGCCACCGCCAAGGCTACCGTTCCCAGGGCCAGAGCCTGCGGGCAAAAGGGGCTCCTCCGGCCCATATCAAAGCTGGGGAGCGGGTAACCGGTGGGAACCCATTGGAACCGTTTACAGTACATAGGTGCAGGGAAAGGCAGTCACCATCAACCTGCCGGGAGAAACAACGCCGCAGCCGTCTGTGGGACAAGTCCATCCAGCCGTGTGTTTTACCGAGAACTGTGTCCTCACAGGAGAACTAACATCAAAGCTGCTCCCTGTCACTGCTCCCGGGATCCACGTCCAGAGCAGCGGTGGTGTCACCAACCTCACCACAACCGTAGGTGGCGTCACGGACAATCACCAAATCCCCACCATCCAATCAAATCCCCCTTTTCACTCACGGGTGAGGAACGCCACTCGAGTCCCCGGGATCCGGCCCACCGCTCGAGCCACCACCAAGCAGCGGCAGCAGCAGCCGGACCCGAGCAGTGGGAGAGCGCAGCGTCCCCTCCTCCGCCCGCGACAACTTGGCGTCACGAACAGGATCCTACCGTTCTACCAACTGGTGGAAGTGCGCCTTGTGTAACCGCCGGAGGTGTCCGGCCGAAAAATTTGTGAAGCCGCCATCTTGGGCGCGAAGAATGCCCGCTCGAGCGTCTCCTCGAGTAGTGGAGGCGCGAAGGCCAAAACCACGCCCCTGTAGAGGAGGGGCCGGAAAGAGACTAAGGGGGACGAAATGGCGACTGGTCGCATGTGAGTGCGGCTATAAAAGCAGGGACGCCGGGACCCTGCGGCCATCTTGTTCCTGGAAGAGGCCGCCAGAAAGATGTACATGCCGTCCCGTAGCACCGCAGCCCCCGCGCCTGGAACCGCGGCGTGGGTGGAGATCCGGACCGCGCAGCTCCAACAACGGCTGCAGGTCAAGATGCAGCTCCTCTTGGAGGAGTGGGAGGCCGACATGGCGGAGGTTATAGCAACCGTGCGGAGACGCGAAGAGGAGAGAGCTTCGGAAGGGAGGGTGAGTGACCCACGCCCCGGTACCCCTAGTGGGTCGGTCATCGTGGCTGCGGGACCCGGTCTGAACCCGCTCGCCCTGCTACCTCCCTCGCTACCCATATCGGTTGCCGTGACTCCGCCACTAGGCCCGCTACCCCTGCAACCGGTAGCGGTACCCTGCATGTCCGCCCAGGCGGATCGACCTGTAACCGGAGCCCGTGACCGACCGGAAGTGCTGCCCTGGAAAGTACAGAAGCCCGAGCCGGAGGCATTTACAGAGACTTCCCCTGAGCCGGAGCCGACAGACTGCTCCGTGCTGAAGGCCCAGCGGAGGAAGGCCCCTGTGCCCATCCCCCACACCTCAGCTGAGGTTGCGCCGGGTTGCCGCTGCAAAGCAGCACCCCAGGCCAAGTCACCGCGGGACCTTCCACCCAGATCATCAGTGGTGGGCAGTGTGTCCGGAAGGTCTCGTGGGGCTCGACCCGTGCGCCGGAGCTCGCAGGAGCACCGTAGTGGGATAGGGAGCCGACACCGCTGGGCCCGGAGATCGCGGAAAGGGAAAGGAAGAAGGCGGAGTTGGTGGCCCATACGATCCGGGAGAAAGAGAGCCTCCGCCAAGCGACCTTCCGTGTCCGGGGCCCCCTGTATGAAGGGCAGGTGAGGTGGTTCGATGTCCGCCGGGGCTATGGCTTTATATATGAACCGGGCCTGGAGGCCGAAGTCTTTATAGCCTGGCGGGATGTTAACGCCCACCTGCCAGAGGAGCATCCAGGCCGTAACCTAATGATGCAGGGAAAGGCAGTCACCATCAACCTGCTGGGAGAAACAACGCCGCAGCCGTCTGTGGGACCCATCCATCCAGCCGTGTGTTTTACCGAGAACTGTGTCCTCATCATTGGCTGAGTGAGTACCACCGTGCCATGCGGCACAGCGCTGCCCCTGTGACCCTGCACCTCACCAGGCCCCGTAACCCGCCTGCCATTCATCCCTAACCCATCACCGGGCCCCGGGACAACCAACCCCCTACCCACGGAGGGGAGAACTAACATCAAAGCTGCTCTCTGTCACCGCTCCCGGGATCCCCGTCCAGAGCAGCGGTGGTGTCACCAACTTCACCACAACCGTGGGTGGCGTCACGGACAATCACCAAATCCCCACCATCCAATCAAATCCCCCTTTTCACTCACGGGCGAGGAACGCCGCTCGAGTCCCCGGGATCCGGCCCACCGCTCGAGCCACCACCGAGCAGCGGCAGCAGCAGCCGGACCCGAGCAGTGGGAGAGCGCAGCGTTCCCTCCTCCGCCCGCGACATATTACCCCTGTCGTGTGACATCTCTGTGTGTATTATCCCTGTCCAGTGACATCACTGTGTGTATTATCCCTGTACTGTGACATCACTGTGTATTATCTCTGTACTGTGACATCTTTGTGTGTAATTTCCCTGTTCTGTGACATCACTGTGTGTATTATCCCTGTACTGTGATACCACTGTGTATATTACCTCTGTACTGTGACATTACTGTTTGTATTATCCCTGTACTGTGACACCACTGTGTATATTACCTCTGTACTGTCATATTACTGTGTATATTATCCCTGTACTGTGACATGTCTGTGTGTATTATCCCTGTACTGTGCAGAGTTTATTATGGCTCCTAAGGCTATAAAGAGGGTCATAATCGTTACCATTATATGGGGAGACAGATGTGAAAATTGATATTGTGTCTGGTGAGGGGCACAAAGGAGGACATCGCTACTTTAGGCAAAGTTCACATATTGCAGCTTTGGGGGGGGTTTGTGCTGTGAACCCACTGGTCTTTGTGCAGTGGACTTTGCTCAGTAACAGGATGGTGGTTATATTCAGACTCTATGTGGTGATAATATTTGATCATGGTTTGGCTGCATTATCTTGCGGTGTATAGTAGTATTATTGGTTTTGATATGGCGGGTGTTGTTCAGTAACACTATATAGTATCTATTATTTGGTAATTGTATGACTTTTTTGTTACAGCATTACTAAACTGAAATGTAGATATCTATAGATTTGTATTATTTTTATGGTGGCAGTAAATGTATTACTAATTACTGTGAGACACTTTAGTAGGACTATTTGTTTACTACTTTTTATTCTGGAGTTATTTGGTTTGTTGGCTGTGGCTGATTCCACTGTTTGCAGGCACTGCAATGCCCAGCGAGCGCCAGGCACTGCGGTGCTCAGCAAGCATCAGGCATTGCAGTGCTCAGCGAGTGTCAGGCCCTGCGGTGCTCAGCGAGCATCAGTCACTGCGATACACAGCGAGTGTCAGGTGTTGTGGTGCTCAGCGAGCATTAGGCACTACCATGCTCAGTGAACGTCAGGCGCTGCACTTCTCAGCGAGCATCAGGCACTGCGGTGCTCAGCAAGCGACAGGCACTGCGGTGCTCAGCGCATCACACACAGTCACAAAACATGAGTACAGGCACACAGAACTGCCTAGACTGGTCCTCTGCAGACAGAGTTGCGCCCGGTAATAGTCTACACACTGAACTAGTAGATGGATAGCCTGCCTAGGATAAAGATTAATTCATAATGTGTATATATACCCCTAGTAACTTGTATGTCCCCCACCAGTAACTTGTATGTCCCCTGGAGTAACATGTAAGCCGCCCCCAGTAACATATATGCTGTTTATGTTCATATTTTATTCTATTTTTTTTATTGGGGGGCCCCATTGAGACTTTTGCTATGGGACCCCATAATATTTATGTACACCACTGCAAAATAGCTGCAGCTCTCAAATCTGTCGCCCCCCCCCCCCTCAAACATACAAAAAACTCACACAGTCAATAGACAACCATGGCACACCAACCTGACTAAAGAACTTAGGCGGTATTCCAGAGTTGCTGAGCAGAAATGGAAGAGATCTCATTCCAACAAACACTTCAACACATACAAACAGTCACTCACCACTTTTAAGTCCACACTCACTGCTGCAATAAAAACCCTTCTTCTCATCTCTAATATCCTCCCTGTCTCACAACCTTATGAAGCTACTCAACAATTTCCATTTTTTCTTCCGTCCCTCAGTACCTCCTCCCTCTCCTCTCATCTCAGTAGAAGTCTTTGCCTTATTCTCAACCAGATGATTGACAACATCAGTGAAAACTTTGACCTGCATTCCCCACAGCCTCTCCTCATAACTACTCAGCCCTTTTACTCCAAAATGAGCTTCTCCGGCATGACAGAGGATAAACTATCCTCTCTACTATCCAGATCGCATTTCACTGTCTATGCACTTGACCCGATCCCGTCAGGCCTCATCCCCAACCTCACTACAGTCTTCATTTCTACCCTAACCCATCTCTTCAACCTGTCACTAACAACTATTGTCTTCCCCTCATGTATTAAACATGCCCCATCCTCAAAAAGCCCTCCCTTGACCCATTCTCTATGTCTAGTTATCACCTCATATCCCTTCTCCCCTACACCTAAAAGCTACTGTTAACAGCATGTCCATCTTGAACTGTCCTCCCATATCTCCCTATGCTCCCTCTTTGACTGGTTACAATCTGGCTTCGGACCGCATCATTCAACTGAAACTGCCCTAACTAAAGTCAGCAAATAGAATGGTTGAACCCAGCATACCGTTCTTCTTAAAATCATGTCTTTATTCATTCAATTCATTAAAATACAGAATTATGAAAACATTCTTCAAACCCTGAGCTCCCTCTGATGTGTTTCGGACCCCTGTCCATACTCATAGGACTATTCGCACATTGCTTTTTTGGGGGGCTTCAGTTTTGTGGTGCCAACAAAACAGAAGCATGTCAATTCTTTTTGCATTTTTCTCTGCGTTTTTCACCCATTGGTGTTAAAAAAGCATCAAAAACGCAATGTCAAAAAAGACATAGAAAACACATAAAAAAGCATGCGTTTTTTGATGCTTTTTTTGCCACAAGATGCTTTTTTATGGCCACAGGGTGCAGTGTTGTGGTGAACACAAAACTGCAGTGTGTGGACATAATCTACAGTAAATGGCGTAAAAACAAAGCCCTAAAAAATTGTTGAATTTAATTTCTTTCAACTTTTTTTAAAAAGTCTTTAAAGAGGTTAAAACTATCTCCATGGAAAATGTTTTTATTGACTTCAGCAACCAGTCTCTGCACAGCCTTCAGTACTGCACAGCGATTGCCTGCTGTGAGCATCAAGAAATATTTTTGATTATAATTGCCTCATTCTTTATTACAGATGTCGCAATTGTCATTTTCTGCTATTGTCTCTGCAGTTTTGAAAAAAATAGAACCAAACTTGAAAAATGTTTTGATCCATGAGGTTCACAATATGAAGAAAATATCTAAATGGATTGATCAATGTTTGTTTAATGGTTTCAAACAATTGTGTTGTAAAAGTTCACCTGCTTTTAAGTCATTTTTTATTTGCATTGGCATTGACTTGAGGCTTTGTTCATACTGCCATTTTGTGCATACAGTTAATAACTTTAGAACAAAAAAGAAGCAGTATGCAATGATTTTCTTGCTTTAAAAACAATGGAAATCTTAACTGTACCCTGACAAACCTCATTATAGTGTGGAATATACAACAGCTGCAGGCTTATGCTATGGACTATCTTGTGTTGACAGCAGATGGTGCTGTGTTAATGGTTACAGTTTGATATCGTTACAGATTCTCTCTATACCATATTGTAGTAATTCTGTTGTCAGTTTCTCCTGTAATCCTCCATGTCATGGTTGCTGTTTGTACTAGTAAAACAACAAATACTTCCAGAATGTCTGAGTGCTGATAATTAAGTTGAAATCTGTAACAATGTAAGTTAATGAATCTATTAGACACTCTGTGTGTCATGGTGACTTTGGTATAGCGAGGAACCAGGGCTCCTAAGTTGTCTCTCAAGCTAGGGACCCTATGCTATCCCTAATTTCAGAAATACTCCTGATGGTTGAGAGGCCTGAGTCTCCTTCCTGGCACTGATCCTGCCCAATACTGATCTGATTCCCCTTCACCCAGGGAGGGATTGGACAGGAGTGTGTTGAAAACCACAGATAAAGACAGACAAGGGAAAAAACAAAGGTTTGTCACACAGCACGCATACAAAAAGGTAAAAACAATAAGAAGTATAAGAGGAAAAACAAGAGCAGGAGGGAAGTATAAAACAACAAGGGTAAACTCCACAACTGCTCTAAGCAATAGATACAACTTAAGCACAACTTTCACCAGAGAGTCTGGGACACCACACCTCACAGACCAACATAGAATAAACTATACCTGGCAAGGGTAAAAGGATTCCACCAGCATAAATAGGAGGGGAGCAGATGTCATAGGTCTCCCCACAACATGTGATCAAAGGAGCAAGCAGACTAGTAGAGATTATCTCTTCCTAGCCTGCCTATGAATCAGCATACAAGAGGTTGATACCCGAGTTTGCCTGTGTTGATCCCACACACCAAGGAAACCACTGGGCGGAGTGTCAGATCTGCAATGGGAACAGAGTGCCATCATAACAATCGGCGAAGTTTGTGTAAAACTCCGTGTGACACTGGTTTCATAGCATAAGAGATCTGACACAATATCAAAGCTTCTGCTGTAAGGCCTAAAACACACTTCCGCATAAAAACCGTCCGTGTGACACGGTCCGTTTTTCGGGTCCATGTTCCGTTTTTTTGGGGCGTTTCTCCGGTACGTATGGCATCCGTGTGATGGCGTATGCGAGCCGTGTGTACGTGTAAAATGTCTGTGTTTGTGTGTAAAATGCCCGTGTATGTGTACGTGGAATGTCCGTGTGGAATGTCCGTTTGTGTGTTGCACAATATCATTGATACATGTCGGTTGACAGCAGACAGAGTTGCACGATGAGAATGAACTCGGGTGAACTTCATTGTCATGCCGCGGCTCTGTCTGTGTGCCGCTCCTGTCAGCTCCACGCAGCTAATAAAGGGAATAGCACGATCAGCTGAGCTGTCACTGAGGTTACTCGCGGCCAACGCTGAATACAGCTGATCGCGCTATTCCCTTTATTAGCTGCATGGAGCTGACAGGAGCGGCGGTGTCTTCTACAGCTCTGGTCACCTTCATGCAGCAGAGCTGGATGCAACGCTGGACCATCCTGGATTACGCCGGACATGGAGGGCTTTTTCGGGCTTATAAAATTGGTGAACAAGGCAATTTGTTAGTGTTTTTTTTTCTAATAAAGGATTGTTCGGGTGTGTTTGTTTATTTACTGTAATTTACAGATTAATCATGGAAGGTATCTCGGGGAGACGCCTGACATGATTAATCTAGGACTCATTGGCAGCTATGGGCTGCCAAAAACTCCTTATTACCCAAAATGTCAATGCACCAGGGCAAATCGGGAAGAGCCGGGTACAGTCCCAGAACTGTCGCATATAATATATCCGGCAATTCTGGGCGGCTGCTGACTAATATTGTTAGGCTGGGGGGTTCCCCATAACGTGGGGCTCCCCATCCTGAGAATACCAGCCTTCAGCCGTATGGCTTTATCTGGCTGGTATTAAAATTGGGGGGGACCGCACGCCGGTTTTTTTAATTATTTATTTATTTTACTGCACAGTATAGACACGCCCACCGGCTGCTGTGATTGGGTGCAGTGAGACAGCTGTCACTCAGCGTGGGGAGCGTGTCTGACTGCAACCAATCACAGGCGTCTGTGGGTGGGGAAAGCAGGAAATACGAGATTGATTAATGAGCGGCCGGCATATTCAAAGTAATTGTTGCCGCGTATTCTCTGCACAGCTGTTCCTCGCCGCGCTGGTGATCGGGGAGCGGTATGAGCCGGGGGAAGAAAAAAACCGAGCGCCAATGTAAGTATGACTGAGAACAGCAGAAAAAAAGGTAAGTATACTGAATTTAATTTAAAAAAAAATAAAAATAAGATCGCTAGTGTAAAAACGCACACGCACGAAACGTGCTGAACACGGACATACTCTGTGTGCGGTCCTTGCAGGCACGGACCCATAGACATTAGCGGGTCCGTGTCTGCGTGCTGCCGGACAAAAACGGACATGTCGTCCGTGCAGAAAAGCGCACACACGTGCTTATCACACAGACACACGTTCCGTGTGATTTCACGTGTGTGTGCCATCTACCATTGAATAACATGGGTCTCCGTGTGTACGTGTCTCCGGTACGTGCAAATACGTACCGCACACGTACAAAAAAAACGGATGTGTGTTGCGGGTCTAAATGATAGCCATTTAAAACTTAAACACCCTACTGCTGGAACCCTAAAGATCACAAGAAAGGGGATTCCAAAGTCCCAGTGGTGAGATTGTGCAAATAACGCTTCATTCATTTTCTATGGAAGCTGTAGTCATGCATGCTCACTAACTCTCCATTCACAAGGGGACTTTTTTCCTCCCGATCTAGGAATCTGTGGGGTTCTTAGCAGTCTTAATGGTAATACATTTATCATTTATCCTGTGTATAATGGATCAAAGTTGTTTGAGGCAACCCCATTAAGTGAAAAGTATCTAATTTAAAGGGAACCTTTCATCAGGATTTCACCCACTAATTTACTTGTATGTGTATGTAGCTCTTTTAATTACAAGTCCAGCAATACCATTACATGGCCGGTCCATTTCACTGTTACTGAGAAATCAGTGTTTAAGTTGCTAATAAAATAAAGCTGAAGAGCTAATTGTAGATCTGAATCCTCTGTCACACCAGCTGTTTGCCAAGGCCAATACCTCCTTCTTCTGCTTGATTGACAGTCTCTGTGCTGTAAGACTTCAGGGAAAGGAGTCATCAGTTAAGCAGGAGGATGTGGTGCTGGGCAGAAAATAGAGCTGGAGTGACAGAGGCTTCAAATCTGCAAATAGTCCTTCAGCCTCATTTGCAAATCAATTCAACCCGCTACATGCACCTATAAATAGTTTTTCTGTGAAATCCTGCTGATAGTTGCCTTTAAGAGTGAGATAAATGCAGCTCTCTAGAAAGCATATTTAATACAAGAACTAAGAGAATATAACCTTGCTATGTGTTTTATTTCTGTGTGAAATAAGTATTTTGAGAAACTAACAAACTAAATACAATTAGATCCAGGCCATGGATAAAAATAACATTTATTTTTTGAAGCTATTGATTTTATATATATATATATATATATATATATATATATATATATATACACATACATTGTTCTCCAGGGAACACAATTTTCTTTGGTAAAAGCTAAAATCGTTTAGAAAACTGATTATAAATAGGGGGACCACGGGGGAAGACTATAATCCTTACGGAGACCTGACAAACCCGTGGTCCCCACATAGCATCTCATAAGCCAGATCAGTTACCCACACTTTGCACTGACGAGGGGCAATCACCCCAAAACACCGTGTTTGCAAATTGGGATTCTGATCTGGCATATATCCTAGGTCATATGAAAAGGCTTGTTAAAAGATCACTTTTGACTTTTAGGATCGCTACTTCCAATAGGTGGCGCTAGAGATTGTCTCCTTTCCTGGAGAGACAATTTGATTATAAATAATCATTTACCAAATGTATAGTGTGTAATTGTTGTCACATAAACTCATTTTAAGCTGTTGATATAAGAATCTTTAAATTGCTTTTGATGTATAATATGGAGACAATTTTCTTTCTTGGCTTTGACGGTAGCTTCGTGTATGTCCCAGTGGTCAAACTTTCCTTTGTACCAAAGAGAGAATACAAACCATCTCACTACGCAGCCTAGCAGGCGGCGGCAATAAAACACTCAGGGGAAGTATAATACTTTCAGTCTGGTATCATTACCTTGTCACTTCTTCTTCATAACAACTCCGAAACACTTCTGTAAATTGCTTGTGCTTTAACAATAAAAGGTATTTGTCATCTCACAGAGTCGAGAAAACATAATTTTTCTGTGGTCTAAAATTGTAATTGAGTATTCAAATCTTCCAAAACCTGTTTTTGAACAGTTTCATGAAAAGGTATGACATACATAGGAACTAAACCCCGTACAAACTGAAGCATTAACTCTTGCTCTGATCATGGCTAAAAAACAATTGTGTCTTATATCAAATTTAATGCAGAATGCATTTTAAAATATAAAGATCGTGATGAAAAAATGAAATATAATTTCTATATACTATAAAGGTTTGTTTGGGCAGAGCTTCTGCCGTGGATATGGAAAGTATTCAGACCCCTTTAAATTGTTCACTCTTTGTTTCATTGCATCCATTTGGTAAATTGAAAAAAATTAATTTTTTTCTCTCATTAATGTACACTCTGCACCCCATCTTGACAGGAAAAACAGAAATGTAGAAATGTTTGCAAGTTTATTAAACAAGAAAAACTGAACTATATAGGGATGCTAGGGAGCTGACTCCTGAGCTCCCTAGCATTCCTATACAGGTTCTTTTAACCTGTCGGTGAGCAGGATACCGTGGTCCCTCAGCTGGCCTTAAACTTACCCTGTCTAGTGAGTAGGCAGATTAGTACACTAGACTCGGTACTAATGTAATAAACATGGAGAGAAAGGAAAGACAGATAGAGGAATAAACATAAGGATACAAAACACTAAACTTCACCGTAGAAGACGGACTCTAAAGTAGGAGGTAGATGGGCACAGCAGAATACCTCAGCAGCTCCTTCCACCAGGCTGGCCAAAGTAGAAATGATTCTAACAGCAGCAAGGTATGCTGGGAAGGCTCCAGTATTTAAGCTAAATGGGCGTGGACCCAAAGCAACAACAGCTGACCTGCCCTGCTCAGAGCTACTGCAACAAAACCAGAAATTAACACAAGACACCAAAGGAAAGGAACCTTCGTTTAAATGAGTAGTCAAGATGAAGATGGAAGGCTCAAGTCCTAAGGCTGTCACTAGTCTCAAAATAGCAGTGAGACGACTGTGACATTAGGTTACCGAGTGATAGGCTCAAATTTGGATTAAAAAAATTTAATTTGCATCAAATATATGTCATGTCATTTGATAGCACCCCAATTGCAATTAAAATACATTTATTAACCAACGAGGTCTCTCCAGACCCCAAATCCAAGGCTGCCACCAGGAATTTCAAGGCTCCATACTGGCAACATTCTCAGGCCCTCTTGAGACTCCGCCCAGGCTCCACCCCAGCTCTGCCTCCACCCATTAAAGATTCCACAGTCCCACTGCCCACTCTCAGAAAAACTGTTGCATTTGGGAGTACACAGGCTGCATATACTGTGTGTATATATATATATGTATATATATATATATATATATATATATATATATATAAAAAAATATATACAGTATATACATATATATATATTATACAGACTGCTGCTGGCTGTATACACAGGAGGGGCTACTGCTGGTTGTATACACAATAGGAGCTGCTGCTTGCTGTATACACAATAGCAGCTGCTGTTGGCTGTATACACAATAGAGGCTGCTGCTGCTGTTGGCTGTCTACACAATAGAGGCTGCTGGACTGCTGCTGCTGTAGGCTGTATACAGAATAGAGGCTGCAGTTGCTGTTGGCTGTATACACAATGATGGCTATAGCTGCTGCAGACTGTATAGACAATAGAGGCTGCTGCTGGCTGTATACATGAAAGAGGCTGGTGCTGCTGGCTGTATACACAATAGTGGCTGCAGCTGCTGTTGGCTTTATACACAATACAGGGTGCTGCTGTTGGCTGTATGCACAATAAAGCCTGCTGGCTGTATACACAATAGAGGCTGCTGCTGACTGTATAGACAATAGAGGCTGATGTTGCTGTTGGCTGTATACAGACTAGAGGCTGCAGTTTCTGTTGGCTGTATACATAATATTGGCTACAGCTGCTGCAAGCTGTATACACAATAGAGGCTGCTGGCTGTATACACAATAGAGGCTGCTGCTGACTGTATAGACAATAAAGGCTGCTGTTGCTGTTGGCTGTATACAGACTAGAGGCTGCAGTTGCTGTTGGCTGTATACATAATGGTGGCTACAGCTGCTGCAAGCTGTATACACAATAGAGGCTGCTGGCTGTATACACAATAGAGGCTGCTGCTGGCTGTATACACATTAAAGGCTGCTGCTGGTTATATACACAATAGAGGAGGCTGCTTCTTTTGACTGTATACACAATAGAGGATGCTGGACTGCTGCTGTAGGCTGTATACAGAATAGAGGCTGCAGTTGCTGTTGGCTGTATACACAATGATGGCTATAGCTGCTGCAGACTGTATAGACAATAGAGGCTGCTGCTGGCTGTATACATGAAAGAGGCTGGTGCTGCTGGCTGTATACACAATAGTGGCTGCAGCTGCCGTTGGCTTTATACACAATACAGGGGAGAGCTCTGGAATGCAATGCAGGTACCTGAATACAGGCCTGGCATTACTGGAGATTCCTCCAGTAGCCAGTCCGACGCTGGGCTGAATACAAAATAGAAGCTTTGGGAGTTATATAAAATAGAGACTGTGGACTGTATATAGTATATACACAGCACTATACTGTACACATATCAACACTATATACATATAGTATATACAGACACATTGTAATACAGTATATAATGTAACCTGTATATACAGTATGGTGCTGTGGAGGAGTCAACAGACACACACATACCATATTCATTGACTGCTGACTGCTTCCAAGCTCAAATCCTGGCATGCTCTGAGGTGACTTCTGTTTTGTATGGCGCATTGCATGTGCAGTACAAACATCACTAGGAACAGAGGTTGGGCCGTAAGTGTCTGACATCATGGAAGACGTCAGACTCATCTGGACCCCTCTGCTTCGTGCGGCTACATTGTTGGCTGAAGTGGGAACCAGTGAGGAGGTGGGGGGGGGGCCTGGATGCGAAGTGGGGCCCATGTAGTGGTTTAAGGACTGCGTCCGAGAACTTAATATAATAAAGTATAAAGTAAGTACCCCACTGCCTGGGCCACTCTCTTCATCAGGTTTCATACAGCAGTAAGTTTGTAATGCCCTGATGGTGGCCCTGAGCAAAGCATAATAAATGTAGATCATGAAGGGATTAAAAATAATATTTTATTAAACTCACCTTCCCTCACCTATACTGCTGGCACAACTCCTTTTCTGGTTCTTCACTTGTTCCCTTCAGATGTGTATGCATCCTAGCAAACATGGGACAAGCCGGAGGCCTAGAAGCCTGCGCTGGAGGGCCATAAGTAGTAAACGACGTACTGGGTGGAAAGCTGCAGTGGTGGAAATTGAAGGAACTGTCAAGTTCTGTGGACAAAGCCTGATCATATGGGCTTGTTTCCGAGCCAAAGGCATTGGATACTTGACCAGGAACAATGGTGGTCTCACTGCTGAGCTATATGTGACTATCCCACAAGACAAGTTGCTTCATACACTTGAGTACTAGTAATCTGAAAAGGACGACATAGTGTTCCAGCAGGAGAACGACCTGATGCATTTGTCGAGATTTGCAAATAAATGGTTCAATGACAATGAAGTATATGTGCTGGATTGATCTCCAGACCTCAACCCAATCAAACACTTGTGGGGAGAGTGGAAGAAAAAGCTGTATACACACCCAAGTGGGTCGACCAGTATACACCAACATTGGGAATGTGTAGAAGAGACCTGGGATCAGATTTCAGTTGAGAAATGCTTGAATATGATTAAGAGCATGCCCAGAACAATTCAGGCAGTGTTGAAAGCCAAAGGTGAATTTTGAAAATAGTAATATAATTAAAATTAAAGTTTTAAGGAGCAAAATAGTAACAATGCAGTGACATAATAAGAGATTGCATAACTAATCATATGCTAAATAGTTTCAAGTCAAATTTATGTATGAGATAGCCAAGATGATTGTCTATAAAATGAAGGTAGTCTCACAATCAAAGCTGTAGTGGATGATGAGATATGGAGGCTGAGAGTCAAAAGTTCCAAACATTGTTACCCATTTGCTTGTCTATATATTTGTCATGGCACATAAAGTAAGCAGAGCATCCAAATACAATTAGATTTTGGATAAACAGCATATATGGCTCCCAATAATACAACTATTAAAGTCTCATTCACGAATAGTCAAAAGTAATGTAATTGAACAATGCCAATTTTTTTGTCAGAGCAAACTAAAATGAAACTTGGAAAAGTCCTAACAAGGGAGCTTGTGAATTATGTGAAATTCTCTGAGTTTCCAATTTACTCCTATTGATTTATAAGGTCTTTTCAATTACTGAATTCTTCTTGGTAGAACTGTGCACAGTGCGCCTACGTGAGGATCATACTGTATTGAATCCAGGTACTTACAAAGGGGCAGTTTGTGTCTCTGCTTAAGATTGATTAAGCCACAAATAATGAGGATTTCCTAGGAAACATTTATTATGGGAAAATCTAAAATTCATTAACAAAAGAATGAATCGTGTAGAAAAAAAAGTAACTGAAGAAAATAGGAAGTGCGATGGTTATTGTGAACATTCTGTAATATATGAACCCATTTGAATTCTGAAGAAAAGCAATTTGGAATCTTATTAAATTCCCTGCCTTTTTATTGTGTGTTCATGCTTGGGTAACTCCAATGGGAGCTGTGGATCATAACTAAAAACAATTTCCGCCACTCTAACTTGTTTTTATATTATTAGACTGGCTGCTACTCCATGTGTTATAGAAGGCATTTTCATTACTAGCTTTGGTGTATTCTTTTCATACTGTATCTGGGTTTAAACATAATGCTTGATCAGCAGAGGAAAGACATGAACTGGATAACTTTTTTTTTGTAAAGGAGCATCCCAAGGTCTCAAACCATAAAACATACTTTGATGGTATGATAATACCTTAAGAATGAATACTTGCTGAGTGAGTCACTTTTATATTACCCAAAAGACAGACCCCCAACCACTCTTGTAGTGTTAAATGTTAGACTAATCGTTAACAAGTAGAAATCAAGAGTGAATCCAATTTCACAATAGATGGAAGTGGTATTGCAGCTGCAAGAAGCACATCAGAGTTGGGGTTCCAGACTGATGGTCTAACTTTAACCCCTTCACCGCCGGGCTATTTTCCATTTTTTGTTTTTTCCTCGAGCCATTATTTTTTTTTCTTTTTTCTTACAATATAGCCACTTGAGGACTTGCAGTGTGCCCCGCTTGGGGAAGCCCTCTGGCTAGTCTGGGACTAGAAGGTCACAATGCCTTATTATTCGCAGGTCTGCAGCTTGTGTTTAAATGTAATTGTTTTCTTTTGGAGCTGTATCGGTTAAGAACTCTTTCCTCTCTGGATATCCTTTGTTGCCTTGATCTCAGGTGCACCTTCTTATGATTACTCCCCTTCACTATAAAAGGTCACCTGTCTTACCACCTAATGCTAGTCAAAGAGTCTTCATTTTTAAACTGTCCACTTTGGAAGAAGCCAGTCTCTTGAAGAAGCTGAGGTGTTGTGACAATTGCAGCCATGGTGCTTAACTGCATTGGAGGAGTTTGTAGTGTATTCCTTGTTGTGTCTATTTTTCCCTTGTCTGTAACTCTTCTCTTGTGTTGTATTATTGTAGTGGTAACACTAGCGTGCTCGCCGGCCTTCTCGCTAGCCAGTGGGAGTTCAGGGCTAGCCAGGGTCTAGACACTTGATCAGCGACGAGGGGAAGGACTCATATAAAGATGTTAGGGAGTGTAGGGAACAGCTTCAGATGAGTGTAGGAAGTGACCCTGCTGCCCTCTCCCTAGCGCCAGGGCCCACTGTTGTATTGTTTTTCCATTGTACCCTGTGTGTTGTGGTGCTCGACAGGGGTTCTCTTTTCCTGGCAGAGCTACGGTAGTCACTGCATGACAGGTTTTCCAGAATAAAAAAAATTTGGTTGAGTCTCACTCCCTCCTTTATCTTTATTTTCCATTGTTGGCTTTTCTTCAGCCTCCTGTAGCCATCTTTGTGGTCTATTATTGTTTATTTTCTGAACTCTCTCAAGAAGCAGGGTGTCCTGGCTACCCTGCCAGAGTGGTATTTGTCCCATAGCTCACACCATCAGAGTGTGTCCACCCCAAATACAAAGCACTATCTTGAAGCTCCTATACAGTCTCAACATGAATAAATCACTACCCACACAACATTTCACTACTAGGCACTATCTTGAGCTTCCCCTGTAGTAGTTAATAGCATTAGAGTATTCCATTTCCTCCCACACTTCAGACAACTTTGGCAGCAACGTATTTAAGTTTGAAGGCCCACATGTACCTCAGATGGCCTGTCATTACCACCAAAGATGAAGTGCTCAGACAACATTTATCTAATTGTATTCAGGGAGGCTGTGCCCACTAGTTGGGTTCTGGCCGGGAATATGCATATTGCATACCTGACCGCCATTCCTGGCAAAGACACCAATGAATCCTCGCAGTGCAATATGCGCATGCTTCACAAGTCTGCAGTCACACAGAGGGACTGCAGACTTTCCAATCTAGACTGGAAAAAACTTTGAACCTCACCTTAAACTATGACCACTTTCCAGTTCACTATGTGGTAAATTAATGTTCTTTTTTCAAAAGTATAACTCATCCCGCAAAAAAACAAGCCCTAATCCAGCTATGTTGACAAAAAATAAAAATGTTATGGCTCTTTGAAGAATAGTAGAAAAAAAACAAAACCTAATAATGGAAAATCGCCCAGAGGTGAAAAAGTTAAAAATGACTGTGAGCTATATGGACAGCATGGACTTCAGTATATGATGATGATCTCTTTACAGTGGTGCACAATATTATAGTGTAAAAGGAAATAATGATCTTTTCTTCAAGAAAGACTGGTTGGCTTGTTGCTTTAAATAATTGGGTGCTCTATTCACACATACTAATATATATATAAATATATATGCAATCCTTAATGACTTTTGATAGTTATAGGCCTGGTAAATGCAGAGAACCAGAGCCTAGTTTAGATAAAGCAGCAGTATATCCACCTCTTCTACCTCAATGAATAAACCCATCAGTCTGTCTTCATGAATTTCTGTTTGAGTTCAGTTAAGCTTCATTAAAAGCTTTATGCAAGGTTATATGTTGAAGCCCACGAAGCCCTACCCATCTGTTCTTGGAAGAATGACTTAATGCATAGAATTAATCACATACTGATGGAAGATGACACATTGACATATGTGAAAGATAAATGGGACACCTTTCTGAAGAGGGCAGGCAGAATGGCATGTGCAGGACCAAATTACTGTTTTTGATCTAAGGAGCTGTATTTTCTTTTTTTTCTATCTTGAGGGTTACTTTTCCACACTTTTATTTATAGTGAATTTTGAAGGTAAATAAAACATACAATAAAGTACAGTTTGTTTGTGAATAACAAAAAGGCAAAGTCACAGTGGTAAAAGTAACAAGAAAACTGTATGCAAACACATAGGCTACATTCACACTCCCCAAAAATTCTAGTGTTCCTACAAGCTAAATTATCAGGGGTAAAAACAACCAAGATAACTTTGTCGCCAATTTCTCCATTGCTACCAGGTTTTCCATACCGGTCTCAGTGCATCCTGACCCATTAAAGTTACACTCCATTTTATATTATTTCTGTAGCCAACACGTGAACATTCCCTATTGGTTTCTTTACTAATGCAGTTGTAGCGCCCCTGAGACCCTCAGGGCACTACAGGGGACTGCATCCTCTTGGGGATGCAGGACCTACCCCCTGGGACCTGGAGTACTAGTGGCGATTCCATCCAAACACAACCAAAGTCCTAGTTCTCCTCTCCACACTGGCCATAGAGGGTTAACCATGTAAGGGGATGGTCGCCATGGGAATGAGTCCCTGGGTATAGCCAGCCTGGTGGGAGGGGTCAGTCAGTCAGTAATGAGTGGAGAGTCGGGAGCACACAGGAGAGGTCTGCAGACGTGCCTGAGCTGGGTCTGTGTAATGGTGACCCTGGGGGCATAGGAGAGAGGTCACCAGGACGGATACCGAGATACCGCTGGGACCAGAGCACGCAACAGGCACAGGGCTCTAGGTCAAGCACAAGTATTAGACTGTTTGGCAAATACCTGCCCGGTGAGGAGACCTTCACAGACTTAGACACAGTCTTAGGCCCCCGCATAACATCTTTCCCACACAGGGTTAAAGCAGCCGACGAAACCCTAGTCACCCCCCCAGGAAAGGATGGGCACACTAGTGGGCGGGACCAGGTGGAAAGGAAATGCCCACCTATGGGTCTGGAGAGCCTGGGGCGGGAAAACAGGAGAGGAGTTTTGAGGTTCAAGTTGAGAGGAGTAAGGAGGAGAAGCGGACAGGTGTCAGGGTCGGAGCCCTGACACATTCGCTAGGTGGCAGACAGTGGTCACTGCCAGGAGGAGACGGGAAGATGGCTCGGAAGATCCGAGGTGGACAGGGGCAGGGTTGTAGCCTGCCGGTACCGACACCGGAGAACTGTCCCGGAAACCGTGCACAAAGGGGGTACTCGGACCCTCAAGCCAGGACCAGCACCAACGGCCTAGCTAATTAACCGATTGAGGGCAGGATTTCAGGTCCTGTCCCAACCTAAGTCCTGAAAAGAAGACAACCACCCAGAGAGAGAGATAGGGCATCCGCCAGCACCCGGTAGATCCCACGGGTCAATATCTGACGGGCACGGCTCCCAACCATAGGACCGGGAGCTAACTCCTGTGTTACACACCGGGAAGTCTAAATAAGAAAACACAAAGTGCAGAGGAAAGGGCTAGTGACCATCAGCCCGGGTGTGGGACCAGATACACCCGTCTGTGGCAGCCGGCCACCATCACCTTGGTTTACCAAAAGACTTGTGTGATTGATTCAACAGTGAGTAACTTTCCCGGCCTGACCGGGTGCGCCAACCCCTGCCATTATCATCCCCTGCACAGAGACACTGAGCCCCAGGGCATCCATCCCTGCCCATGAAGGGGTTAACATCCAGCTGCCAGCCCATCGGCCCTGGGAGCCCCACAACAGCAGCGGTGGTGCTACATCTCACCACACACCGTGGATGGCATCACAGACAATTTTCAACAACCCCCGTACAAATACGTCCCCCTTTTATTCTGAGTGTCCGCGTGACCCCCGGGTCCGGTAGAGTCCCTCGAGCCATACCGCAGATCCGGGTCTGAGCAGCACGGCTGCTGGCACGGGGGCGGCACACCTTCAGGAATTGTTTCTATTATCTGCAATCTTTGCATTTAAATTCTATCTGTTTTCATGTAGTTTACTCAGCCTCCCTGTGGAAAACAATTTTTTTACCCTTTTTTATACACTTATGCCTGCTTTACACGAGACGACCGATGTGCGATTTCACGATCGATCGTACCCGCCCCCGTCGTTTGTGCGTCACGGGCAAATCGCTGCCCGTGTCGCACAAAATCGTGAAACTGCCGTCACACGTACTTACCTGCTGAGCGACCTCGCTGTGGGCAGCGAACATTCTCTTCCCGAAGGGGGGGGGGGGACGTTCGGCGTCACAGCGACGTCAAACAGCTGACGGCCAATAGAAGCGGAGGGGCGGAGATGAGTGGGACATAAACATCCCGCCCACCTCCTTCCTTGCGCATAGCCGCCAGGAGCCGCGGGACGCAGGTAAGCTGTTTTCATCGTTTCCGGGGTGTCACACGGAACAATGTGTGCTACCCCGGGTACGATGAACAACCGGCGCCATTTTAATGAAACAATTTTTCAAAACTGAGCGACGAGTACACGACTCACAATTTGTGAGCGAAACTGCATCGCTCGGAGGTGTCACACGAGATGACGTCGTGAACGATGCCGCATGTGCGTCACGAAAACCGTGACCCCGACGATGCATTGCACGATAGCTCGTCTCGTGTAAAGCACCCTTTAGCGTATATTGTATATGCATTTCACAGGTGTCAATCTAGTTATATAGGTCTGCCTGTTATATTTATCATGTAGGGTTTACTGTGCCATTTTTCCCTCTTTCCTTGTTTACCCTGTAATACATATGTATTTTTGTACTAAACCTTTATGATGGTAACCCAACCTTTTGTATTTATTAACAATAATTTTTATATGCAATTACTTGGTTTTGGGTTGGATTAATTATGTTGGTACTAATTTTTGGCACATTAAGTCCTTCTTGCTTTAATTTTTTTCTCTCAAATTTGAGGATATGCCGGGGCGGCCTTGAGACAGCCGTGTCCGTGATTTCACAATTGCGGATTCTTTTGTTATTAAAGACAACCTGTGTAGTCTCCATTATTGCCCCACTACATCTCCCAGGCACAGCCCTACCTGCGGAGGACCTACCATCACAGCTGCCACTACCATCATCTCTGGGAGTACCCACATACAGCAGCGGCGGTTCTCTATCCTTAACCGCAACCCGTAGGTGGCGTCACATGACAAAAACTCTTATCTCCCCTGTAAATACCCCCCATTAACAAAAGGGGCCCAGAGCACGGGACCGGGCAATGGCCATCGGAGTGACATTCCTATTTGTTACCGCCCGGGACCGAGTACCCCTGTCTCTGGGCGACACACAGCCACTGTTGATTCAAAGACCAGCATGGCTCCATTCCAGAATGATGAGGGCTGAAAATGTATATACAGTGCCTACAAGTAGTATTCAACCCCCTGCAGATTTAGCAGGTTTGATAAGATGCAAATAAGTTAGAGCCTGCAAACTTCAAACAAGAGCATGATTTATTAACAGATGCATAAATCTTACAAACCAACAAGTTATGTTGCTCAGTTAAATTTTAATAAAAATTATTATTCAACCCCTAGGTTTAATATTTTGTGGAATAACCCTTGTTTGCAATTACAGCTAATAATCGTCTTTAATAAGACCTGATCAGGCCGGCACAGGTCTCTGGAGTTATCTTGGCCCACTCCTCCATGCAGATCTTCTCTAAGTTATCTAGGTTCTTTGGGTGTCTCATGTGGACTTTAATCTTGAGCTCCTTCCACAAGTTTTCAATTGGGTTAAGGTCAGGAGACTGACTAGGCCACTGCAACACCTTGATTTTTTCCCTCTTGAACCAGGCCTTGGTTTTCTTGGCTGTGTGCTTTGGGTCGTTGTCTTGTTGGAAGATGAAATGACGACCCATCTTAAGATCCTTGATGGAGGAGCGGAGGTTCTTGGCCAAAATCTCCAGGTAGGCCGTGCTATCCATCTTCCCATGGATATGGACCAGATGGCCAGGCCCCTTGGCTGAGAAACAGCCCCTCAGCATGATGCTGCCACCACCATGCTTGACTGTAGGGATGGTATTCTTGGGGTCGTATGCAGTGCCATCCAGTCTCCAAATGTCACGTGTGTGGTTGGCACCAAAGATCTCGATCTTGGTCTTATCAGACCAGAGAACCTTGAACCAGTCTGTCTCAGAGTCCTCCAAGTGATCATGAGCAAACTGTAGATGAGCCTTGACATGACGCTTTGAAAGCAAAGGTACCTTACGGGCTCGTCTGGAACGGAGACCATTGCGGTGGAGTACGTTACTTATGGTATTGACTGAAACCAATGTCCCCACTGCCATGAGATCTTCCCAGAGCTCCTTTCTTGTTGTCCTTGGGTTAGCCTTGACTCTTCGGACAAGCCTGGCCTCGGCACGGGTGGAAACTTTCAAAGGCTGTCCAGGCCGTGGAAGGCTAACAGTAGTTCCATAAGCCTTCCACTTCCGGATGATGCTCCCAACAGTGGAGACAGGTAGGCCCAACTCCTTGGAAAGGGTTTTGTACCCCTTGCCAGCCTTGTGACCCTCCACGATCTTGTCTCTGATGGCCTTGGAATGCTCCTTTGTGTTTCCCATGTTGACCAAGTATTAGTGCTGTTCACAAGTTTGTGGAGGGTCTTAATTAGTCAGAGAAGGCTGGAAAAAGAGATAATTAATCCAAACATGTGAAGCTCATTGTTCTTTGTGCCTGAAATACTTCTTAATACTTTAGGGGAACCAAACAGAATTCTGGTGGTTTGAGGGGTTGAATAATAAATGACCCTCTGAATAAACTTTTCACAATTTAAAAAAAAAAATAAAAAAAGAAATAACATTCTTTTTTGCTGCAGTGCCTTTCACACTTCCAGGCTGATCTACAGTTCAAATGTCACAATGCCAAGTTAATTCCGAATGTGTAAACCTGCTAAATCTGCAGGGGGTTGAATACTACTTGTAGGCACTGTACATAGACTTATTCTAAAGTCTATGGACGTTGTATAGTTATTCCTAAACCACTAAAAAATAAGAAAAGTACGATCCGGCTGTAATGCATGGGTAGTGATGGGATGATCAGACTGCAGGCCAACAAACACAGTATACCAGACACACTTTGCGCTAGCTGTCATACAATTGTACACCCTTAAGGGCCAGAGTTCTTTTCACCTGCCCTCCGGGCCTGGAGGGGGGCTTTGGTGAAGACCTCAATTCCCAGGTGACAAAAGCGGGGTGGCTGGTGGCTGGGCACACAGGCCACAGTCAGATCAAAAGCAGCAATACCAGCAGGAAAGTAGTAATCACTAAACAGGTATTAGGGGAGGCTAGGGACAAAACTAAAACAAAAAGACCAGAGCAGAGAACCAACCAGCAGAACCACAGACTACTAACCTTCCTACCAAGGCACAACTGAAAATAATCAGCACTGACCAGAGGAGATGGCAGGTTTAAATATCCCTCTCATGGATCAGCTGACACTACTGAAGAAAATGCCCAGTCTCTGTTAAGGACGGGACACAAGTGATCCCTTTTCGATCTGACCGCTGTTCCAAATTAAAATATCGTGTGTGCACGTCGAAAAAGAATAATAATTGAATCAATTATGACTCTTCCTCTCACGACAGAAGCTGAGGCAAGACTGACTTTATTCTTAAACCAAACCCTTAGACCAAGAAGTGAAGGGGTGTAAACAAAAATTTTAGTCCAATCAAGTATCGCAGGGCAGGGCTTCATGACGTAGAGAGATCTGCACATCCTCTTCTTGATTGGCTCAGTTCTGGCTTTTAGGAATTTCTTTGTCTATCGTCCCATGTGTAAACAGGAAGCGGCAACCATCTTCAAGTTTTTTTTATATATATATATATATATATATATATATATATATATACACACACTAGTATATACTGTGTCCAAGGAAAATCACTAAATATGCAATATACCTATATATTCATGTTAGTAAAAGAGTAAAAGAGAAGAAAGACATGCATAGATATGTGTGTTAGTTTACATCTTACTAAACTATATACCTGAGTCTATGACATGGCTGAATTAAGTATTTCTGGGTACTCAATTCTCATCCCCAACATCTCTACCTTCAACCCAGAGTAGTAAGGGAGGGGGTGAGGAAGATTTAATGGAAGAAAGCTCCCACCACTCTGCTGAACCAGGAGACATGGCATCCCATATACCCTGGCAACCGCTGACACTAGAGGGCCCGGCCTCCCGGGACCCCTGCACCGCATAATTACTGGGAGCGATGGCATCTCGCTTCCCAGCAATACCACAACCCGAAGTGAGTCTCTTAGAGTGCAAAACACGGCCAGAGCAAGCACCTGCACTGGCTCCGCCCTCCAGAGGTGACACTCCACCCCTCATGGCCAGAGAGGGGTGATAGGTGACCTGACGGAGAGCTGAAGTATCCCCAGGAGTGCGAGGGGCTCAATTGGGGGCATAGGTATGAGAAGAATTAACCTTTGGAGACCTGCCATAACATCCACCAACATGCATATC
Source organism: Anomaloglossus baeobatrachus (assembly GCF_048569485.1). Classification (NCBI taxonomy): domain Eukaryota; kingdom Metazoa; phylum Chordata; class Amphibia; order Anura; family Aromobatidae; genus Anomaloglossus; species Anomaloglossus baeobatrachus. Next base: position 758,784,401 of record NC_134353.1, read on the forward strand.
TCCAGACCTGACACCAGCACTATAAAACTTTACTTTTATTGAAAATCCATTAAGTAGCCATCTTAAATGAAGTACAGACAGAGGCCACAATGTTTTACGCATTTCAGGGTATTCATTCCTTAATCATAACCTAAACGGACATAGTATTCTCAGAATTTAAAGGCACATAGAGGATCACACCCTCTCGAACATTTTAACCCCTGATTGGCTCAAAAACAGTTTACACATATATTAAAAAGGATCTACTGTACATAAAAACATGAATCAAGGCCTAAAAATAAGAACAAATATTGTGTTTCTTACAAAGACACATAAGATCAGGTTTGTTCAAGCCCATGGGATAAGATGTTTCCAACATTAAAATCCAATAGGCTTCACGAATAAGCAACATCCGTTTTTTATCTCCACCTCTTTTTGATAGTAAAATTTTTATCAAGGCAAAAAACTCAAAACCTTCCAGATTTCCTCCATGGATCTGCAAAAACTGTTTTGAGACATTTGAAGACTTTACCGCATCAATATTATAAGAATCCCTCAAATGTTCACCAATTCTTTGTCTGAGCTTTCTGGTCGTACAACCAACATAGTTAATGTCCCATATTTTACAATGAATACAATATACAACAAAGTTGCTACTACAATTCATAAACTGTTTTATCTTGTATGTAATTTACAGCTTTTTAATTCCACTTTATACATCTGTTTTCAATATAAACAGGAACCACACTTATTTGTTTCACATTTATGAAAACCAACAGATGAAAGCCATGTTTTCCCACATAAATATGGATCTCGGGAAACCGAACTAGGAGATAGCATACGGGATAATGTAGGGGATTTTTTAGCTGCAAAAAGACATCCACCCTCATTAATGTTTCCCAAAAATTCATCACTTCGTAATAGATATACATTTTTTGATAATATTAGCAATCTGATTATATTCTCTACCGAAAGCAGTCACAAAAATGGGTTTCTTATTATGCTCTCTAATTCTTGATCTTTTATGTATTAAATCATCTTGGGGTTCCTTGTCCACTATATTAATAGCCCTATTCCACAAATGATTTTTGTAACCACTCTGAGACAACCTCTGACAAATATTTTTTCTTTCTTTCATGAACTGGATCATACCTGAGCAATCCTGCTTAGCTCTTCTTATCTCCCCTACTGGAATATTATGTTTAATTTGCTTCAGATGGCATGAGTCAGCCCTCAAAATAGTATTTAGTGCGTTCAATACTAGCACCGGATATCACGGAACACGCATGCATGGATTTCGGCGCCATTATAATAAAGACCTGAGTACTGTGGCAATGTGCACGTCCTGCCAACAACAGCAATTGCAGCATGGAGCAATATTCAAGGAGGAGGAATAAAAGCAAGGACCGGACTTACAAAGACCTGCCCATGTTGCATCAATCAAAGTGCAGTGCTTTTCTGCAACTTTGATTAAATATATTTAATTAACGAAGCATCAGATCTTTCTATAACAGGTATGCCTGCATTCAGCATCTTAGTACCTGTATGGCACTGCCTTTATCTGATATAGCAAAATCCTGCTGGTTGGTTCTCTTTAATGACAAAATATATAATTGGTTTAGGAAGATTGAACTAGATGGACCTGGGTCTTTTTTCAAACTACGAAGCTAAAATTAACCTGTACCAGAATGATGGGAAGAAGAAAATATGAAGAAGACTTGAAAAGTCTCAGGATCCAAAGCACACCACATCCTCTGTTTAACATGGTGGAGGCAGTGTCATGGCTGGGCATGCATGGATTTTAATGATTCTGGGTCACTAGTATTTATTGATGATGTGACTGAAGACAGAAGCAGGCGGATAAATTCTGAAGTGTACAGGGTGATACGTTTTGATCAGATTCAACCAAATGCAGCAAAGTTGATTGGACGGCACTTCAGAGTACAGATGGACAATGACTGAAAACATATTGCAAAAGCAATGCAAGAGTTTTTCAAGGCAAAAAAGTGGAATATCCTGCAATTGCCGAGTCAGTCACCAGATCTCAACCACATCAAGCTGCATTTCACATGTTTAAGACAAAACTAAGGTGGGCTTTGCACGTTGCGACATCGGAAGCCGATGCTGCGATGTCGCACGCGATAGTCCCCGCCCCCGTCGCAGCAGCGATATCTTTTGATTCCTGGCGTAGCGAACATCATTGCTACGCCAGCTTCACATGCACTCACCTGTTTTGCGACGTCGCTCTGGCCAGCGTCCCGCCTCCTTCCTAAGGGGGTGGGTCGTACAACGTCAGAGCGATGTCACACGGGAGGCGGCCAATCAAAGCGGAGGGGCGGAGATGAGCAGGATGTAAACATCCCGCCTACCTTCTTCCTTCCGTATAGCCGCCGGCGGTAGGTAAGGTGATGTTCCTCGCTCCTGCGGCTTCATACACAGCGATGTGTGCTGCCGCAGGGACGAGGAACTACATCGTACCTGTCGCGGCAGCGTAATTTTGAAAAAGTCGGAGCCTACACCGATGATACGATTACGACGCTTTTGCGCTCGTTAATCGTATCATCTAGGATTTACACACTACGATGTCGAAAGTGACGCCGGATGTGCGTCACTTTCGATTTGACCCCACCGACATCGCACGTGCGATGTTGCAACGTGCAAAGACGCCCTAAGACCCACAATCAAGCAACAACTGAAGTCAGCTGCATTAAAGACCTGGTAAAGCGTCACAAAGGAGGAAACTCAACGTTTAGTGACGTCCATGGCTTCCAGACTTCAGGCAGTCATTGTCTGCAAATGATTCTCTACAAAGTATTAACAATGAACATTTTATTTATGATAAAGTAAATTTGGCCAATTACTTTTGAGCTCCTGAAATGAAGAGGCTTTGTAGAAAAATGGTTGTAATTCCTAAAAGTTTCACAGGATATTTTTTTTCAATACATTTTAATTCCTTAACGACCTATGACATGCTAGCTACGTTATGAATATTGTGCCTTCCTTTGATATGGGCTCGCACGCAGAGTCTTTACCTGCACATGTTGGCTTATTTAATCAACTGACATGTGCCTCTAACAGCGGCAGGTGGATCGGAGACCGCCCACAGCTGTTAACCAGTTAAATCGCTCTGTCAATCTATGACAGAGGGATTTTAACACGCACCAGCAGAGGGCGCGTCCTTTCCTGCTTCCATCACCATTATCCCATAATCATGGGGTACCAATGAATTGTCATGACAGCCGGTAGATAGCTGATGACCTGCAAGTCGACATTCATATTGTGAATTTTGCTATACATGGCAGTGTTCATGCTCTTCTCTTTATAGCAGACGCAATTGGATGATCACAGGTTCAAGTTCCCTAAGAGGACTAGTAAAAACAGTAAAAAAAAATGTAAAAGTTTTAAAAAATACAAAGAAAATAAAAAATCAAAGTTGAAATCCCCCTTTTGACCCATTAAAAATCAAACTATTAAGAAAGATACACATATTTGGTATCGATGCATTCAGAAATATCTGATCTATCAAATTATAAAATGAATTATTCCGATGATAAACAGTGTAATGAGAAAAATAAAATATAAAAAAGCTAGAATTGCAGTTTTTCGGAAGCCGCAGCAAAATTCAAAATGTAATTACAGGTGATCAAAACATAATATATACCCCAAATTAATATCAATAAAACATCAGCCTGAGGTGCAAAACAAGTTGTGATACAAGCAAGATTTTTTTTTTTCTAAATTACTGGATTTCTTTTCTTAAAAAAAAACAAAACTACATATGTTCACTTTAGAAAAATAAAAGAGTTATGGCTCTTGGAATAAGGGGAGGAAAAAACGGAAGCGCAAAAATGGAAAACTGTCCTGTCCTTAAACCTGAAGGTCTACACTTCCATTGCATCTGAGTTGTTTTATTTTAAATAAAAAATAGCGACATGCAGAGCCCAAATCACAGAGATTCAGTCACCTGACGTAACTGTTTTCTATGTGGTGAATAGTATATTTTTTAAAGCCAAATCAGGCCATGTACATACAGCGTAAAAGAACCTCTGAGTCCATGCAACTGCATTTCATTAGTAATACTAATACTATCTGGTTACCTATGCGGGACAGTGTTCTTCATTATTCACTATTTACTGCACTGCATACTTTAGTAATCTGTGTTAATAATAAAAAAGTTGTATAATAAAAAAAAGATCCTTATTGTACGACGTTTGACATTTCCCTGAACTCTTATTTCCTCTCTTGTAATTTGCATAAATCTGCATTGAGGCAACATTTCGCTCTGAAAAATACCCTTTAATTGTTCCTCTAGGGGTTCACTTCTTTATCGTATGCATCACTTCTAAAGTATTGTAACAGGAAGGATGTTCCACTGAGACATTTTCACTTTTCTTCAGTTCCAGTTTGAAAACTTTGCTTTTATCTTATGAATATTGCAGTTATATAACACATTTATGTTATAATGTATAAATGCAAAACAAAGATACAAAGTGATAAATCTACATAATTATGGCTTTAGCTAGAATAGATTCTGCACCTTACATTTATTAAAAAGTAGATAACCTATACTTCACCCTATTCCTACAGCAGAAGCATTTGGAATAAATATATGTGTATATATATATATATATATATATATATATATATATATATATATATATATATATATATATGCTTTCCCCAAGAATGCAGCCATAGCTGTTGGTTCAGGGATGTGTGTGTGTGTGTGTGTGTGTGTGTGTACACCAGGGGTGCACAACAATGTTTGGTCCAAGGGCCACATTGGCATACTGAACAAATTCCTAGGACCACCATCAGTACATTAATACATAATTAGAACTGATTTTTTTGAGAATTTCAGGAGATTTTGGAGAGTTTATTTCTCAGTTTGTGCTCCAAAAAATTAGTGTGAATACACGCAAACTTAACCCCTTTACCACCCAATGATTTTCTGTTTTTTTGTTTTTTCCTCACTTTGTTCCAAGAGCCATAACTTTTTTTTATTTTTCTGTCAATATAGTTGCATAATGGCTTTTTTTTCCGGGATGAGTTGTATTTTTGAATAAAACCACTAATTCTACCATATAGTGTACTAGAAAAAAGGAAAAAGATCCAAGTGCAGTGAAATTGCAAAAAAAGTGCAATTCTACAATTGTTTGGGGTTTTTTTTTTTTACCATGTTCACTATATGGTAAAACTGACCTTATGATTCTTCGGGTCAGTATGAGTACATACATACCAAATATGTATAGTTTTTCTTTTACTTAATTCATAAAAAAATTGGTGAAAAACAAAAATGTTTACTCTTCTGGCGCCAATTTCCAAGCACGTAACATTTTTATATTTCAGTATCTGGTGCTGTGTGTTGACTTATTTTTCGAGCCCTAAGTGGACATTTGTACTGATACCATTTTTGGGTAGATGCAGTGTATTGATCGCCTCTTATTGCATTTTATTGTAATGTTGTGGGGGTCAAAAAAATAATTCTGATAATTTGAATTTTTCCATTATGCTGCTTACTGATAGGATGAATTTTACATTTTGATAGATGGGAAATTTCTGAAGCCAGCGATACCAAATATCTATATTATTTTTATTATTGTTTTATTTTCAATAGGGAAAAAGGGGGTGATTTGAACTTATATTTTTTATTTTTTTCAAATTTTTAAAATCTTGTTTTCACAGTTTTTATTGTTTTTACTAACTAAGATTATCCGATCACGTATGCTGTACAGAGTAGAGCTTCAGTACTGTTCCGTACAGCAGAAATGATGACTTCTTATGTACGTCGGCTCACAGCCAGCCTTCACAGGAAGTTCTTCATGACAGACACAGGGGCCTACGATGGCTGTGGGGAATAACACACTCTCTGTCAGTGCATGTTAAATCCTGCTGTCAAGGAGATTGACAGCATGATTTAACTGGTTAACAGTTGTAGGAGGATCTCTAATTCACCCACAGCTGTTAGAGCCACGTGTCAGCTGATCAGATCAGCCGATGTGCAATGAAAGATGCTGGCTCGGTGTGCAAGCCCACATCAAAGGCACAAACATGAACTTGGATGTACCAGTATGTCCAAGGTCGTGAAGGCATTAAACTGAGCTTTTAAAGCAGAAGCTTACCAAATCCTCCTCAAAATCTCAAATCTCTATATTTTGGGTATTTTTAAGTTTTAACATATCCATGAAGCACGTTATTAATTTCTACATAAGATCAGAACCACCATCAGTACCACATCAGCAAGGCACGAAACCAACAGTCAGTAAACAAATGCAGCACCAGAACCACCATCAGTAGATGAATGCAGCATCCAAACCACCGTAAATACAGTCATATGAAAAAGTTTGGGCACCCCTATTAATGTTAACCTTTTTTCTTTATAACAATTTGGGTTTTTGCAACAGCTATTTCAGTGTCATATATCTAATAACTGATTGACTTAGTAATATTTCTGGATTGAAATGAGGTTTATTGTACTAACAGAAAATGTGCAATCCGCATTTAAACAAAATTTGACCGGTGCAAAAGTATGGGCACCTCAACATAAAAGTGACATTAATATTTTGTAGATCCTCCTTTTGCAAAAATAACAGCCTCTAGTCGCTTCTTGTAGCTTTTAATGAGTTCCTGGATCCTGGATGAAGGTATATTTGACCATTCCTGTTTACAAAACAATTCCAGTTCAGTTAAGTTAGATGGTCGCCGAGCATGGATAGCACGCTTCAAATCATCCCACAGATTTTCAATGATATTCAGGTCTGAGGACTGGGATGGCCATTCAAGAACATTGTAATTGTTCCTCTGCATGAATGCCTGAGTAGATTTGGAGCGGTGTTTTGGATCATTGTCTTGCTGAAATATCCATCCCCTGCGTAACTTCAACTTTGTCACTGATTCTTGCACATTATTGTCAAGAATCTGCTGATACTGAGTTGAATCCATGCGACCCTCAACTTTAACAAGATTCCCGGTGCCGGCATTGGCCACACAGCCACCAAATTTTACTGTGGGTAGCAAGTGCTTTTCTTGGAATGCCGTGTTTTTTTGCCTTCATGCATAACGCCTTTTTGTATGACCAAACAACTCAATCTTTGTTTCATCATTCCACAGGACCTTCTTCCAAAATGTAACTGGCTTGTCCAAATGTGCTCTTGCATACCTCAGGCAACTCTGTTTGTGGGGTGCTTGCAGAAACGGCTTCTTTCGCATCACTCTCCCATACAGCTTCTCCTTGTGCAACGTGCACTGTATTGTTGACCGATGCACATTGACACGATCTGCAGCAAAATGATGCTGCAGGTCTTTGGAGGTGGTCTGTGGATTGTCCTTGACTGTTCTCAACATTCTTCTTCTCTGCCTTTCTGATATTTTTCTTGGCCTGCCACTTCTGGGCTTAACAAGAACTGTACCTGTGTTCTTCTATTTCCTTACTATGTTCCTCACAGTAGAAACTGACAGTTTAAATCTCTGAGCCAACTTTTTGTATCCTTCCCCTGAACAACTATGTTGAATAATCTTTGTTTTCAGATCATTTGAGAGTTGTTTTGAGGAGCCCATGATGCCACTCTTCATAGGAGATTCAAATAGGAGAACAACTTGCAAAGTGGCCACCTTAAATACCTTTTCTCATGATTGGATACACTTGCCTATGAAGTTCAAAGCTCAATGAGGTTACAAAACCAATTTTGTGCTTTAGTAAGTCAGTAAAAAGTAGTTAGGAGTGTTCAAATCAAGAGATTGATAAGGGTGCCCATACTTTTGCACCGGTCAAATCTTGTTTAAATGCGGATTGCACATTTTCTGTTAGTACAATAAACCTCATTTCAATCCAGAAATATTACTCAGTCCATCAGTTATTAGATATGTGAAACTGAAATAGCCGTTGCAAAAACCCAAATTATTATAAAGAAAAAAGGTTAATATATATAGGGGTGCCCAAACATTTTCATATGACTGTACTTGTATACATCACCAGAACCACCATCAGTATATGATTGTAACATTATAACCACTGTCAGTACATGAATGCAGCATCATAATCACCATCACTAAATTAATGAGTCACCATTAGTACATGAATGCAGCAACTGAAGCACTATCAGTACATGAATGCAGCACCAGAAGCCATGTCAGTACATGATCGCAGCACTAGAAACCCTGTCAGTACATGAATAAAGAACCAGAAACACAATCAGTGCATGTATTCAGCACCAGAATCACTGTCAATAAATTAATGCAGCACCAGAACCACTGTCAATAAATGAATGCAGTGCCACAACCACCATCAGTACAGGAATGCAGTACCAAAACCACCATCAGTACATGAATTCAGCACCAGAAACACTGTCAGTACATGAATGCAGCACCAGAACCACAAACAGTACATGTATACAGCACAAAGCTTAGTAAAACAATCAATTGAAATGTCAGGTTAGCCCAAATATAATTGTATTGCATGAACATACAATTCCTTAACCATGGAAAAAAAATACTGGGAGTTGTTTTTACCAGCCATCTCAGACTGTGGACCATACAGGAACCATAGTACTGATGAGACGCAGGCAGTATTACAAATAAACAATTACATTCTGGTCCCTTACAGATGACATCTTCTCTGATTGTAGTCATTCCCATTCCTTTTGTCTCCATGTAGTACAGATGCCATGGTGAGATTTCATGCCCAGGGCTTAACTCTCCAGACCTCCTCCTTCTCCATCTTAAGCAGCACTGTCTGACATGGTGCCCTTAAAAAAATGAAAGTATTATTAAACTACCTAGAATATAAAAATATCTTACATGTTGTGCCCCCGAATAAATAATTGCTCCTTACTGTGCAGCCTGCACAAAATATCCCCCGATACACTACCTTTCTCCATAATATTCCCTCTCTCTGCCTCTCACTAAAATATCCCCGAATCTGCCCCTCTCTATAATATCCTCCCATACTGCCCCTCTCTATAATATACCCCCACACTGCCCCTCTCCAAAATATCCCCTCACATTGCCCTTGATCAAAATAGCCCCAAAACACACACTGACCTCTCCAAAATATTCTCCACACTGCCTCTCTTCAAAATATGCACGCACACTGCTACTCTCCATAAATCCCCCCCACGTTACCCCTTTCCATAATATGCCCCGACTGCCCCTGCTTTTACAATCCTCCCATTGTCCCATAATATGCCCTCACAGTAATACCAACACTCCCCTTCCCCGGCCTTCTAAACTAAAATAAGACGACATTTGGCACCCCTATGGAGAGCTTACTATTACCTTGCCCACCATTTCTGAGGCACTTTGGTTACAGTAGCAGTGTGAATAGATCAGCAGTGGTTTGATCTCTTCACGCCGCTACACAGAGGAGCAGAGCCTGACGAGCGCTCTACTGCTACTGTCCCAGTGCTCAAGTGTTCAGTCTACTCTCCTCTGAAAGACGCAAATACAGTTTCCCGTGTGCTGTGGAGGCCTTATCTTTATTGTAAACTTAATATATGACTGTTGCCCATATGGAACACATCTAGACCTGTTAGTTATAGTTGAAATGCAGGCTGAGAACCCTTATTTGGCAGCACAGGGCAGAAAGCTACTGACTAGTGAAGCAAGCAGATTGGTAAAATATGAACCACAAATCCCATACCTAAATGTTAGACAATGCAACACAGCATATACCGTATAGAAAAAAACCAAATCTCAATCAATTCCAAATCTTTCTTAATAAATCAAAAGTAAATAAAATCAAATAGCTTATAGCTTTATGTAAAAATTAATGAGCATGAAAAATAAATCCTATGCATGTAAGAGTGGTGAACGATGGTGATCGCCTTCCTGCACCTCCAGACACCAATTGCGTTATTTTCTTGTCATGTAGTGTAATTTGAATAATGTCTTGTTGCATCTTTTGTAAATATTGTGTCATGTAAAATGTAATGTATGGTATTGTGATGTTCCTGTGTAATGGAAGAAATAGTAAGGTATAAGATGTAGAAGTGTTAATAATGAAATGAATGTGTATTAGGCTATGTGCCCACGGGAGATTAAACCTGTGGATTTATCTGCGGAAAATCCGCGGATTTTCTGGATTTTCCAGATAAATACGCAGGTTTCAGCATGTACAGACACTCCCCATGTTATCCTATGGGATATGGGGAGTGCTGTGTCCATGCTGCGGATACGTGCGGCTGCGGAATATGCTGCAGACGTCCCGCAGCCGCACGTAATTGCATGTCAATTATTTTTGTGGAATTACCTGCGGAAATCCCGGTCCCCCACTATGGAGATAGAGGCCGGGACTTCCGCAGGAAAGCCGCACGAATGTCCGCAGGTTTACCGCAGCTATTTCGCTGTACTATCGCAGCTAAAAATAGCGGCGGATTCAGGCAACCAGCAGAGGGAAAACTGCGGATGTACCCGCGGATATATCTGCAGGTACCATCTCCCGTGAGCACATAGCCTCAGGATGTTTTGTAAGGAAGTTCTCCCCCACAATTGATAGCAGGGTCAGAAGTAAATAATGGTGCCCACCCCCCCCGATGGCCCACAGAGGAAGCCCACGCGAAACACGTGTCGAGACCTGTGATCGGCTGACTTACACAAGGAGTATGGGTTAGCAGGCTTTTTATGCTAATTACTCATGCACATATGCCTAGGCTTGGAACTGTCACAGCGTTCACTTCACACTTTTAGGATTCTCCCTTGCCAGTGGCAAGAGTGAATGGTCATGTGAGTGCAAGAATGCGATTTGTATACTTCTGGCCATGTCTGGCATCAATTCATTTTCACTGAGGAACACAGCGCATGTCCAGTCAGCATATGACTGCATGTATGCAAATCACATACTTGCGGTTACATGACCTCCCACTCTCACCGCCAGCAGCTGAGAATCCTGACAGCATGCAGTGCAAGCAGTGAGAATTCAGAAGTCTGCGGTCACATAGAGTGACTTCAGACTCATCACAAACTTGGAAAACCTTCATTGAAGAGTCATCTCTTTCATTTCTTCATCTTGTCCACACACCATGATGACTTTTCAAATCCATTGCTCATTTCTACAGACTTCCATCATCGCTGTTTCTATGCAGCATATCCCAGCCCAATACCTTTTAAAATAGTAGAATGTTTATAATACTCCTGAATAAAAATATCTGACCTACGCTGTGCCCCTGAATAAAATAATTGCCCCTCACTGAATTCCCTGCACAAAATATGATGCACAGACTGTCCCTCTTATGGTACATGCCCTCCACACTACCCTTTTCCTTTCCATACTGAGCCTCCTCTTGACACTGCCCTCTATACTGTGCTCCCTTATACTGCCCAATCTCTATACTGTGTCCCCTCATCACACTTCTCCTTAGCATACTATACACTCCTTACTGTGACCTCCCACTGTCCCCTCCATTCTGCACACTCTCCATACAGCCCCCCAAACTACCCAGTCTATATTCTGTGTCCCCTCACATTTTCTCATCCCATACTGTCTCCTCATCCCCCCTCTTTCTTCATACTGAGTCCACATAGATTCCCCTTTCACTCTTCATACTGTGTCTGCATGAATTCCTCCCCTCACTCCCCAATGTGTCTCCGTATATGTTCCCCCCACGCTCCTCATACTGTGTCCGCATACATTCCCCCCTTGCTCCTCATACTTTGTCTGTATGCATTCCCTCTTCTCTCCTCATACTGTGTCCCCATACATTGCACGCTCACTCTTCATACTGTGTCTGCATACATTCCCCCACACTAATTATACTGTGTCTACATACATTCCGCCCCTCACTTCTTATACTGTGTCGACATACATTGCCCCTTCACTGTTCATACTGTGTCCGCATACATTCTACCTTCACTCCTCGTACTATGTCTGCATACACTTCTCCCTCACTCCTCATACTGCATCCGGATACATTCCCCATACTGTGTACACATACATTCCCTCTTGCTCCTCATATTGCATCAGCATACATTCCCCCCTCGCTCCTCATACTGTGTCCACATACACTGCCCCCTCACTCCTCATACTGTGTCCGTATACATTGCCCCACTCACTCTTCATACTATGTCTGCACATTCCACCCACACTCCTCATAGTGTGTCCACATACATTCCTCCCTCGCTCCTTATACTGTTTCCGCATAGATCCCCCCTTTGCTCCTCATCCTGTTTCGGTATACATTCCCCCAACGATCCTCATGTGTCTACACCCATCCTGCCTCCTTGCTCCCCATACTGTGTCCTCAGATTTATCCCCTCTTTCCCCATACAGCTGACCTGATCACATTGTTTACATCACCCTTACCCAGACGTGACAAGGGTGAGGGCTCTAATTGTTCTCGAATCTGACAGATGCAAGTACATTTGATCACAGGGAGCTCGCGGGCTGCAGCTTTTCTTAACCAGCTGTCTACTTGACAGCCAGCTCAGAGAATAGCCGGTTCCCACTACGGGGATGGCAAAAAGCACCATGTGGCCCAGTGGCACCTCCTGCAAGCTGCACCTGGGGGATATTCCCTTGTTAATAGTATGGTGGTCACCCAAGGCTGTACACTAGACACTGTGCATCACACGTACCTGTGTGAGTGCCGCTTGATGCAAACCTCATCTGTATTCTGCACCTGTGTTACCCCCAGCTTCATCATAGGGGGCTGACTGCATTTGTCATTTGACTCATGTTGGCTAATAGCTCTTTCTGGCGAGTTTTCTTGACTGATTTTTTACTGTCTGGATAGCTTGTGTCAGCAGTGTCGGCAATGCTTCTGCTGCTAGTGGCTTCCATATATTTTGCCAAGGTATGTTTTTTTCTTCTCACACTACCATGTGTGTTGCCAGTGCCAATTTTTTATTTACCATACATTTTTGACATTAGTATAATATTTCTCCAACAATTTATACCACACCTACCCTAGACTGGAAAAATATGATATCAATTACTAATGTTAATTAGGTTACATGTGCTTGCCCAAAAGGCTAACGCAGCACCAGTCTGCATGTAATATCAGTGTGATATGTATGTGTCTGCAATTTGACATTTTAAACAGATGATCTCTAACAGACCTGTAAATGTCTCATTTTAGTGTAATCATTTCTTTTCAGACTTTTAATTAGGCAGACTACCTCTCCGTGCCAACAAAGGACACCGTAAAAACAAATGTCAAGAGGTAGATCCACAGCTTGCAAATACGGCAATAGCCTGTAGCATATTTGTGGAATGTACAGATGCCAAATTTGATTATTAAAACAGGAATGCACAATGTCCAATTATTTTTAGTATTTTTAGTAATACATTTATTGCAAAATGTTAACTTTTTAGTATTTTTTCTCTTTTTTGGTTAATTTTCCCATCTACCTCCCCACCTTGACATATATTACAGTGTAGTTATCAAGCAATTTATATTTTTGATGATTAATTTTTTTATTGAACAACTACAGTGCTCTTGATCAATCTAAAAGAATAATAAGCCTACAATAAAAAAAATAAATAAATAAAAAATAAGAAAAATAGAGGGCAATAATCCTACTGAATATTTTGAAAAGTGGATGCATTCTCTTTATTGAGAAGGACGACAAATCCAGCGGAGATCAGGTAGGGATCAGGCCTGATCTCCGCTGGATTTGTTGTCCTCTTCTGAGTCTCTGGAGCCCTGGCCAGGGCTGTCTCCTTGCCGATATTGTGATTCCTTTCCGTCTGTAACAAAGGGTGAGCTGGCTTTTTCTATTTTCTAGCATTCCCTTTTTGGCGCAGAGTGTGCTTCTACCCGCTTTACGCCCTGGAAAGAGCATACAGGGTACCTACTAGACCACTACCGCCGGGGGGTCCCTCCGCATCCTGTTCTAATTAAGCTACTTCATCATAAGGACAGAGATGCTACTCTCAGAGCTAGCCAGAACAATGGAGACATCTCCCTTAACAGCCACAATATTTCCTTCTTCCCAGATTACTCCATTAAGGTCTCAAAACAGAAAGCACAATTCCTGGATATAAAGCTAATCATTTGCAAATATCCTACTCCAAACTATATCCTGCGAAACTCAGAGAAGTCAATCTTTTTTGAGCATCTTAAGGAGGCACTCCCCTGGATTGACTTAGAGAATATGAGCAAAGAATCAGTCAAAGTCAACAACACTGACATCTCACACCCTAAGATATGTGCCATTGGTGACTACCTGATTGATTGTTGGACTTACATCCTTTACTAGTTAATCCACAGCCCAGTGGACTTATACATCTTGTTTAATATCGTATAATGGCAGGCTCCCAAGGAAAATGTATTTTCCTTCTTTTAGGTTTCTCGTCTGCACTAGGCACGGTTGTAGGATGGACTTGTGCCTTCTTCCATCTGTCCATATCAGATGGAACTGTACTTTCATGTTGTTTGATGTTGTTTCATGTTTTTTCAATCAAGACATGCTTGAATCGGATCAATTGCATGGCTAGAAAGAATTAGACAGTGTTGAAAACCAAAGCTGGATTTACAAAATACTAACAAAAATAAAAAAATTAAATTTAGATTTTTTTTTGCACAAAATAGTAACAATGCAGTGACATGACAAGAATCTGCCTAACTAATCATATGCTAAATAGTTGAAAGTCAAGATTATGTATGATGGCCAAGATGATTGTCTATAAAATGAAGGTAGTCTCACATTCAAAGCTGTAGAGGATGGTGAGATGTCGAGCCTGAAAGTCAAAAGTTCAAAACATTGTTACCCTTTTGCTTGTCAGTGTAAATTAACTTTTTCTACACAATCCCACTTTTATTAATCATACTATAAAATATTCCTAATACAATACATACTAATACATAGTAAAGTAAAGTCATTTTATTAGGTATATCATAAAGAACAGAAATAAAGACAATATATAACCATATTACACCATGCAGTTATTGAGTAGTTAAGGGGAATGTCCTAATGAAAAATAATTTATGTTTAAACGCTCACATCCCAGCAAGCATATAATTGATAAATTGATGCTTAAATGTATATTATAAGCCAAGTGATTGCTACCTGAAAATAAAACTCAAATCCATCAATCATTATGGTTATAATTTTTGGCACTTTTGCAATGTTGGAAGGTCTTTTCTTCTTTCCTATGACCAGTATTGCTGTGATGAGAAAAACAATGGGTTGTACAAAATGCTGTGTTCAGAACACCTTTGAGCATGGCATTTTGTGGGGGTATTAAATGAGGAGATCATGATCAATGTTAGCCTGTCAAGAGTGTGTCGCGCCCTGCTGGTACATCAGTTGGATTTGGGATTAGAAGGTCACAGCGTTTAGTTGATCGCAGATCCATTTTAAAACCCACTAATTTATCCTGAACAGGAGAGAATTTAATTGCATTAGGTGCTGAAGGAGTTCAGGTTTCTTTTCTATCCTCCGGAGAATGACTTGAAGCTGTTGACCTAAACTACAGCCCTGCCCTTCTGCTATATAAACCTACTCCTCACTATCCTATGCCGGCTATAGTTCTTAGCTATACTGACCTGTGAAGGAGTTGTCTCTGGAGGAAGCTGTGGTTCTCTTTCCAGCAGGATTCTGTGGAGTCCCTCTCAGGAGAAGTCTTGGAGTTTTGGGGTTTTTTTTTGCTGCTTCTGTTTTCCCTTGTTTGTCTCCCTTCCTTGTGTTGCCTTTATATTAGTAGTAAGACTAGAATCTTGCTGGCATGCACACTAGTCAGGACAAGCCCAGGGTCAGCATGGGCCTAGGCACGTGATCACACACCGGGGGGTAGAGGGTAGCTGTCTGGGGATGTCAAGATGCTCAAGGATCAGCCTCAGGTGAGGTAGGTGGTGACCCCTCTCCTCTCTCCCTAGCATCAGAACTACCTTTGAATTTCCCCTGGTGTACCCTTCCTTTTTCCCTGCACACCGGGCGTTGCCTCTCCCCAGCATAACATAGCCCTTCTAGAGTAACATTTATGAAGACATTGAAAGTTGCAAACTACACTTGATTTTGCAGAGGGTGTCTTTGATATACAGTGGAACCTTGCTTAATGAGAACAATCCGTTCTGGGACTGTGCTTGTTAACCAAGTTACTCGTTCAGCAAAGCAAGATTTCCCATAGGAAATCATTGCAATGCAGACGATTTGTTCCACACCGTGTTAAATGTCCCATCCTGGTCCCCTATTTTCTCATTCCACACACGTACAAACTCACACAAACTCACACAAACATTATATGCTCACCTTACCTTCCGTTCCATCGCCGATCTCCTGGGACTTGCTGTTCTCTGGTACGGGCTGTGTATCGGGTTACCATAATGACGAGGGAGGAACTTCCACGGCCAGAGCGCTGACGTCAAAGGCAGAGCCGCTTGCCTCTGATTGGCCAGCTACTCCTTTGAGTAGCGTCTGACAGGAAGTTCCTGCCTCGTCGCTATGGATGCCGATACATAGCCTGGAGCGGCAAACTACAGGACCCAGGAGGCCGGCGATGAAACGGAAGGTACACTATATTATATTATATGCTCACATTACCTTCCGTTCCATCGCCGGCCTCCTGGGTCTTGTAGTTCGCCACGAGGACGTCACGATGTACCCGGGAACTACAAGAACCATGAGACAGGCGGTGGAACGGAAAGTAAGGTGAGCATAATACTGTATGTGCGTGCATGTGTGTTTGTGCGTGCATGTGTGTGCTTGTGTGGACTGCAAGTGCGGGTCAGAGCGCGGTGGATGTACAGAACCGGAAGTGTGTGTGGTGAGTATTTCGCTCGTACAGCAAAGCTTTCTCGTAAATCGAGTAATAAGTTTACAGAAAGCTTTGCTTGTTAAGCGAAATTCTTGTTAAGTGGATTACTCATTAAGCAAGGTTCCACTGTAAAGGTCTTCGTATGAGAAGAGTATTTTCATATACCAATTTGGTATGTGTTGTAAAAAATAAAATTTCCAAAAAGTCCTGAAAAAAATAAATATTTCTATGAAAAATATATATTTCAATATACTGTATATGTACTTAGTAAAAACTTGCTGACCAATTCCCTTTCATATGTAACCTGAAGACAGGAGGCGATAGGGGCTGAGACACAGTAGTGATGTGTCACTTAGGCTCTGTGCTGTTATTTACCCACAAATATTGTTTTATCACCAAGAGAATACCACTGCCCATACTACAGCTCACACATCTGCTACACCGTCTTCGCCCCCAGCTCTGATAAGCAGCTCACTGTCTACAGACAATTTATACAGAAAGCAGTGGTGAGGGTGGGGTTAGTTTTCTGAGCCCTGCTACATCTGATTGTGCCACAACTTCTTTACCTAAATAAACTAAGTGATACATCATTGGTATATCTTTTACTACATTATGCTGCTCTCAGATGAGGTAGCAAAATCCTGCTACACATTCCCTTTAATACAAAGCCTATTGTAAGGCGGGCTTTGCACACTACGACATCGCAGGTGCGATGTCGGTGGGGTCAAATTGAAAATGACGCGCTTCCGGCATCGAATGCGACATCGTAGTGTGTAAAGGCTCGATGATACGATTAACGAGCGCAAAAGCGTCGTAATCGTATCATCGGTGCAGCGTCGGCGTAATCCATGATTACGCTGACGCGACAGTCCGATGTTGTTCCTCACTCCTGCGGCAGCACACATCGCTGTGTTTGAAGCCGCAGGAGTGAGGAACATCTCCTACCGGCGTTACTGCGGCTTCCGTAGGATATGCGGAAGGAAGGAGATGCGCGGGATGTTTACATCCCACTCATCTCCGCCCCTCCGCTCCGATTGGCCACCTGGCGTGTGACGTCGCTGTGACGCCGCACGACCCGCCCCCTTAACAAGGAGGCGGGTTGCCGGCCAGAGCGACGGTCGCAGGACAGGTGAGTCCATGTGAAGCGGCCGTAGCGATAATGTTCACTATGGCAGCTATCACAAGGAAATCGCTGCTGCAACGGGGGCGGGTACTATCGCGCTCGGCATCGCAGCATCGGCCTGCGATGTCGCAGCGTGCAAAGTACCCCTAATTGTCCTATATGTGAACAATCTGATGCACAACATTCAGATGTAACCAGGAAATTATAGTTGTTAGGATGCTGCTCTGCATCAAACAATGAAATCTAAAATGTGTATGTGTATAGGCTCCCCAAAGGAAAGCATAACAAAGGGAGAAAATATTGTATTTTTTTTTTTAAAGCTGTAAACTAAGATTTATATTAATTGAATAATTTTAATGTTGTGAAAACCCACGGCTTTCCTGTTTCCAAGGTACAGACAATATTATTTTGTCTATCGGACAGAGGGTTAAAGGAAATCTGTCACCAGGTTTCGGCAACTCCATCTGAGAACAGCAAAACGTAGGGGCAAAGACCAGTGGTGTAACTAGAGTTTGATGGACCCTGGTGCAAAGTTTGGACCAGGGCCTCCCCAATCATACACCGACAGTCGGGGTAAGGGATAATGCCGCTGATACTGGGGGTACAGGATAGTATCACTCAGCACTCATGTTAACCAAGATCTAAAATCCCTCTTTCTATCAGCACTCAGCTTTCCTATGTTCTGATATCCATCCTGTACTCAGCATGCACCTTCCCCATGCTCTGCTATACATCTTTCCCTCAGCTCACAGCTTTCCTATGATACTAAAGCATGGGCAAGCTGGGTGCTGAGGGATAGATGTATAGCAAAGCATGGGAAATAGCCGCTTTCCCTCAGCACAAAACTTTCCCATCCCATGCTTTTATCTTTGTGCCCCCTTGCATATTGCTCTCCAGATACTACAATGGCCCCCGCATAGCCTTCCATATAGTATAATGGAACCCACATAAACCTTCATTTATTATAATACAGCCCCCATAGTCCTTCATATTGTGTTATGCAGCCCACATACCACTTACTGTTTAATGTATACCCATAGGCCTCCATATATTGTAATACAGCCCCATAGTGCTCCATTTTTTATAATGCAGCCCCATAGTCTTTCATATTATATTATGCAGTCCCCATACCATTTAATGCACTCCATAGGACTCCATGTACTATAATACACCCCCATAATCCATATATAAGGTATCCTTCATATTATATTATGCAGCCCCCATACCATTTAATGCACCCCCATAGGCCTCCATGTACTATAATGGACCCCCATAGTCCATGTATAAGGTGTCCTTCATATTACATTATGCAGTCCCCATACCGTTTAATACACCCCCATAGGCTTCTGGTCACCGTGTACTCACTGATTTAAAAAAATAAATAAATAAATAAACAAGTCCTCACGTTTCCTTGTTCCCCCACTGCTTCAGTCAGTGTCCTGTGCTCTGCAGTCTCAGCTCAGCAGTCGCACAGTAGTGACATCACCATGCTCTGCTGCACTGAGACGTCGAGTGCAGGCTCATGGTAGAATGATGAAGGATGGAGCGGAGCGCGCCGCTCCATACTTCATTACTTTGTGCGATTGCGATGATGGGCGAGGGCCCATGGGTAAGCGGGGCCCAGTGCCATCGCTGGCACCAGGCCCCCCTTTCTCACGGACCCCATAACTACCATATGGTCTGCCACTGAACAGCGCAGCTCCACTCTCACAAAGAGGAGCCAGATGCTTCTCTGCAGGGTGGGTGTTGGTCCCCTAACCCTGCTGGGCCCAGTAGCAGTCGCAATCTCTGTGACCGTTATCTTTATGTGTCGCGGGCGGGGAGGGGACACTGCGTTCACCACGCTCGGGTCCGGCGCTGCTGCTGCTTCGCTTGCTGCTCGGTGGCTCGAGTGGTGGGCCAGATCCGGGGACTCGAGCGGCGCTCCTTGCCCGTGAGTGAAAAGGGGAATGGTTTTGGGAATTTATTGTCCGTGACGCCACCCACGGTTGTGGTGAGGTTGTGACACCACCGCTGCTCTGGACGGGGATCCCGGGAGCGATGACAGGGAGCAGCTTGGATGTTGTTTTTCCCCTCCGTGGGTAGGGAAGGGGGGTTGGTTGTCCCGGAGCCCGGTGAGGGAGAGATGGCAGGTGGGTTACGGGACCTGGTGAGGTGCAGGGTCGCGGGGGCAGCGCGGTGCCGCACGGCACGGTGGTACTCACTCAGCCAATGATGAATGCAAAGTCTCCGGTAAAACAAACGGCTGGATGGACGGGTCCCACAGACGGCTGCGGTGGTTTTTCTCCCGGTAGGTTGGTGGTGACTGCCTTTCCCTGCACCTGTGTTATGTTCTCGGTTCTGGAGGCTTCCCACTGGTAACCCACTCCCCAGCTTGGATGGATGCTGAGGGAGCCCCTTTTGCCCGCAGGCTCTAGCCCTGGGAACTGTAGCCTTGGCGGTGACTGTATTTCCCTTCACGGTTTGAGCGGTTGCCTTCAATCGGGTCTTGACTGCTGGGAAACCCCGGAGGTTCCCTTCGCTAACGGATTTGACCGGTTTTACGGCGACTCCAAGCCTGGTGGGGGTCCGTAGGCCCTGCCGAATGGTGCTGGCTTCTCTTCGCTCCCCGATCCGGTACCGGCGGGCCACCGCCCGTCCCCGGTCCTTACGGTTCATGTCAATCAGCCCCTCCTGCAGACGGTCACCACCGTCTGCCAACCTTGCTGTATGTGCCCGGGCCACGCACCCGGACACCGTCAGTCTGCTCCGCTACCACTTCACTCCTCAACTCCTCAAACTCAACTCCACTGACTGCTCTCTCTTCCTTTTCCCGCCTTCAGGACTGTGTACTCCTCGGTGGGTGGGGCCAACCGCCTGGCTCCACCCCCTGGTGTGGACATCAGCCCCTGAAGGGAGGCAACAAGGATTTTTGTCTGACCTTGATGTGCCTAGCCGGGGTGTGGGGTGTGTTGTTGCAGTACCTGTGACGCCCTGGCTTGTCCAGGGCGCCACATATGCCCCTGGCAAAGACCCTAATTTCTGTGTTGTATCCACATACTGACGTGCTTGCTGTTATTTTGATAAAATTTCTGTTGCAAGGATTGAGCTCCAATCACTGCTGTTCCAGGCAGATGTTGGATGTGTAAAAAATCCAGCATCTAACAGGTATGGTGCAGGCTCAGTTCCTGAGCCTGCTTCATATAGCCACCCACAACATGTACCATATATGTATGGTATATGTTGGGAAGGTGTTAAGGATTGCTGCAGTCTCAAAATTATTCAACTCCTTCATAACAGGCATCCTTAGTTCGTAGTAGATCTCCTTTGGCTATACTGCAAAAACGATGCTAAACCGAACACCGCTTCTGGCAGTATTCTGAGGAATTTTAGTCCATGCCTCATGGGCAATGGCCTCTAGTTCACTAATTTTGTTAATTTTGATTGCCACTCTATGCGCAGTAACAGCTCTGTTCAGTGCCTATGCTTCTGAAGGAGAAAGTTGATAACAGTGACCATTGATGTTAGATGGCATGACTAAGAATGCCGATAGAGTTTAGGTCATTCATCTCCTATCCTGTGTTCTCAGGTGGCCTATCCTCTTTTTCTCTATCCTTCTGCATGCCTTCCTACTGTAAAATGTGAATTTTATCTCTGCTGAGTGGATACGACATAATCTTCCTGTTGCTAATCCACTAGTCCACTAATGTCATGCCACTGATTTTCCCCTGATATCTTTCTACCTCTGGTTACATGTAAAAGAGTACCTGCAGTTGCATCCCCTGCCCCCTTCTACATGTTTACTTCACAGTATTGCAGCTGATACATTTCGGGGTGGCCTATGGATGTTTGCGAATATTTACAGATAAACTACAGCCAAGGAAAGCTGAAATACAAGCTACTAGAAGAAGCTACCTTCCCCTAAAAACATAAATTACTAAATTTCCCAAACTGTGCTACTGATTTATGCAAAAATATTATATATAATGAAAGATATGCTTTAAAGATATTCCAAAATAGATTTTCTTAGCAAGAAAGAAAAGTTCAAGAGTGTCAAAAAGTAGACTCATCACTAAAGTTTGCAGAACATTCAAATGTATCAGCAGATACTGAGATAGCTGTGAATTATTTATTAACTTTTATTCAATCTCCTAGTAAGAAAAAATATTTTCTGGCTGGGAAAGTAGATTTAATGTGTATCCGATCTCTAGTAAGCAGTCAGGATTTTGACATTAATAAACCATGGATGAAGACTAAACTTGATTTTTAATGTTGTTCAAAAGTTAACTATGAAATAGAAAAGTAATACCAAAAATAATAATACATTAAAAAGAAATCATTATCAATTGTAACATGGCCAGCTAAAAGTAAAATATACAGAATCTTGAAAAAGTATTCAAAACCCATGAGCTTTTCCACATTTTTTCCCATTACACCCACAAACTTAAATGTATTTTGTCATATCCAGTACCAACACAAAGTAGCAAGTATTTGTGAAGTATAAAGGAAATGATACATGGCTTTCCAAATTTTAAAATAGAAATTTAAAAACTGTGACGTGCATTTGTATTCAACCCCCCTGAGTCAATACTTTGTAGGGCCACCTTTTGCTGCAATTATTGCTGCAAGTCTATTGCACATCTAAAGGCTGAAATGTTTGCCCATTGTCCTTTGCAATATAAGGCGGGCTTTGCACACTACGACATCGCAGGTGCGATGTCGGTGGGGTCAAATTGAAAATGACGCACTTCCGGCATCGCATGCGACATCATAGTGTGTAAAGGCTCGATGATACGATTAACGAGCGCAAAAGCGTCTTTATCGTATCATCGGTGCAGCGTCGGCGTAATCCATGATTACGCTGACGCGACAGTCCGATGTTGTTCCTCGCTCCTGCGGCTGCACACATCGCTGTGTGTGAAGCCGCAGGAGCGAGGAACATCTCCTACCGGCGTCACTGCGGCTTCCGTAGGATATGCGGAAGGAAGGAGGTGGGCGGGATGTTTACATCCCGCTCATCTCCGCCCCTCCGCTCCTATTGGCCGCCTGCCGTGTGACGTCGCAGTGACGCCATACGACCCGCCCCCTTAATAAGGAGGCGGGTCGCTGGCCAGAGCGACGGTCGCAGGACAGGTGAGTGCATGTGAAGCTCGCGTAGCGATAATTTTCGCTACGCCAGCTTTCACAAGATATTGTACCTGCGACGGGGGCGGGGACTATCGCGTGCGACATCGCAGCATCGGCTTGCGATGTCGCAACGTGCAAAGCCCGCCTAAGTCTAGGTCAGAGAGATTGGATGGAGAGCATCTGAACAGCAATTTTCAAGTCTTGCCACAGATTTATTAGCAAATCTATTGGTTTCATTTAACCAGAGCACCTTCAACCATATGTGAGCTTTGTCCCCTTCAAGTCTTTTTTTAAATTGCATATGAGAATTATCAATGGCTTGCTTTCAAAAATGGCTTTGCTCTTGCCCCTCTTCCATAAAGGCAAGATTTGTGGAGTATACAACTACCAGCTGTCCTGTGGACAGATTCTCCCACCTGAGCTGTGGATCTCTGAAGCTCCTCCAGAGTGACCATGGGTCTTTTTGGCTGCTTCTCTAATTAATGTTCTCCTTGCTTGGGATGTCTGTTTACAGGGGCGTACATAGAAATCATGGGGCCCCATAGCAGAATTTCTAATTGGGCCCCTCCCCCCCCAAAAAGAGATTTAATAATAATAAATAAAAATATTCAGCTGGGACACAGAAGAGCATAGTTCCCAACTTTACAGCCCTTACCAAGTAATTTTCCTCTTATTGAAGCCCCTAGATTCCCTTTTCATTGCAGCCATAAAGTATGATTGCAACAAAAGTGCCCCCCAAACACGGTCAGTATCTTACATCAGTATTTGTATCCAAATCCAGGAGTGGATGATAAATGCAGGAGTGGCGCCTGTTTTTCTATAATACTTTTCCTCTCATTTTACCACTCCTAGTTTTGGCTACAAATGCTGAGGTAAAATACTGACTAAATACTCAACATGTGCACGGGGCTTTAGAAGAGAATAATGGGCCTCAGATAGTCCTACATAAAGTAAACTGAATAGGCGATTACTTGTTTTTACCAGACAACCTCTGTAAGTACATATGTGCTTCAGTGTAATAATCACAGGACAGGGAGGGGTTAAACATCCAAGTATTTAATCTATATTGGAAATAAAGAATCTTTCCCATTTTGATATCAGAGAGAAAAAGTGACCTCCATACACAACACAATCCACTATACCACTATACCAAGACCACTAATACCACATACAAGGAAGAAATACCGAAACACCATGACCAGACAACATATTACCACCACATAGGGACCGAATACACCCACATACAAGAGAGAAATACTGACACACCGTGACCAGACAACATATTGCCACCACATAGTGACCGAATACAACCACATACAAAGGAAGCAATAGTTCAACACTATGACCAGACCACATAGTGACCGAATAATACGACATGCAAGGGAGAAATACCGCCACACTGTGACTAAACCACATGGTGACCAAATAATACCACATACGTAAGAGAAATACCACTATATCGTGACCAGACCACATATTAACACGACATAGTGACCGAATACAACCACATACAAGGTCAAATACCAACATGCCATGACCAGACCACATACTGACTGAATAATACTATAATAATGATAATGAATAAAAACCACAATACTAATAACACTAATATTACCATCAGTGTCATTATACACATGAGCTCTGTATATAGTGTCAGTGTATAGGTAATACAGTGATCACCAGTGCCATTATACACAGGAGCTCTGTAGATAGTGTCAGTGTACAGGTAATACAGTGATCACCAGTGACATTATACACAGAAGCTCTGTATATAGTGTATGTGTATAGTGTGCAGGTAACATCACCGGTGACATACACAGGAATTCTGTATATAGTATACAGCTAATACAGTGATCACTGGTGACTTTATAGACAGGAGATCTGTTTATAAGTAATACAGTGATCACCAGTGACATTATACACAGGAGTTCTGTATATAGTGTATAGTGTGTGTGTGTGTACATGTAATACACTGACTTACCAGTGACGTCTCTAGCTGACGTTGTTGACCTTCGCTTTTCCTCTCCATCTGGTGCTGACCGCCATCACTTCTTCCGCCAGAACATGCCTCTGCAGAAAATAACACATGGTCACCTATAGCTGATCACTCCCAGGGCACATTCCACACTGTTTCCCCAATTTCTACACCACATCAGACTTTTGTTCCCACCATGGAAGATAGTATCCTAAAAAATAAACTATATTTCATCAGTAATAATGTCCCCTAATTTGCCCCTACAGTAATAATCAATAACTATTTGCCATCATAAACCAATAATGTATGTTCCTCACTCTGGCCCAATATAGTAATTATGCCCCCCAATCCTAGCCCCCTTTATTTAATAATGCCTACCCTCCTGGTCCCCTATATTTAATAATGTCTACCTTCCTGGCCCCCTATATTTAATAATGTCTCCCATCCTGGCCTCCTATGTTACTCCATCCCAGGCCCCTAAACTGCCCCATCCTTTTACCCTATGTTCCTCCATCTCAGGCCCCTAAACTGCCCCATCCTGGGCTCTTACATCCACTACTCTGTCCATTCACAGAGGGAAGAACAAAAAGATTCTTCTCACCTCCCTGCACCCCCCTCCTTCACCCTGTGGCTTCATATCCCGTGTGGTCAAATGGCCACCCCACCCATCCGAGGCCATGCGATGACATCAGAGAGCGGCGCATAACAGCGATGTTTAAAGATGCAATGTAGGCGCACATACATGCATACACATGCAGACAGGCACACACTGACACATGCATGCAGACATGCACACACACACACACACACACATTTGAAGATGCACTGACATGCAAACATATGTAGACACATACATGCACAGACACCCTTACATACATAGACAGAGATACAAAGACAGACAAATGCATGCAGACAGGCACACAGACACATGCATTCAAATGCACAAAGACATGAACACTTATGCAGACAAGCACACACACTCATACATACGTAAACACACACACATGAACACAAAGACATGCACACAGACACACATATGCAGACACAGAAATGCGCACATATATACATATATGCTTATATACGTAGACACACAGACAAATGTACAGACATGCTGACACACACAAACAGGCACACGTACACATAGGCAGGCACACATGCAGAAAAATTTACATACATGCAGACAGGTGCACGTAGACACACATGCACATATTCACATAGACACGCACATGAACGCAGACATACACATACATAATCATGCAAACAGACGCACGCACACAGACACGCAGAAGAACACAGCCAGTCACTTGCACGCACATGGATACAGACAAACATATGTAGATATGCAGAAGGGCAAACACATGCAAAGACACGAACACATATGTAGACATAGGCACAAGCCTGCACACACTGTATGTGGTGTGTGTATGTGGAGAGTATGCGGTGTATATGTATGTTGACACACAAACGTAGGCACATACATGCACACAGAATACAGACAGGCACATGCACAGATTAGCACAAATACATAAACACAAAGGCATACACATACACACATGTACACAGATACATATTCATACAAAAAAAGTCAAAAACAGATAAATATATATATATATATATATATATACGCACACACATATATACAGCATATACACACACACACACGCATATACACTCATACATACATATGCACACTCATATGTATGTATATATATATATAGATACACGCACACATATATACACACACTCACTTATATATATACATATATATATATACACACATATATATATATATATATATATATATATATATATACAGTGCCTACAAGTAGTATTCAACCCCCTGCAGATTTAGCAGGTTTACACATTCAGAATTAACTTGGCATTGTGACATTTGGACTGTAGATCAGCCTGGAAGTGTGAAATGCACTGCAGCAAAAAAGAATGTTATTTCTTTCTTTTTTTTTTTTAAATTGTGAAAAGTTTATTCAGAGGGTCATTTATTATTCAGCCCCTCAAACCACAAGAATTCTGTTTGGTTCCCCTAAAGTATTAAGAAGTATTTCAGGCACAAAGAACAATGAGCTTCACATGTTTGGATTAATTATCTCTTTTTCCAGCCTTTTCTGATTAAGACCCTCCCCAAACTTGTGAACAGCACTCATACTTGGTCAACATGGGAAAGACAAAGGAGCATTCCAAGGCCATCAGAGACAAGATCGTGGAGGGTCACAAGGCTGGCAAGGGGTACAAAACCCTTTCCAAGGAGTTGGGCCTACCTGTCTCCACTGTTGGGAGCATCATCCGGAAGTGGAAGGCTTATGGAACTACTGTTAGCCTTCCACGGCCTGGACAGCCTTTGAAAGTTTCCACCCGTGCCGAAGCCATGCTTGTCCGAAGAGTCAAGGCTAACGCAAGGACAACAAGGGAAGATCTCATGGCAGTGGGGACATTGGTTTCAGTCAATACCATAAGTAACGTACTCCACCGCAATGGTCTCCGTTCCAGACGAGCCCGTAAGGTACCTTTACTTTCAAAGCGTCATGTCAAGGCTCATCTACAGTTTGCTCATGATCACTTGGAGGACTCTGAGATAGACTGGTTCAAGGTTATCTGGTCTGATGAGACCAAGATCGAGATCTTTGGTGCCAACCACACACGTGACGTTTGGAGACTGGATGGCACTGCATACGACCACAAGAATACCATCCCTACAGTCAAGCATGGTGGTGGCAGCATCATGCTGTGGGGCTGTTTCTCAGCCAAGGGGCCTGGCCATCTGGTCCGCATCCATGGGAAGATGGATAGCACGGCCTACCTGGAGATTTTGGCCAAGATCTCCGCTCCTCCATCAAGGATCTTAAGATGGGTCGTCATTTCATCTTCCAACAAGACAATGACCCAAAGCACACAGCCAAGAAAACCAAGGCCTGGTTCAAGAGGGAAAAAATCAAGGTGTTGCAGTGGCCTAGTCAGTCTCCTGACCTTAACCCAATTGAAAACTTGTGGAAGGAGCTCAAGATTAAAGTCCATATGAGACACCCAAAGAACCTAGATAACTTGGAGAAGATCTGCATGGAGGAGTGGGCCAAGATAACTCCAGAGACCTGTGCCGGCCTGATCAGGTCTTATAAAAGACGATTATTAGCTGTAATTGCAAACAAGGGTCATTCCAAAAAATATTAAACCTAGGGGTTGAATAATAATTGACCCACACTTTTATGTTGAAAACTTATTAAAATTTAACTGAGCAACATAACTTGTTGGTTTGTAAGATTTATGCATCTGTTAAAAAATCCTGCTCTTGTTTGAAGTTTGCAGGCTCTAACTTATTTGCATCGTATCAAACCTGCTAAATCTGCAGGGGATTGAATACTACTTGAAGGGACTGTATATACACACATTTATATATACAGTACTCTATATATATATATATATATATATATATATATACACAGTATATATATATATATATATATATATATATATACACTTATATATATATACACACACACACACACACACACACACACGAGGAGTTCTTATATTCCCCCGGCTTGTCTCCGGTCCGGTCTGCAGGCTCCATTGATTCTCTCTGGCAGGAAGCAGGAGTCCAGGGTGCACAGCGTGACGTCACAGTTAGCAGACATGGCAGCGTCTGTTAACTGTGACAGTCCCGATGCTGCACATTAACATCTGAATGTGCAGTGCTTCACCGGCCGACATGTGGAGCCGCATGGGGCCCCCTGCCCTAGCCCAGCCAGCTGATAGCAGAGGGCAGTTAACCAGCCTTATATGAAGCATGGGTGGGCCCACTGAGGACCCGGGGCCCTCCGGTGGATACCCCGCTGAACCTGCATACTCACCTCACCTCAGTCCCCCGCCGCTGCTCCTAGTTCGCCAGATGTCTGTGCTATGCGTAGTACTTTAACACAGTGGTGGCTGACGCTCACTAGTGTCGTCACCGCTGTGTTGAAGAACTGTCAGAGCACAGCAGGCAATGGTGAGAGGGCGCGCTGCGCTCTGTGTCATCGTCGCTTTCAACTGTATCGGCATCTGAGATGCCAATACATTTGAAAGTGCGATCCAGAGGAAGGGGGCCCAGTGCTGGAGCTGGTACCACGGGCAGCCGCCCCCGGTTTTCCAGGTAAGACCATTGCCTTTTTGGAAAAACTGTCCCCTGAAAGTAAACTATTCACAGTATGTTCACTATTATGACCTATATGGGACCTTGAATCAGGAGTCAATTTCCCTGCAGTATCTGCACAAGGGAAAGCACTGGCCTCAGTTCATTAAAGTAATTTGGCCAGAATTCTGGCATAAAACTGTTTGCTCAGTAGCAAAATTTTTGTTCAACTCGAATTTGAGCAAATAGTTTTACAATTTGGGGTGTTTTCATAAAAGATTCACTCAGCTCCACCGAAATGGAGATGGCATGGGCAGAACTGGGGCATGGCGCTGACTGTAGAGATATGAGGGTCATTGGATGCTCTCGTACGTTGGCCTGGCTGTCTTTAGAAAGAGTGCACTGACCAAGACTTATCCCACTGAACCCCCATACGCCTTCCCTGTGGCCAGAACACTACACAGACAACACACGGTGAAGGTACTACACTCCAGTAAGACATTATTGGGTCACCAACAATCAACAGCATATATTACATTCCCAGCTAAAACACAAGATGGTACAAGTGAGTAGAGTTGAGCGCGGTTCTAGGTTCGTGGTTTACAGTTCGCGGCTCGAGTGATTTTGGGGCCTGTTCTAGATCGAACTAGAACTCGAGCTTTTTGCAAAAGCTCGATAGTTCTAGATACGTTCGAGAACGGTTCTAGCAGCAAAAAAACAGCTAATTCCTAGCTGGCTTTCCGCTGTAATAGTGTAAGTCACTCTGTGACTCACACTATTATGAAATTTCAGTGTATAGTGTGCGGGAACAGCGCCTTCAGATCACTGCTGTTTGTATAAGATCGCCATTTTTTTTTTTCCTTGTCTTCCTTCCCTAAGCGCGCGCGTGTAGTGGGGAGGGCCAGCATGTCAGCCAATCCCAGAGACACACACAGCTAAGTGGACTTTTAGCCAGAGAAGCAACGGCATGTGTGATAGGATGTCCATGTCACATGTCCCTGCATTATAAAACCGGATATTTTCCTCCAGCACGCCATTATCTGCCTTCTGCGTCCTTGGTGTCAGACATCACTGGCGCAGCTCCGTCCTGAGTCCTATCGCCGATACAGCTGTATGCGCTCCATACACAGCGCTGGACAGCTTAGGGAGAGCACTTTCTATGAGTCCTTTTAAGGGCTCGTACCGGCAGGGTCAGAGCCATAGGTGACAGGTCCTGAAAACAGAGACAGCGTCTGTGTAGCTAAGGTCAGGGATTTCCTAGCTGCATTTCCCCATTAGGAGGGAATAGAAAGGCAGGCTTCCATTCCTCTACCCAGAGCCCCACAACCCTGGCACTGTACCCTCCTGTCCTCTGCACACTCCAACTTATTATAACTAAGCCATTATACTAGCAAACACTGAGTGTACCTAGTGGCATCCTAAACGTGGCTATTGGACTTCTGTATAGTCCCAGTAGTGCACAGATATTTGCAGCACGTCTGCCTGCATTGCACACTCAAACTGATAGTTACTAAGCCATTATACTAGCAAACACTCAGTGAACCTAGTGGCATCCTAAACGTGGCTATTGGACTTCTGTATCGTCCCACTAGTGCAAAGATATTTGCAGCACGTCTGCCTGCATTGCACACTTAAACTCATTATAACTAAGCCATTATACTAGCAAACACTGAGTGTACCTAGTGGCATCCTAAACGTGGCTATTGGACTTCTGTATAGTCCCAGTAGTGCACAGATATTTGCAGCACGTCTGCCTGCATTGCACACTCAAACTCATTGTTACTAATACATTATAATACCAAAAATTGAGTAAACTTAGTGGCATACAAGAAGTGGCTATTGTACTCCATTAGTGCCCCACTGGTGCCAAGCTATGTGCAGCACCTCTGCATGACACCCTCCTGCTCTGTTTTTAATAAGCTATAATAATAGCAAAAAATGCTGCCATTTAGTGGCATACAAGAACTGGCTGTTGTATTTCATTATTGTCCCACTGGTGCGAAGCTATTTCTAGCACCTCTGCATGACACCCTCCTGCTCTGTTTTTAATAAGCTATAATAATAGCAAAAAATGCTGCCATTTAGTGGCATACAAGAACTGGCTGTTGTATTCCATTAGTGCCCCACTGGTGCCAAGCTATTTCTATCACCTGTGCAGGACACCCTCCTGCTCTGTTTTTAATAAGCTATAATGATAGCAAAAAATACTGCAACTTAGTGGCATACAAAAAATGGCTGTTGGACTCCTTTATTGTGCCACTTGTGCCAAGCAATCTCAAGCACCTCTGCATTCTACCCTCATGCACATTTTGCTATGCTAATTTTATAGAAAACTCAGGGAATTCCTTGCTGCATTTGATCATTAGGAGGGATAGAAAGTGAGGCTTCTTTTACTGTCCTAGTACCCACAGAACACGGCCACTGTACCCATCTGTCCACTTTTGCCACGCTATTTAATTTGCCCAAAGAGCTGACTCTTTTTCTGCCATCCTAAAATTGTCTGGAATACTAAGTTAGTGTTCCTTTGCTGCCAAGCAAGGTACAACACATGTGCATTCTACACTCCTTTCCATTTCTGGAATGCAATTATTAACTGCAGGTAGTCCAGCCAATCTGTGACGAAGGTGGAGGCGTGGATATAATGTAGCCTGCATCCAATGATGGTTCTCTCGATGTCTGACAGCTCAACAATACCTTCTGTTTCCACTTCCAAAACAAGTGATGACCTGCCAATCACACTCCCTGTTGCGGGTAAAGGAGTGGAAGTTCAGTGTGAAAAACCATGTGTGACTGCTGTCCCCACAGTGACAGAGGATGAAGAGCACGCAGATGCACTTGATGGGGCAGGCGGTGGTTGCACAGGCACGCTAGGCCGCATTGTAGCACAGTGAAATTCACATTGCGACTTATGTTTCATTTTAAGTCGTGTACAGGGTGGGCTCCCCAGTATGCAGCAAAACCAGGCAACAGGAAAAGGACTCTAGGCAGTTGATAAATGATTGTTTAACTTTACCAAAACAAACAATAAGAACCATGCATACAATTTAAATAATTGAACAATCTATTCTGTTGCCTACTACCTGCTAATCCCGCTGTGTAGCAGTAATTGTGTGTTTGTGCGTGTGTGTGTGTGCGAACACGACTTACCAGTGGCGCATCACAAGAGCTTCCAAGTTATCTACCTAAACATAGACAAAACACATTACCCCCCCTGAATACCCTTGTTAGCTGAAGCCTCACAGATAATGCAGATGATAACAGTGTGAATGCAAACCACACAGCTCTGCAACACAGTCATGGAAATCTTGAAAAGCAACAGTCAATGCAAACGTGTTGCTGTCCCTCTATGATTTAAACTGTACGTGACAATTTGACAGTGCAGAGGCAGCAAGTCTTATTGTCTATATAGTCGGCCTACCCAGAACAGATATGTGTTTTGCTAATAAAACAAAGTGTTGCGTGCCCGCATTATTGTCTGGGCACAGCCTACCGTACCCGGGTACTGTGATGTCCAGTTGCCAGAAATACAGACTTTACGCTCCTCTCATGGTAAACAGTATAGACAGCACCGTAAGAATGTTGGTCTGTGGCACAGGATGCTGCTCACTGACGTTACAGTGCTCATCATCAAAGTACAACACAACTCCCCTCACAATTGAACGAACTGTTTCCGCGGTGGCTCCTTGCTGTAACACACACCTTTAGCTTTTCCTTCTGTTCATAGACAGCATCTCCAAGTCCACACCCGAAGAGCAATTTTATATTGCTATAGTGACCAAAGGCAGATCCAAAAAAACAGCAGCCCCTTGTGTGTAGTCTGCAACAATACATGCAATGAACGGCAAATAAGCATATTGCGTTGACAGTTGCTAAAGCTGAGCAATACACCTTCACGCTGTCAATTCATATCCATGTGATACTTCATGGAGAAAGTACTCAAAAGTGTGAGTTTTTGCCTTCTACTTACAGATTGTTGACAAATCTTACAGATTCCATGACTTGGGTGATCCTTTGCGATGTCCAAAAATTCACAGGCTAGGAAAGGCTTACAGCCCATGCGACCTGCATAGCCAACACGACTTCTGCTCAGAGTCAAAGTTGTGGTCCAGGATTCAGTTGTTGACGTGCTTCCAGTACTTTGTCTCTGGCCAGGAAGACGCAACGTAACCTCGTCGTCAGTAGCATCCTCCTCCACCTCCTCTGCTGACCTCATCGACTGGCTGACTTTGGTTTGACAATAAGTGTGGTCTCCAACCTCATCAATAACCCTGTGTGTTTTCATTCCCCTCGTCCTGAGTCCTCCGAGACAACCTCTTCCTGCCCTGACCGAATAGTAAAGTTGTCATTCCAATCAGGTATCTGTGCTCCTCATCATGTTCCCCATTGTCTCCACCAGGAGGATTTACTTTTTGGAAATGAGGGTGTAGATTAGGCTCAGCACCTTCTTCATCGGGGCCTGGATCCCACTCACAAAGCTTCTGGCCATCTGCGCAGATCATTTCCCCTGTCTCATGGAACTCGCTACCTCAACACGTCAGATTATCTGCTACACCCGCAAGCTTCAAACTGAATCTGAAAACTCATCTGTTCAGAAATGACTATAACCTTCAATGACACCACCACCATACATACTTGACGCTCAACCTAAACCACTCCTACTGTCTCCTCCCAAAAATCCTTTAGAATGTAATCCCACAAGGGCAGGGCCCTCTTCCCTCTGTACCAGTCTGTCTATAGTTACTTGTATATGTATTCTGTATGTAACCCCCTTCTCATGTACAGCACCATGGAATCAATGGTGCTCTATAAATCAATAATAATAAAAATAATAATAACTTCCTTGTCTGTACTCATTGCAGCTTTGGAGCAGACCTCTGATTCCCAGACTATAGTGCGACTGAACAGCTATGCAAACTCAACCATCTCTGTTACCCCATACTCAGCAGGGCTGGTGGAAACTTGAGAGCTGTTAGGAAGCAAGTGCGATTGGATTGACACCACAGAGGAATGGAGTATTTGGGATCTTGAAATTGGGGTGGAGGAGAGGCCACTTTATGGAGCACTTCAGATCCATTGAAGCAGCTGCTGTTTTGGCCTCATCTACATTTGTTAGCGATGGTCGTGTCCATGAAAAAAGGGATCATATCAGATTATCCATGGGAAGAAGTACACCTGTTCTTTTGGATGGTATTTGTTGTTACAAAATGGTGACGCCTTAAACGCAAGCAGCCTGCTGCGGTTTCAGTTGCGCCCAGGCATCAGCTGCCATTTAGGCCTGTGCCTCGGGTTGTCCAGCTGGCTACTTTCTCCTCCACGTGTAAGTGTGGAGAGGCAGCTAGTGCGCATGCGTGTGCCGATTTACCCCAGCCGCAGCCTAACTCCAGTGTTTCGTCTAGTGAGTATGCTCAGCCTGACTGTGCTATTCCTGAGGCTAAGTCTTCATTTCGGGCTACAGCGCATGCTCCCACACTTAGTGCGAAAAGCCTCTTTGCACAGGTACTTGCACTCCGTGTCGAGTCTAATGCCTGCTTTACACGCTTCAATAAATCTTTCAATCCGTCGTCGGGGTCAAGTTGTAAGTGACGCACATCCTGCATCGTTCGTGACGTATTTGCGTGTGACACCTACGTGCAATCAAGATTGAACGAAAATACGGTGATCGCATACACGTCGTTTATTCCTCATACATTGGACGTTTTGTTGTATGAACCTAGTGAATTGTAACGTGTGACATCCCTCATACGATTTTGATGTCTGAGGCTATGTGCGCAGGTGTGCGCTCTGCACAGCAGCTTAAAAAAGGTCCGCCTCAGAGCGCAGCTGACACAGCCGCTCCGGTCACCTCCACACAGCAAATGAAGACAGCCGTGCGATCAGCTGAGCTGTCACTGAGGTTAACCGCTGTCACTGGATCCAGCGGTGGATGCAGCGGTGGCCGCGGGTAACCTCAGTGACAGCTCAGCTGATCGCGCTACTCACCTCAGTTGCTGCGTGGAGGTGAGAGGAGCGGCGGTGAGTAGCGCGATCAGCTGAGCGGTCACTGAGCTTACCCGCGGCCACCGCTGCATCCACCTCTGGATCCAGTGACAGTGGGTAACCTCAGTGTCAGCTCAGCTGATCGCACGGCTGTCTTCAGTTGCTGTGTGAAGGTGACCGGAGCAGCGGCGGTGTATTCTGCAGCTCCGGTCACCTCCATGCAGCAGCGCTGGACGCGACGCTGGACCATCCTGGAGTACGCCGGACAAGGAGGGCTTTTTGGGGCTGATTAAAGTGGTTAACCAGGGTATATGTTTGTGTTTTTTATTTCTAATAAAGGATTTTTCGGGTGTGTGTTTATTTACTGTAATTTACAGATTAATCATGGAGGGTGTCTCATAGACGCTTAACATGATTAATCTAGGACTTATTGGCAGCTATGAGCTGCCAATAACTCCTTATTACCCCGATTTGCCAACGCACCAGGGTAAATCGGGAAGAGCCGGGTACAGTCCCAGAACTGTCGCATATAATGTATGCGGCAATTCTGGGCGGCTGTTGGCTGATATTGTTAGGCTGGGGGGCTCCCCATAACGTGGAGCTCCCCATCCTGAGTATACCAGCCTTCAGCCGTATGGCTTTATCTGGCTGGTTTTAAAATTGGGGGGGACCGCATGCCGTTTTTTTTAATTATTTAATTATTTATTTCACTACACAGTATAGACACGCCCACCAGCTGCTGTGATTGGGTGCAGTGTGACACCTGTCACTCAGCGTGGGGGCGTGTCTCACTGTAACCAATCATAGGCGCCGGTGGGCGGGGAAAGCAGGGAATACGAGATTGTTTAATGGGCGGCCGGCTTTTTCAAAACAGTAAAAGCCGCCGGAGCAGTGTGAATGCCGTGCAGCGCCGGGGATCGGAGATCGGTGAGTATGAGAGAGGGCTGCTCAAATCACTTACTCAGGGGATTAGCGGTCACCGGTGGGTCCTTCACTGGTGACCGCTAATCAGGACGCGACACAGACAGAGCCGCAGCATGGCAATGAAGTCGGGTGAAGTTCACCCGAGTTCATTCTGACAGTGCGGCTCTGTCTGTGTCTGCTGTCATCTGCCATTCAGCTCTGCTACATGGCTGTCTGTGTCTGCTGTCAGCGGCCATGTAGCAGAGCTGAACGGCAGATGACATAGTAAAAACGCATCCCTACACATTACACATGCTTGGCAAGTCAATAAATAAAAAAAAAAAAGGGTGTCCAATGCATACGTCACAGAACACATGATCTAAAGGATCGCACACAAAATTGATCAATTTAACATAGACTACTAACGCACGTGTGACAGCAAATGAACGACCTATGTGCAATCTCATTCAATCGCATATGCGACCTGGGCATGTCACATCGCATACGAGATCGCATACCTAATTGTAAGGTGTAAAGCTGGCTTAAATCCTGTGTTGTGCCTAGACACCATGCTAAAGCTGATAGTCTTTTTTCAGAGACTGTATTTCATGCAACTGACCATGGTCAGGCACTTACTGCATCAGAAACTAGGTCCGGTAATGAACTCTTTGGCCCTCCCCTGATGTGGGGGGCCCATTTAGACCACAGGGCATCAGGTGTCCTGACGATGTGGCCAGGCCACTCCCAAATGGCTTGCAGAGGCCCGCCCCTATGACTTGTCACCTCATTATTGATGGTCAGACGATGACTGGTGAGGTGTTTGGGTCATGACAGCCATGAGGTCATCATTGAAGTTGTGGTTCCAAATAGGACGCTAGTTATGCCACTCATGACGTATCACTCTGCTTTTGTCTCCAGGAGGTGCATTGTGGTCCACCCTGGTTTGGGGCGGACCCAGGTTATAAAAGGGGCTGGAGACAACAAGGAGGTGCGCAGTCTTCTATTATGCTCCGAAAGAGCACACCTCCATGTGTTGAACCCATTGCGGCTTTAGGCCAGAGGTAGGCAGGAATAGGGCGTCGATGCAGGCCGCCACCACAGTTGGTAACGCAGAACGGTTAAGACCAGCTCCTGTCCTACAAGTCCTGCTTGTGCAGCCCAGTGGCATTAACAGACCTGCTGCTGCTGATGCGCCTGCTGTCCACAGGTGTGGCCCCAATGCACACGGTCAGCGTACTGAATGGCCCCTGTGATGTTAACAGGGAGTTCCTGGGCTGGGTGGGCGTGTGGACCCTGTGACGCTAACAGGGCTCCCAGTCTCAAGATCCGAGTGGCGTCTAACTTGGTTCAGGCTACTATTAGTTTCATAGCCACACAGCTCTGTATCCTCCACCTAACCTTCCAGTTGCCAACCTCTCCTTTTCCATCTGGGAGCACGGTGGACACTGACTGCTGATGGGGATATATACCTTTCTCTTTCTTTTCTTATTAATTTTCGTTATATAGCGGTAACATAGTATATACCACCTTATCCAAATCTGCCAGTCCCACCGTAACAGATGGTGTTTCTTCATCAAATGTTACTTTTGCTTAACCATCAAACCCACGGACCAAAACTTTTTTCCCCTTTCCAACACACCTGTTCCCCTTTCCACCAGCATCTGTCCTTTTTCAACTCATTTTGTATATGACCAAAAGTGCAACTCTGCAGGGACACCGTACTCAATGCCATCTCAGCACAGCAGCCAGCCCTCGGTCCCTCAGATGTGGACAAGTAAAAGACCATTTCCTCCTATCCATGACAAAGCGTTGAGATTCACTCTGTGCAGCACTGGTGTTTAGTGGAAAAGCAGATCTAAGATTGCGTACCACCTTCTGAAGATACTCCTGTATACGTGCGTCCCTTTCTATGGCAGGAATTATTTCGCCAAATTTTGTCTTGTACCGGGGATCTAACAGTGTGGCAACCCAGTAGTTAGCATTACTTCGAATTCGTACAATCCGAGGGTCATGTTGTAGGTAGTGCAGCAAGAAGACGCTCATGTGTCTTGTGCATCCAGGAGGACCAAGTCCTTGGTGTGTTGGTGGCAGAGAGGTGAGAATCGTGCTTCCTTCCTCTGCCCTCTCCCCCCAACCTCACACAACCGAAATGTGAGCAAGCTCTCACTCATCTGCTGAGTCTTCCATGCCCATCGCAAGTTCGTCCTCCATTTCTTCATAGCTCCTGCACCTTCCTCAACAATTTTTGCTGATACTATGCGCCCTTGTTAATCCCTATCCCCCACCATAACTGCTGCCTAGGTGCCGCTTACTGTATGGACCTTGTAGATCTTATTATCCCTTCTGCATATGACTCCTCCTGTACTTCCTCACCTTCCTCTTGGACCAATACCTGACTCCGAATAATGCTTACAGTGTGCTCCATCATGTAGATGACCAGAATTGTCACGCTGAGAATGGCATTGCCAGTGCTAAACATCTTCGTCGACATTTGTAAACTGTGTAGAAGGGTGCATAGGTCCTTGATCTGACACCACTCCAGCAGCGTGATCTGCACCACCTCTGGATCAAGTTAGCCCAGGGTATACGTCATACCGTATTTCAGCAGGGCTCTGCGGTGCTGCCACACACGCTGCAGCATGTGCAGATTCCAATTCCTGCGTGTCGAAACATCGCATTTCCGGCGTTTAACTGCCAGACCCTAAGACTTCCGGAGCGATGAAAGTTGTTGAGCTGCTGGGTGCGAAGGATGAAAGTGAGCACATAGCAGCGTGCCCGCTGCACAAGGCCATGTAGGCCGTGATGGTATTTTAAAAATTGCTGGAGAATCAGATTCAACACGTGAGCCATACAAGGCCCGTGTGTCACATTGCCCTGACGAAGGGCCGCAGACAGGTTTGCATCATTGCCGCACACGGCTGTTAAGTCACCAACGTAGTCCACTCAATCAATTTGTACTCTGGTCCCAATGGGAAGACACCACACCCTTTTTTAGGCCCCTCCTGTCTGCAGACCACTGCCAGATAAAGCTATGAACCTCTTGTTACTGTTACCCCCAGTTCAGTTTTATGAGTTTGTGTGCTTGTTACCTGACTACGTTTCCTGCTTGCTGTTTATGTACCTCGTTGGCCGATCCGCATTTCACCTCTGCTTGTTTTCTGATTAAGTCCTGGCCATCCCATTCTGTTCCTCTTCCTCAATTAATGTTTTTGACCCTGCATGACTACTATTCTCTGGAACTGCAGCCTTCCACAGGTATTGATCAACTTGGGCCCTGTGTAATTCCAAATCACTGTATAGGGGTTAAAGGGTTTCAGGGTTCTGGGTGTCCAGCTTGGTGAGTGGCTTGCCTCTAGCCTATCCTTTACAGCCCATCTGAGTGTGTCGATCCAGGCAGGCGTTACACCGTGCCCTCTGCAGAAGGCCATGTAGGCCGGGATAGTGTTTTAAAAATTGCTGGACAACCAGGTTCAACACGTGAGCCATACAAGGCACGTGTGTCACACAGCCCTGAAGAAGGGTCGCAGACTGGTTTGCATCATTGTCGCACCCGACCTTCCCTGACTGCTGGTTGAGTGGAGACAACCATTGATGAAACTCGGTCTCTCCAGAGCTAACCGTCCACAATTCCTCAGCGGTGTCTCACATTTCCCCTACATTTCAAAGTAAACATTTGACCGCCTGATGGCCTTGAGCTCTGCTGCCAGCATAGTAAGGAGGTGTGTGGGATTCCTTGGGCACAGTTACAAGGAAGGGTGGCCTGACCACACAGGGTTTGGGCCGAGGTGGAGGACCCACACGAGGTTGAGGAGGCAGAAGCAGTGGAGGAACTTGTACATACAGAGGAAGGATTGACACACAAGTCGTGGGGACGGCAAGACTTGTACAGCAAACCCTTCTCCATCTCTCACCATAGTTACCCAGTGCCCAGTCAGCAACATGTAACTCCCCTGTCCATGCTTACTGGTCCAAGTATCTGTGTTGAAATGCACCCTGTCACACACAGAGTTTCTCAAGGAATCGGTGAGGTTGTGTGCGACCTACTGTGGTAGCGCGGGCACGCCTTTCTTGGAGAAGGAGTGACAACTGGCCATCGGCTCTTGGGGCACTGCAATGGGCATAAGGTCTCGAAAATCCTCGGTCTCAAAAGGGTGTAAAGGCAGCCTTTCTGTTGCCAACAAGTTGCAGATGATGAAACTCAACCTCTTAGGCATGTCATGCCCTTCGAAAATCATGTAAAACACAGCGAGGGGACTCCAACCAAAGTCTCCCTCGTTGCCACTAATTGGGCCACACACACCCCACTTGACTGGCATCACTTGATCCCCCTTTTCAAAATGAAACAGATGCTTTGCATGAAGCACTCTCAAAAATGCGCGTGCCTTTCCCGTCCCCTGGCTGACCCAGGGGAAGAAAAGTCCTCTGAGAGCCATGACTTGTTCATCTTGGTTCTATTAGAAACACAGCGAGGGGACTCCAACCACAGTCTCCCTCGTTTCCACTAATTGGGCCACACACACCCCACTTGACTGGCATCACTTGATCCCCCTTTTCAAAATGAAACAGATGCTTTGCATGAAGCACTCTCAAAAATACGCGTGCCTTTCCCGTCCCCTGGCTGACCCAGGGGAAGAAAAGTCCTCTGAGAGCCATGACTTGTTCATCTTGGTTCTTTTAGAAACACAGCGAGGGGACTCCAACCACAGTCTCCCTCGTTTCCACTAATTGGGCCACACACACGCCACTTGACTGGCATCACTTGATCCCCCTTTTCAAAATGAAACAGATGCTTTGCATGAAGCACTCTCAAAAATACGCGTGCCTTTCCCGTCCCCTGGCTGACCCAGGGGAAGACAAGTCCTCTGAGAGCCATGATTTGTTCATTTTGGTTCTTTTAGAAACACAGCGAGGGGACTCCAACCACAGTCTCCCTCGTTTCCACTAATTGGGCCACACACACCCCACTTGACTGGCATCACTTGATCCCCCTTTTCAAAATGAAACAGATGCTTTGCATGAAGCACTCTCAAAAATACGCATGCCTTTCCCGTCCCCTGGCTGACCTAGGGGAAGAAAAGTCCTCTGAGAGCCATGACTTGTTCATCTTGGTTCTTTTAGAAACACAGCGAGGGGACTCCAACCACAGTCTCCCTTGTTTCCACTAATTGGGCCACACACACCCCACTTGACTGGCATCACTTGATCCCCCTTTTCAAAATGAAACAGATGCTTTGCAATAAGCACTCTCAAAAATACGCGTGCCTTTCCCGTCCCCTGGCTGACCCAGGGGAAGAAAAGTTCTCTGAGAGCCATGTCCACATTGTCAGTGGACAGACGCATGTGCTTATCTGCCAGCAGACCCCCAGCAGCACTGAAGACAGGTTCCGAGAGAATGCTGGCTGCAGGACACGACAAGATCCCCAAGGCGTACGTGGCAATCTCAGGCAATTTATCCAGATTGGAAGCCTAAAATGAGCAGGGCTCAAGTTGCACAGTAATGGCATCGATGTTTCCTTGCATATACTCATATATCTGTGTGTCCTCCTCTTTTTCCTTGTCCAGCTCTTTTGTTTTCGCATGAGTATATGTCCTTGTCACTTTCCCATGTGTTTGTGT
This sequence comes from Anomaloglossus baeobatrachus, assembly GCF_048569485.1. Classification (NCBI taxonomy): domain Eukaryota; kingdom Metazoa; phylum Chordata; class Amphibia; order Anura; family Aromobatidae; genus Anomaloglossus; species Anomaloglossus baeobatrachus. Next base: position 758,825,892 of record NC_134353.1, read on the forward strand.
TGTGTTGTGAGTTGTTTATCACCTTTTGGACACCTTTGAGGGTGTTTTCTAGGTGTTTTTATGTGTTTGTGATTGCCTGCCATTGTTTCCTATGCAGTTCGAGTTCGGTTCGTCGAACGTTCGACGAACCGAACTCGAACGGGACCTCCGTTCGGCGAACCGACCTCGAGCCGAACCGCGACCGGTTCGCTCATCTCTACAAGTGAGTCTCACCATTTTGCTGGCCCATAAGGGAATAGAATCTTCATGACTTTGGAGCATCTAGGGGCCAAATACCCCAGCCAGCAGCACTCCACTTTTGGTGGGCAAGGCTGGGAAGCTAACCGGGCACAGCGAGGTACGTAGCCAGGTGAGTGAATAGTCCATACCTGGGTTCTGCGGCAAATTCGTTGGCTCAATTTTGGACATTGAAGCAGTTCTGTACACTAGTGACAAGAACAAGGCTTTTTATATATCCTTCAGTTCCTATTTAAGGGTATTGTGTCTTACAGGATTCAAGGAAGACAATATTGGCTGGTTAAATATGTAATCAGTAGAAATTCCACCAATTAACATAAAGAAAGAGGAACGTAATAGTCTGATGTGTAAAAATTGCTAATATCTTTTATTTTCCAAACAAAGGAACGGTACGGCTGGCATAATTAAGAATAGTTCACCCCCGCACTAGTAGCCAGATTGAGGCTTTGTCATCACAGCCACAAATCATCTAATTCATGACAATCTGTGGCATTCCTTATGCCAAAGATCTTACTCCAATGCGTGACTGGAGTTGAATTTCAGGTGTGGGGCATGGAGGTGCATGTCACTTGTCAGACGCTCATTATTCATTAAGATGGTGCCTCTTAATGAAACAGGAGCATCTAATTTTTCATCACACACACAATTGTTCACATTGGTCTTGATGAATCTGGGCCACAGTATCTATTAAAATGAATAAGCTGCTCTTGTAATGTATGGATATTTTGGAGACTAACTTGGTTGTTGTTCTCACCTTGGACAGTTGACTCCTTGCCTTCTATATTAGGGAGGTTGTTCACCGTTAACTTTTTTTCAAAATATAAAAAATTGTGATCTGAAAATGAAAAAAAAACAACACATACTGTTCTACCTATGTTCTTTGGTATTACTTCTCAATTAACCCACCAGTCTCCTCAATTCTTCTTCAAAGAAGTGACATCACGTGATGACTTCAGAAAAATTATCTGTGCAGAACAGGACATGTCAGCCTATTATCAGTCACAGTGGTCAAAGTGCAAACTGCAGGTCATGCACAGCACCAACCTCATCAGCGCCATGCTCGTACCTGCCCATAATCTTGCGCCTGCGCATTTAGCTCACCGGCGCAAGCGCGGGCAGCTATGTTTTCTGATCTGCCCACGATATGACAGAGCAAACTGCGTGTGCGCGAGCCGACCTAACTGCACAGGCGCGACATTTGAAAATGCAACAAGGAGGATGACGGAGGCGTCATCCCGTCAATCAAGAAAGGTGAACAGCAATCAACGGCAGGAGAGGGGAAAGGAGTAGAAAATAACATCACCCGTGCCTTCTAGTAATTTTGGTTAGGCTTCACACTGACTGCACATACTGTACATTCCCACTTTGAGAGTCATGAATTAGGAGTGTTTTCAAAACTGAGTCAAAAATGGAATCAGAGTGACTCCTGTACGATAGTTGCTGGCTGTATTGCCATGCCTCAGTCATTTTAGATAGGCTTCTCACCGCCTGCATTTCTTTCGACAGTTTGAGAGTCAGAAATTAAGAATGTTTTCAAAATTAAAACAAAATTTATTCACAGGCCCTCCTCTACATCTGTCCCAAGGTTTATCCTTGTGCCTCCATCTAATTTTTGGTAGCCCTTGCCCTAACTGAATAGCCTTTATAAGTGTAGCAGTCTCACTACCTAACAATGTTAACAGAATGTGTATTAGGCCCTCCTTTATGTCGAAGGCCGGAGTCACACTTGCGAGAGACTCGTGTGAGTCTTGCATCACATGACCCGGCTCCATGTATTACTATGCAGCTGAGACACTCATGTCCAGAAGTTTTCAATGGGGTTCAGGTTTGGAGATTGGGCTGGCCATGACAGGGTTTTGATGTGGCCTTCATCTCCACATTGATTGACCTAGCTGTGTGGCATGGCACATTGTCCTGCTGGAAAAAACAGTCCACAGAGTTGGGGAACATTGCCTGAGCAGAAGGAAGCAACTGTTTTTCCAAGATAACCTTGTATGCGGCTTGATTCATACATCCTTCGCAAACTTTAATCTGCCCAATTCCAGCCTTGCTGAAGCATCCCCAGATCATCACCAATCCTCCACAAAATTTCAAAGTGGGTGCAAGACACTGTGGCTTGTACACCTCTCCAGGTCTCCGTCTAACCATTAGACGACCAGGTGTTGGTCAAAGTTGAAAATTAGACCCATCAGAGAAGATTACCTTACTCAAGTCCTTTATGGTCCAATTGGGCAGATTAAACTTTGCAAAAGATGTATGAATCAAGCCGCATACAAGGTTCTCCTGGAAAAACAGTTGCTTTCCTCTGCTCAGGCAATGTTTCCCAAGTCTGAGGACTGATTTTTTCAGCAGGACAATGAGCCACGCTACACAGCTAGGTCAATCAATGTGTGGATCAAGGACCACCACATCAAAACCCTGTCATAGCCAGCCCAATCTACAGACCTGAACCCCATTGAAAACTTCTGGAATGTAATCAAGAGGAAGATGGATAGTCACAAGCCATCAAATAAAGAACAACTGCTTAACTATTTGCACCAGGAGAGGCATAAGGTCACCGAAAAGCAGTGTGAAAGACTGGTGGAAAGCATGCCAAGACGCACAAAAGCAGTAATTAAATATCATTTTTATTATACAAAATACTGATTTCTGAACTCTTCCGGAGTTAAAACATTAGTATTGTTGTTTCTAAATGATTATGAACTTGTTTTCATTGCATTATGGTCTGAAAGCAATGCATTTTTTTGTTATTCTGACCATTTCTCATTTTCAGAAAATAAATACAAAATTTATTGCTTGGAAATTTGGAGACGTTGTCAGTAGTTTATAGAATAAAAGAACAATTTACATTTCACTCAAAAATATATCTATAAAGAGAAAAATGAGAAAAACTGAAAATTTTGCAGTGGTCTCTTAATTTTTGCCAGAGCTGTATGTGGCAACTATCCATTATAGTCTAGGAGAATTACATATGAGATAATTAGAAAGGAAAAATCTCTTGCACATATGGGCAATTATGCAACTTTTATGTTTGGAAGATCAGTTTTGTCAACACTGTCAGAAAAAGGGGACTTTACTTATTTACATCATTTACACAAGTCCGTTAGTGCATAATAAACACTTGCAATCATTCACATGTTAACTTGTATTTTTTGAGGTTGAGAAATATTCACTAGAAAAACTGCGCATTTCTACTTATTCTTCCAGCCGCAAGGATTTTACGGTACATCATACACGTTACTCTTACCGTGTGTAATAGTGACATCTTCTGGAATTTGTAGATATTACATGTGAGCAATAAAATCTACATTTAGGGCTCATTCACATGTCCTATTTTTGCATATCAGTGCTATTGATGGCTTTCACAGATAGAAATCATACTTATGATAGGCTTTAGGGACACTCACATACCTGGGATTTTTCTTGGCTTGAGCAGTCCATGGAAAATTACAGAGACATGTCCAATGTTCATTCAAGGTTAGATCAAAATCAGCAATTCAAGTCTATGGGTCCATGGAAAAATCTAACTGCATTCAGATGTCATTCAAGTGTGGCCCAATTATCATGGACTGTCAGAAAAGAGGAGGTGGAGAAAAAAATTTTTTCCCTCCATATAAGACAAAAATTGATGCAATTTGAGTCAGACGCTGATCCAAAAATCAATAAATTTTACTCGTACGTGAGAATACCGGACGTCTGAATAAGCCATAATAGACATTTTCTTCTGTTTGAGAAAAACTGCTGAATCTCGAGCAAATGCAATATACCTTTTCCTGAGATCGTATTTATGTTATAAGCTAATAATTCTATCTAAATCTTTACAGGATGGTGTACAGATTTATTCTGCCTCTTTTTAATCATGGTCACCAACGTTCTATTATTCTGTGTTTTAATGTTTGGATCAATCATTTTATACAAATATGACTAACATATTCTTACACAATGTAAAGTTTATATGTTTTCCATATAATTTACTCTATAATTCTGATAAACTTCATCTGTATTCTAAAAATTCTCAGCTCTTAGATGGGTCTTTCATTTTAAAAAGTGTTCCCCAAAAGTTTTTATACTTGTAAAACAAGCAGAGTGGGTACTTACCTTCCCCAGGTAAAGCATCACTGCTCCACTTTCTGTATTTAAAGCAGTGGAGCTATAAAAAGACATCTTAAGACTCACACAGTCTGGACTTTCATGTGACAAGTGAATCATGCTGACATAGCTTAATATAAATGAGGAAGCAAGCACATATACAGTATATATATCACAGAATAAGCTATTTTATCCAATAGGAGGCGTGTTACGTATTCTTGGCTTCTAGCCAACTAGTTCCTTTTAAATGTTTGTGGACTTCCATATTAAACCAGTCATATTTTCTATGCAGATCCGTGTCATTTCTCAGGGCTGTATGGAAGAATAGTATGTGTCACGCTTCCCGGTTCCCGTGCCCCGCTCTCCGGTCCCCGTGGCCCGCCTCCCGGTTCCCGTGCCCCGCTCTCCGGTTCCCGACGGCGTCCCCTGCTCACCACTCCGGTCCCGGGTTCCTCTCCTTCGCCTGCACCCCCCATGTGTCCTGCTCCCCGTTCCCGACGCTCCTCTGCGACGCAGGACACAGAGCCGGGCACTCCTGCTTCTTCCACACCACTTCCTGTACTGGCTTCTGGTACACGGGCCTCGCGCATGCGCATTAGGGCGCGCGTAAGGTCATTGACCCTCTCTTAAAGGGCAAGAACCTAGAAACAGGATATTGCATAGACAGGTACAGGGTATATTAGGATTCTCCTTCCTGGTGGGCGGGGCCTGTTCTATGTGTTTAGTAAGCTAGGAGTTCAGGTCCCCGTAATGCTTTGCCCTGTATTAACCCTGTCTGTCTCGCAGAGCCTGTCCTGCCACGCCAGCCGGTCCTGACCACGTCCGTTCCAGTCCTCCTGACGGTGACTTTGGCGGATGTTCCACCACCTCTTCAGCTCCGCCAGTCTCAGGTCCCTGGCTCCATTTGGTGACCTGTCCTCTCGCTCAGCTGGTTCCGGATTCCGCCTGACCCTACAACCCGGCCTCGGACCCTGAGCTTCGTCACCCGGACTACCATCTAGGACTCCGTGTTCCCAGGGACATCTAGTTCCAGCTCTCATACGGACTGTCCTGCTACCAGTAGTGCTTCGGCTGCCGTGCATTTAGGCCCTCTGGCGGGGTGACCGGCCTGGCTGCCTCACCAGGGGAATCTGGTGTACGGTCCAGTGTTTCCACCACCCGGACGCAACAGCTAGAACAGGCCATGGATCCCGCCGACGCACTAGCAACCCAGCTGGCTGGATTGCAGCAGGAACTCGGACGACAACGTGAGACCCAATCCCGTATGTTGGCCTTCATGACATCCGTGGACACCCGCCTGAATACGCTGCAAGCGACTGCCACGTCCGCAGCTCCCGTGGCAGCCTCCTCGGATACCTCCAAACTCCGTTTGGCCTCACCACCCCGGTACGCCGGAGATCCCAAGACCTGCAGGGGATTCATAAATCAGTGCTCCCTCCATTTCAAGCTGCTGCCGCACCTTTTTGCCTCTGATCAAGCCAAGGTCGCGTTCGTGATATCCCACCTAGAGGGAGAGGCACTGGCCTGGATGAACCCCTTGTGGGAGAAGGAGGATCCGGTAACCACCAACATCCAGGAATTCCTGCAGGCTTTTCGTCTTACCTTTGACAAGCCCGGATGCGCCTCCACGTCCGCCTCATCGCTCCTCAGGCTACGTCAGGGGACTTTGATGGTGGGCCAGTATGCCATCCGCTTCCGCACCTTGGCCTCAGAATTAGGGTGGAACAATGAGGCCCTAACCGCCGCCTTCTGGGAGGGACTCTCGGGCCGTATTAAGGATGAGCTGGCTGGTCGTGACGTGCCTTCCAACCTGGATGCCCTGATCGCCCTAGCGACCCGAGTGGATCTTCGCTTTCAGGAACGCTCCAAAGAGGTGTCCCGCGAGAGGCGTCCGATACAGCACTCCTCCCCACCATTGAAGTCCACCACTCCCCAGTCGGCGTCATCTGGCGCTTCTGCCCACGAGCCCATGCAGATCGACCGCCTGAGGCAGTCTGAGCAACGCCGAGCAGAACGACTAGCAAACGGTCTCTGCTTCTACTGCGGAGATGGCACACACCTGCTACGCTCCTGTCCCGAGAAGCCGGGAAACTCCAAAGCCTAGGCTAGGTAGGAGAGGCCACCCTAGGTTCTGGGACTCTCTCAGACTCCGTTACATGGACCGTTCAAGTGACTACAGAAGAGACCCGGTTCACGGCAGAGGCGTATCTCGATTCCGGAGCAGCAGGCAACTTCATCCAGCAGGCTACGGTGGATAAGTACCAGGTGCCTGTTCTCCCACTAGAAAAACCGCTTGTGATCGCCTCAGTAGATGGGAAACCCCTCTCTGACACCGTCTCGTTGATCACCAAGCCTGTGGTATTACGGATCGGTGCCCTGCACACCGAGAAAATCACCTTCTACGTCCTCCCGCGCATGTCTCATCAGATCCTGCTGGGACTCCCATGGTTACGGGCACACGAACCGTCGGTCAGCTGGAGTACAGGTGAAATTATCCGATGGGGTTCCTCGTGTCACGAGAGATGCCTGAAATCCATACAGCCCATCCGACGACCTCCGGTTCCAGAGTCTCTACCAGGACTGCCTTCTGCCTACTGGTCCTTCACGGACGTTTTTGATAAAAAGGAGTCAGAGGTACTACCGCCTCATCGTCCCTACGACTGTGCCATCGACTTACTGCCGGGAACTACACCTCCTAGAGGAAGGAGATATCCCTTGTCCCCTGCTGAAACACAGGCCATGTCTGCCTATATCACCGAGAGCCTGGCAAAGGGGTTCATTCGGAGATCTTCGTCCCCTGCCGGAGCAGGTTTTTTCTTCGTCAAGAAGAAGGAAGGCAATCTGCGCCCCTGCATTGACTACCGGGGATTAAACCAGATCACCGTGAAAAATAAATACCCTCTGCCGCTCATCCCCGAACTATTCGATCGGCTCCGAGGAACTCGTGTATTCACCAAGTTGGATCTCCATGGGGCCTATAACCTGGTTCGCATTCGCTCTGGAGACAAATGGAAGACCGCATTCAACACTCGGGATGAGCACTACGAATATTGTGTAATGCCCTTTGGTCTGTGTAATGCTCCGGCAGTCTTCCAAGAACTGGTGAACGACGTGTTCAGAGACCTCCTCTATGTCTGTGTCGTGGTGTATCTGGACGACATCCTGGTCTTCTCTCCGGACCTACAGACCCACAGAGAGAACGTGCAGCTAGTACTCCAAAGGCTTAGAGAAAACCGTCTGTACGCCAAGTACGAGAAGTGAGTCTTTGAAAAGTCGCCTCTTCCCTTCCTGGGTTATGTCATCTCTGACACTGGTCTGCAGATGGACCCAGAAAAAGTGTCTTCCATCCTCAACTGGCCTCCTCCTTCCGGACTGAAGGCCATCCAACACTTCCTCGGCTTTGCTAACTATTATCGTCAATTCATTCCGCACTTCTCTGCCCTGACTGCGCCCCTCTCTGCCTTGACCAAGAAGGGAGCTAATCCTAAGGACTGGCCACCTGCGGCCGATGCCGCGTTCTGCTCTTTGAAACAGGCGTTTGCCTCTTCCCCGATTCTCCATCGCCCTGAATTGAACCGACAGTTCACCTTGGAGGTGGATGCCTCCTCCTCAGGGGCCGGGGCAGTGCTAATGCAGAAATCCTCCACCGGGAAGATGGTCACTTGCGGAATCTTCTCCAAGAGCTTCTCGGCACCAGAACGCAACTACACCATCGGTGATCGAGAGCTACTGGCCATCAAGCTGGCCTTGGAGGAATGGCGCTACCTCCTGGAGGGAGCAGTATACCCCGTGATCATCTACACGGACCACAAGAACCTGGAGTTCCTACGGTCAGCCCAAAGACTGAACCCGCGACAAGCCCGCTGGTCCTTGTTTTTTGCTCGATTTGATTTCCAACTCCATTTTCGGCCCGCGGATAAGAACGTGCGGGCAGACGCTTTGTCTAGGTTCTTCGTGCCCGTGGAGCAGGAGGAGGAGACGTTCCAGCCCATCATCAGCCCCAGTAAAGTGATTCCGGTGGCCCCTGTCACTGTGGCTCAGATACCACCTGGGAAGACCTATGTCTCAGATGCTGACAAAGAGTCCTACACTGGGGTCATGCCTCAAAAATCGCCGGCCATGCTGGTCAGAAGAAGACTTGGAGTACGATCGTCCGTCACTATTGGTGGCAGTCCCTCCGTAAAGACGTCGCCACCTTCGTCTCAGCCTGCCCATCCTGTGCCCGGAACAAGACGCCCAAGCACCTGCCATATGGGCGTCTTCTGCCTCTGCCCATTCCCTCCGTTCCGTGGCAACACATTGCAATGGACTTTATTACGGACTTACCCTTGTCCTCCGGACACACGGTCATATGGGTTGTGGTGGACCGTTTCTCAAAGATGGCTCACTTCGTTCCCATGGGCGGGCTGCCCTCTGCCCAGGAGCTCGCTGACTCCTTCATACAACACATATTCCGATTGCATGGCTTTCCTGCACACATTGTGTTCGACAGAGGAACTCAGTTTACCTCGCGCTTCTGGAGGGCCCTCTGCAAACATCTGGGAGTATCCCTGGACTTTTCTTCGGCCTACCACCCTCAGTCGAATGGCCAAGTGGAACGAGTCAATCAGATCCTGACCTCCTTCCTGCGCCACTACGTCAACATCCATCACGATGATTGGTCCACGCTCCTTCCTTGGGCTGAATTCTCACATAACCAACACATCACCGAGTCCACCTCCAGCTCTCCCTTCCAGGTCGTTTACGGACTTCAGCCTTCCGTCCCGTTACCAGTATCCTCGGCTTCAGATGTCCATGCTGCAGATGCCCTAGTCCGGGACTTCTCTGATATATGGAACTCTGTCAAGACTTCCCTAGAGCGTGCTTCCTTGCGGATGAAGAGACATGCGGACAAGAGACGCCTGGATCCCCCATGTTTCTCTCCAGGTGATCTGGTCTGGCTTGACTCCAAATATGTCCGATTGAAGCTACTATCGTACAAGTTGGGTCCTCGTTACATCGGGCCGTTTAAAGTCATCAGCAAGATCAATGCAGTCTCCTACAAGCTGCAGCTCCCGGCCACGATGCGGATACCCAACTCCTTCCATGTCTCCTTGCTCAAGCCTGTTGTCCTTGGTCCCTTCTCTGCTGGTGCCAGTGCTGCTCCTCCTCCCATCGCAGACGATGACATCTATGCGGTAAGGGATATCGTGGCCATGAAGACCGTGCGAGGTCGGCAATACTTTCTGGTGGACTGGGCGGGTTATGGCCCCAAGGACAGGTCCTGGGAGCCCCGGGAGAATGTTGGCACTCCTCTGATACGTGCCTTCCTGTCCCGGTTGCGGGGCGGGGGGCGTGGGGGAGGGGGTACTGTCACGCTTCCCGGTTCCCGTGCCCCGCTCTCCGGTCCCCGTGGCCCGCCTCCCGGTTCCCGTGCCCTGCTCTCCGGTTCCCGACGGCGTCCCCTGCTCACCACTCCGGTCCCGGGTTCCTCTCCTTCGCCTGCACCCCCCATGTGTCCTGCTCCCCGCTCCTGGCGCTCCTCTGCGACACAGGACACAGAGCCGGGCACTCCTGCTTTTTCCACACCGCTTCCTGTACTGGCTTCTGGCACACGGGCCTCGCGCATGCGCATTAGGGCGCGCGCGCGGTCATTAACCCTCTCTTAAAGGGCCAGCACCTAGAAACAGGATATTGCATAGACAGGTACAGGGTATATTAGGATTCTCCTTCCTGGTGGGCGGGGCCTGTTCTACGTGTTTAGTAAGCTAGGAGTTCAGGTCCCCGTATTGCTTTGCCCTGTATTAACCCTGTCTGTCTCGCAGAGCCTGTCCTGCCACGCCAGCCGGTCCTGACCACGTCCGTTCCAGTCCTCCTGACGGTGACTTTGGTGGATGTTCCACCACCTCTTCAGCTCCGCCAGTCTCCGGTCCCTGGCTCCGTTTGGTGACCTGTCCTCTCGCTCAGCTGGTTCCGGATTCCGCCTGACCCTACAACCCGGCCTCGGACCCTGAGCCTCGTCACCCGGACTACCATCTAGGACTCCGTGTTCCCAGGGACATCTAGTTCCAGCTCTCATACGGACTGTCCTGCTACCAGTAGTGCTTCGGCTGCCGTGCATTTAGGCCCTCTGGCGGGGTGACCGGCCTGGCTGCCTCACCAGGGGAATCTGGTGTATGGTCCAGTGTTTCCACCACCCGGACGCAACAGCTAGAACAGGCCATGGATCCCGCCGACGCACTAGCAACCCAGCTGGCTGGATTGCAGCAGGAACTCGGACGACAACGTGAGACCCAATCCCGTATGTTGGCCTTCATGACATCCGTGGACACCCGCCTGAATACGCTGCAAGCGACTGCCACGTCTCTGGCGACTCAATCCACGTCCGCAGCTCCCGTGGCAGCCTCCTCGGATACCTCCAAACTCCGTTTGGCCTCACCACCCCGGTACGCCGGAGATCCCAAGACCTGCATGACATGTATGATCACTTGCTGCTTTTTTCAGAAAAAATGTAATTTACATTGTTCAACATTTGAAGGTTTTTTGTAAGGGGCTCACTATTCAACTAGAACAGTTTTTTTTTACAAAAGATCCAAAGTTTATCAATATAAAACCTTTATTTTGCCCAAAATGTGATGGTCATAATTAGGGAACAACAATGACTGTAGCCACAGATAAAGATTATAACTAGTGATGAGCAAATTCTCAGACAACTAGGACTAGCTGATCCCGGTGATCTGGTTTCTAAAGAACGGTTTTGGGCCGGATTCCGGTCCCCATATAAGTCTATGGGGATGAGAACCCGGCGATTAAAAATGGTGGAAGAAGGGATAGGTCGATGTGAGCAGGCACACTGCACTTACCAAGGCTGTACGCTGCTCCTAGGCCTCTCATTCACTTCCTGGGCTGCTAATTACTGCTCATCCATATGCACTGCTTTCTCCGCCCATCGGTGCCTGTGATAGGTTGCACTCAGACGCGTCCCCACCCTGAGTGCAGCGTGTTCGCTGACTGCAACCAATCACAGGCGCCAAGACAGCTGGTGGGTGGGGAAACAAAATGCAACTGGTCAGTATCGTGGTATAAAAATAAATGAACAAATAAAACAATCGTCATAGGGTCCCCCTCGTATTATGATGCCCAGCACAGATAAAGCATACGGCCACAGGCTGCAGCCTCAAACCATGCGCCTATCTTGGCTGTGCTTCAAACTAATAAGAACCGCATTTGGCTTCTTTTTTTTTATATATATATATACATATATATATATATATATATATAATTTGAAGAAATAATTGAAAAAACTGACGTGCGGTCCCCCCCAATCTTGATACTAAGCCAAGATAAAGCCCGACGGCTAGAAGCTGATATTCTCAGGCTGGGGAGGTCCAGCCTAAAATTATCAGTCTCCAGCTCACTGGCATTGTCGCATCCATTAGATGCGACAAGCCCGGCGCTTTACCCAGCTCTTTTTGATTGCCCTGGTGCAGTGGCAATTAGGGTAATATAAGAAGTTAATAACAGCCCACAGCTACCACTAAGCTCTAGATTAATAATGGTGGGCGTCTATAAGACTCCATCACTAATCTGCAAGTGAAAGTAAATAAACACAAACCCCCAAAAAATCCTTTATTAGGAATAACAGACAAAAAAACCCCACTCACTTTCACCACATTATTAACCCCCAAAACACCCCTTCAGGTCCGACATAGTCCACACGAGGTCCCACAACAATTCACTCTGCTACATCTGAACCTCACATCACGCGATTATGGGAAATGACTGCCCGCTGTGAACTCCAGAGAGTGAATGAGCCACAGTGATCTGTGGAGACGTCACTCGGTGTTTATCGGGCGTCGGCCCTGTCAGTGTTAAAGGGCTGGCGGAGTGTGGGGCATGGCTCCACACTTTAACAGTGCCAGTGCCAGCCAGATGCAGGCGGGTGAGGGGCTGCCCCGCAATCCCCGCCTTCCGGCCAGCTCTGTCAGTGTTAAAAGACTGGTGGGTGTGGAGCACTTTAAGCCAGAGTGCTTCAGATCACCAACGGTTATACTGTGGGAACTATGGGTATGATCTCCAGTGAAGTGAGTGACGTTACTGCTGCCAGTCGGGTCCCCATTGTCAGTGTTTCCCTGAGCCTGGAGAGATTGGACATGTTTTCGGTCTCTCCAGGCTCAGATGTAGCAGAGCCAGAACCGTTGTGGGATGTCATGTGGATTATAGTGGAACTTCAAGGGTCTTTTGGGGGTTAATAAGGAGGGGAAAGAGGGTGCTGTATTTTATTTCAAATAAAGAATTTTTCTCTGTGTTTGTGCTTATTTCTTTTTACTTATAGAATTAGTGATGGGGGGGGGGTCTCATAGACCAGCACTGTCATTAGCTCCTATTACCCCGATTGCTACCGCACCAGGGCAATAGGTAAGAGCTGGGTAAAGCGCCGTGATTGTCGCATCTAATGGATGCGACAATTCCAGGGTGGCTATAGGCTGTTATTCTTAGCATGGGGGGGTTCCAATAACCATGGGATTCCCTAAGCAGAGAATACCAGTACCCAGCATTCAGGCTTTATCTTGGCTGGATATCAAAATTAAGGGGAGAACAGCACAACTTTTTTCAAATATTTATTTAAATCATTAAAAAAAAAGATAGGTGCACGGCTAGGGGCTGCAGCCTGTATCTGTAGGCTTTATCTGTGCTGGGTATCATAATATCGGAGGGGCTACACCAATTGTTTTATTTATTTATTTTTACACCATAATACTGACCTGCAGACAGTTGCACTGTTTTCCCTGTCCACCTGCCTGGCACCTGTGATTGGTTGGAATCGGACGCTGTCACACAGGCTGGGGGCGCGTCTGACTGCACAGACGTCAGGATGAGCGGGGGGCGGCGAAAGCAGAGTATATGGGTGATCAATGATGAGCAATAATGAGCAGCCCAGGAAGCAAAGGAGAGGCCATGGGAGTAGCGCAAGCCGTGCGGGAGCAGTGTACAGCTGAGCCGGAGCCTTTGTAAGTATGAAGCGCTTGCTTCTTTCTAATTTTCTTTATTTTTCCTTTTTATATATATATATATATATATATATATATATATATATATATATATCTATATAATTGCCTTATTCTGTCTGCCTGTCTGTCTGTCTGTCTGTCTTGCTCCAAAATTGTGTCCTTACGGTGACACAAAGCTGATTGGCCACTGGGCTCGCCATGGCCCCGCCCCCGCACGGATTGGCCGCTCGCCTCGGCTCCGCCCTCCCCCACGGATTGGTCGCTCGCCTCGGCCTGGCCCCGCCCTCCGCATGGATTGCTCGCTCGCCTCGGCCCTCCGCACGCATCACCAGACATAACCTTGCGCTGCTGGGATCGTGACGGAGCCGGTGTACGCTGGTAACCATTATACACATCGGGTAACTAAGGTCCCTTGGTTACCCGATGTGTATCATAGTTACCAGTGTACACCGGCTCCTTCACGATCCCAGCAGCGCCAGACATAACCTTGCGATGCTGGGATCGTGACGGAGCCGGTGAACGCTGGTAACCATTATACACATCGGGTAACTAAGGTCCCTTGGTTACCCGATGTGTATCATAGTTACCAGTGTACACCGGCTCCTTCACGATCCCAGCAGCGGCAGACATAACCTTGCGATGCTGGGATCGTGACGGAGCCGGTGAACGCTGGTAACCATTATATACATCGGGTAACTAAGGTACCTTGGTTACCCGATGTGTATCATAGTTACCAGTGTACACCGGTGTAATGATGAGCCAGGGGGGCCTCCGGCCTTGTAGTCGTGGCCTTTGCTGCTTCAAGGCTTACCCCTGGCTCCATCACTACTTCAAGGTCGGGAACTGGCTTGGTGGGGCAGAGCGTGGTGGTGTCGTCACCGGCAGCGGTACAAACAGTCTTCAGGCCAGATGTGATGCAAACAAAAGACATATTTATTGACACACTTGACACACGTAGTCTCAATCCGGCGGTTGCAGACAAGAAAACACTTCCTGGGCTGGGGGACAACCTGCCCTAATGAATCCTCCCGTGGGGCTGTGCCCTGATTACTCCGCTTCACCGGGCTCCCACTGACGGTTACACACACCCCGGACCCACACCGGTTGCTTCACTCTCCGAGGATCCGTACACTCTCCCGTTCTCTCCGGCGTCCCCTCTTGATTCAGCCCCCACACTCTGCCCCTTGATCTTCACTCTCTCACGTCCCGGATCCAACAACCTCACACACACTCACACCTTCCCCCATGCTACAGCCGGCTCCTCCTCCCCGGTGGCAACAGCCGTCCCACCCGGCCACTAGGGGTGCCCTAACACCAACTACATGGAAATATAGATAACACATTTTTATTAATAACATATCCGGTACTATCTCCTTTTGTAGGGGTATGCTCACCCCCTACACTCCTCCCCTCTTAAAACCCGAGCCTCCCGGCAAGGCTCATCCTAAAATTACAACTTGTAAACAACATGACACATATACAATTCACTGCGAACCTGTCCCGCGCCCGGAGGCATAGCAGCGCTCCCGGTCTTCGGTGTATGCCCGGAGGCTCAACAGCGCTCCCGGTCTTCGGTGTATGCCCGGAGGCTCAACAGCGCTCCCGGTCTTCGATGGTCAGCGCAGGGACACAGCAACCTCTTCCACAAACCGTGGAGGAGCCCCTGGCTCAGTCCAGCAAGCAGGCTCTCTCCGGAATCAACAACTGAAACAAAACTTTCTCCGGCTCAAACATGCCGGCATCAAACAAACAGGCCCGTCATCTTCCGGTCTAGATGTATATTCCGGCTGGTAGGCCCGTTGCCACTCGGCCCTCTGTGCTTGAATATACTCTGACAGGGACTGCCCGGGTAATCGGCGCAGCCGCCGGAAAGGCTCAGGACGAGTGAGCGGTTCTGCAGCTTCGGCCTCCGGCTTGAACTCCTCAGTCTCTGATGGCGGTGGGGGAGTCGCCGCACGGGACGACGGCGGGCTTCCCATAACGATCGTTGGATGTGTCGTTATGTTCTGGTGGATGGCCAGCGCCGGCGAGGTTCCCTTCTCCGGGTCAGTACTGGACAGAGGCATGACTGCCGGAGCTACGGCCACGGTGTGTCGGGGTCGGGAGGCTGCAGCCAGCACCGGTCTTCGTGGTTCTTGCCGCCGGGCCTGATATTCTTCCCACTCCACCTCCTGTTGCCAACGGGCGGCCTCCTGTTCAGTGGGCGTACGGTGCACCCCCACGGCAAACAAGCCCCGGCAGCCCACTTCTCTGAGGAATCACACTTTTTCTCCTGGGTACAGAGTATGCAGCCGCTGTGGGAGGCCTTCTGTGTCGAGGTTGACACGATTATAAAAGTAATCATCTCCGGTCTCTCCATCCCGGATAAAGCCATAACCTTCTCGCTGGTTAAATTTGACGACCACACCGGTGGAATATTGGTGCTCAAATTCTTCGCCGTGGGGACCCGCCATGATCTCCCGAGCAACGGTTTCCGCATGCAGCCGCTCTTGCACTGGGTCCGGCTCAGGTGACGGGGATCTTCGGGTCGGTAGGGAAGACGGCAGCACCGGATCCCAATAGAAACCCCAGTCATCTCGCTCCAGCATCTGGGCATATTCCTCCGCCGGAATTCGAGTTGGTGCAGGCTTTTCAGGCTCCACCGCGGCTGGCGGGGGTCCCTCTGGGCAGGGATATGGGGCTCCCAGCATCCGGCTCCCTGACGGGATTTGAGCGGCGTAGGTCGCCCGGACCTCCGTGGTGGTCGCACCGGTCTCCGCATCCCATGTCGTGAGCCAGGTCACCCTGGTGGCTCGTCCCGGTCCTCTGGGTACGGCCGGCAAGAGGGCGGGGAATCCCTCCGCAGACATCAACTGCTTCTCGCGGTTCTCGTTCAAGCTCTCCATCTTCGTGTCGTGAGGCTTCCGTAAGTGCGTCAGGGTCAGTGGCGAGACTAAAGGAAGTGGAGGCGGGCTCGCTTTTCCCGCTCTTGAAGATGCTCCACCCTTGGTCCCACATTACAAATCAACCCCTCCGCGGCGGCACTTCTTTTCTTTCAGAACACCGCCCACTTCACACGTCTGTCTATGTGCCCTGGGACTGGCGCCTCCCCTCTTTGGGCGGAGTACTCCGTACTTCTTCTTCGGCACCGGCCAGCCCCAGGCTCTTCTTTTGGCGCCAATTTTTCGCGCGCTTTCGTTATCTTCACAGACGGCGGCCATCTTTTCGCCATCTTGTGCCCGGTCCAACGTCTTGGGCACTTCTTCCTCCCACCATGGGACTGGAAATCTTCTCTCATAGCCCGGATACGGTGCACTCGGCACCACTTGATCTCCGGCTTCTTGGGTTCCTAGCAGGGGAATCGCATCCTGCCGACTACGCCACATGTAATGATGAGCCAGGGGGGCCTCCGGCCTTGTAGTCGTGGCCTTTGCTGCTTCAAGGCTTACCCCTGGCTCCATCACTACTTCAAGGTCGGGAACTGGCTTGGTGGGGCAGAGCGTGGTGGTGTCGTCGCCGGCAGCGGTACAAACAGTCTTCAGGCCAGATGTGATGCAAACAAAAGACATATTTATTGACACACTTGACACACGTAGTTTCAATCCGGCGGTTGCAGATAAGAAAACACTTCCTGGGCTGGGGGACAACCTGCCCTAACGAATCCTCCCGTGGGGCTGTGCCCTGATTACTCCGCTTCACCGGGCTCCCACTGACGGTTACACACACCCCGGACCCACACCGGTTGCTTCACTCTCCGAGGATCCGTACACTCTCCCGTTCTCTCCGGCGTCCCCTCTTGATTCAGCCCCCACACTCTGCCCCTTGATCTTCACTCTCTCACGTCCCGGATCCAACAACCTCACACACACTCACACCTTCCCCCATGCTACAGCCGGCTCCTCCTCCCCGGTGGCAACAGCCGTCCCACCCGGCCACTAGGGGTGCCCTAACACCAACTACATGCAAATATAGATAACACATTTTTATTAATAACATATCCGGTACTATCTCCTTTTGTAGGGGTATGCTCACCCCCTACACTGGCTCCTTCACGATCCCAGCAGCGCCAGACATAACCTTGCGATGCTGGGATCGTGACGGAGCCGGTGAACGCTGGTAACCATTATACACATCGGGTAACTAAGGTGCCTTAGTTACCCGATGTGTATCATAGTTACCAGCGTACACCGGATCCCGGTACACATGTGCAGGGAGCCGGCATTATACTCCTCTCCCCCCAGGACTACTCCTCCTATTATAGTCCTCCTAATATACTCCTCTCTGAGTATAATAGGAGAACTATTATAGCATGGGGGATGGAGCACGATGGGGTGCACAGCATGGGGGATGGAGCACGATGGGGAGTGCGCAGCATGGGGGATGGAGCACGATGGGGGTGCGCAGCATGGGGGATGGAGCACGATGGGGGGTGCGCAGCATGGGGGATGGAGCACGATGGGGGGTGCGCAGCATGGGGGATGGAGCACGATGGGGGGTGTGCAGCATGGGGGATGGAGCACGATGGGGGGTGCGCAGCATGGGGGATGGAGCACGATGGGGGGTGCGCAGCATGGGGGATGGAGCACGATGGGGGGTGTGCAGCATGGGGGATGGAGCACGATGGGGGGTGCGCAGCATGGGGGATGGAGCACGATGGGGGGTGCGCAGCATGGGGGATGGAGCACGATGGGGGGTGCGCAGCATGGGGGATGGAGCACGATGGGGGGTGCGCAGCATGTGGGATGGATCACGATGGGGAGTGCGCAGCATGGAGGATGGAGCACGATGGGGAGTGCGCAGCATGGGGGATGGAGCACAATGGGGAGTGCGCAGCATGGGGGATGGATCACGATGGGGGGTGCGCAGCATCGGGGATGGAGCACGATGGGGAGTGCGCAGCATGGGGGATGGAGCACGATGGGGGGTGCGCAGCATCGGGGAAGGAGCACGATGGGGAATGCGCAGCATAGGGGATGGAGCACGATGGGGGTTCGGCAGCATGGGGGATGGAGCACGATGGGGGGTGCGCAGCATGGGGGATGGGGCACGATGGGGGATGCGCAGCATGGGGGATGGAGCACGATGGGAGGTGCACAACTCCCCCCAACACACACACACACAACACACCACACACACACTGGGAACCTCAAACACCGCCCTACACAGACACCCACACACACAGACAACGCCGCACACACACAACACCCAACACACAAACACCGCGGCATACATAAATATACGCACATACCGCACAACACACACATTGCACAAAACATACCTCCCCCCAAAACACACTACACCCTCACAAACCGCGCAACACACACACACAACACGACAGACACACAGCGCTCCACAAACAACGCAACACATGCAACACACATACAACACCGCTCTCACCCCCGCCACACCCAGACAACACCCAGAACATGTACAGCGCCCTACACAAACACTTGGTAACTACACACAACAACATCTATCTATCTATCTATCTATCTATCTATCTATATATATATATATATATATATATATATATATGTATACATATAACAAAAATCATACATGAACTACACAATACGTAAATTCTAGAATATCCGATGCGTAGAATCGGGCCACCTTCTAGTATATATATATATATATATATATATATATAATTTTCTGAGTGCTGGATCCGGAACAATATCTGGAATCCCGGGCCCGGGTCTGGCACCAAGCACCTTTGAAATCGCATGGATTAGAACTTTTATACTCCGGGTCCGCCCATCACTAATTACTGTATAACTAAATTTTCTGAAGGTAACAACAGTCACCAATCAGTAGGAAGTGTAAAGGCATTTGCTTTGAATGACTTCACTCTTCTTCCAGTCTCTTCCACAGTTCTTTGACTGTTGTGGGTTTCTTGGCCATAACTTTATTACCAAGGAATTTCCAGAGGTTTTCTAATGGGTTTAGATCAGGATTCTGGGCTGGCCATTTCTTTGCTTCAATGTTTTCTGTCTCAAGGAATTGCTTTACCCGTTTTGCTGTGTGACAGGGGGCATTGTCCTGCATGAAAAATGCTGGCTGATTGAGTGATGAATGTAAGTAAGGAACCACATGTTGTTGAAGAAGGTTCTGACAGACAATTGCATTCACTCTGCCATGTAGCTGTATGAGAGGTCCAACTCCTGTTGCAGAAAACATTCCCCAAACCATGACACTTCCTCCACCACCTTTCACTGATTTCTAAACACACTTGGGGTTCAATCTTTTCTTAGTTTATTGACGAACATAATGTTTCCCATCAGACCCAATAAATTAAATTTCCTTACATCACTAAAATGAACTGTGAACCACTTCTTCTCTGTTCTCACAACTAGCTCCTCACCAAATATGAGTCTAGCCTTTTGATTCTTTCTGCTAATAAGAGGTTTGGACACTGCAGAGATTGCTTTCAGTCCAAATGCTGTTAAACGTTGTGACACTGTATGATGAGACTGATCCTTACCCTGTTCAGTGCTGAACTGGCGAGCAATTCTAGTGGCAGTGTTGAAACGATTACCCATGGAGATTCTGGAAATTATCCTATCCTGTCTTGCATTTGTCTTTCAAGGGCAACCAGCCTTCTCGGGGAACTTGAAAGAGTTTGTGATGTTGAAAAGATGCAATAGTTTCAAAATCACAGACTTGGAACGACCAACTTCTCTTGCTATGGCTGATAGGGTCACTCCTTTGGCCTTCATCTGGACAACTTGCTACCGGAGGGTTTCAGTCACTTTGGAACGGCACACCATTTCTCCAAAGTCAGTGCAAACTGAAAAGTTAGGCTGCAAGTTAAATAGGGTTTGTCAGATAATTAAGTAAATTAGCCCTAAGTGCCAGATTAACATCAATAACTTGCAGGTATCTGAAAGTGTTCTCTAATTTTGATCAGTGTTCTTTTACATTTATCTTATTTGCATAATTATTATGTATTTTTGAAAAAATTCAGTTTATGAAATAAGCTTAAAATACTGCTAGTTTACTCATGTTAGGATATAATCACACAGGACTATACAATTACCTTACATTAACATTTAAGAAATTGTGTGTTATTCTCTAATTTTGATCTCCAGGGTATATGTATAAATATATATATATATATATATATATATATATATATATATATATATATATATACAGTGTCTACAAGTAGTATTCAACCCCCTGCAGATTTAGCAGGTTTACACATTCGGAATTAACTTGGCATTGTGACATTTGGTTTGGACTGTAGATCAGCCTGGAAGTGTGAAATGCACTGCAGCAAAAAAGAATGTTATTTCTTTTTTTATTTTTTTTTTTTAAATTGTGAAAAGTTTATTCAGAGGGTCATTTATTATTCAACCCCTCAAACCACAAGAATTCTGTTTGGTTCCCCTAAAGTATTAACCCCTTAACGACCGCGGGCCGTAAAATTACGTCCTAAATGACATAATCTTACTGCCCGCGGTCCTCCGGCGGCAGCATGCCGCGATCGGCACACATCTCAGCTGATTTTCACAGCTGAGATGTGTGCCTGCTAGGCACGAGCAGAATCGTTATCTGCTCGTGCCGATTAACCCCTTATATGGCGCTGTCAATACATGACAGCGCAATTATAAGCGCAATCGCGGTAAAGTTTTACTTACCGCCGAAACCGGAAGTCACGTGACGCGATCACGTGACTCCCGATAGTTGTCATGGTAGTACAGGGTCATGTGATGACTCCTGTACTACACATGAATTGGTTTCACTTTCGCTGTGCCCGGGGCACAGCAAAAGAGAAAGACAGCGTATCTGCTGTTTACAGCCTTCCAGCTGTGATCAGCAGATACTGCAGAGCGATCGGAATGCTGATCGCAATAGCCCCCTAGGGGGACTAGTAAAATAAAAAAAAAAAGTAAAAAAATAAGTTTTAAAAAATTAAAAAAAAACAAAAAAACCTAAAAGTTCAAATCACCCCCCATTCGCCCCATTGAAAATTAAAGGGTTAAAAAAATAAAAAATATACACACATTTGGTATCAACGCGTTCAGAAACGCCCGATCTATCAAAATATAAAATCAATTAATCTGATCAGTAAACGGCGTAGCGGCAAAAAAATTCCAAACGCCAAAACGACGTTTTTTTGTCGCCACAACTTTTGCGCAAAATGCAATAAGAGGCGATCAAAACGTAGCATCTGCGCAAAAATGGTACCGTTAAAAACGTCAGCTCGAGACGCAAAAAATAAGCCGTCATTGAGCCTAAGATCCCGAAAAATGATAACGCTACGGGTCACGGAATATGGCGTAAAACGTGCGCCACTTTTTTCGGACAAACTTCCGATTTTTTTTTAACCCCTTATATAAAAGTAAACCTATACATGTTTGGTGTCTACGAACTCGCACTGACCTGAGGCATCACACCCACACATCAGTTTTACCATATAGTGAACACAGTGAATAAAATATCTCAAAAACCATAGTGCTATCGCACTTTTTTTGCAATTTTTCAGCATTTGGAATTTTTTTGCCATTTTCTAGTACACAATATGGTAAAACTGATGGTTTCATTTAAAAGTACAGCTCGTTCCGCAAAAAATGAGCCCTCACATGACCATATTGACTGAAAAATAAAAAAGTTACGTCTCTCAGAAAAAGAATGGCGAAAAAAACAAACGGAAAGCGAAAAATCGGCCGGTCGTGAAAGGGTTAAGAAGTATTTCAGGCACAAAGAACAATGAGCTTCACATGTTTGGATTAATTATCTCTTTTTCCAGCCTTTTCTGACTAATTAAGACCCTCCCCAAACTTGTGAACAGCACTCATACTTGGTCAACATGGGAAAGACAAAGGAGCATTCCAAGGCCATCAGAGACAAGATCGTGGAGGGTCACAAGGCTGGCAAGGGGTACAAAACCCTTTCCAAGGAGTTGGGCCTACCTGTCTCCACTGTTGGGAGCATCATCCGGAAGTGGAAGGCTTATGGAATTACTGTTAGCCTTCCACGGCCTGGACAGCCTTTGAAAGTTTCCACCCGTGCCGAGGCCAGGCTTGTCCGAAGAGTCAAGGCTAACCCAAGAACAACAAGGAAGGAGCTCCGGGAAGATTTCATGGCAGTGGGGACATTGGTTTCAGTCAATACCATAAGTAACGTACTCCACCGCAATGGTCTCCGTTCCAGATGAGCCCGTAAGGTACCTTTACTTTCAAAGCGTCATGTCAAGGCTCGTCTACAGTTTGCTCATGATCACTTGGAGGACTCTGAGACAGACTGGTTCAAGGTTCTCTGGTCTGATGAGACCAAGATCGAGATCTTTGGTGCCAACCACACACGTGACATTTGGAGACTGGATGGCACTGCATACGACCCCAAGAATACCATCCCTACAGTCAAGTATGGTGGTGGCAGCATCATGCTGTGGGGCTGTTTCTCAGCCAAGGGACCTGGCCATCTGGTCCGCATCCATGGGAAGATGGATAGCACAACCTACCTGGAGATTTTGGCCAAGAACCTCTGCTCCTCCATCAAGGATCTTAAGATGGGTCGTCATTTCATCTTCCAACAAGACAACGACGCAAAGCACACAGCCAAGAAAACCAAGGCCTGGTTCAAGAGGGAAAAAATCAAGGTGTTGCAGTGGCCTAGTCAGTCTCCTGACCTTAACCCAATTGAAAACTTGTGGAAGGAGCTCAAGATTAAAGTCCACATGAGACACCCAAAGAACCTAGATAACTTGGAGAAGATCTGCATGGAGGAGTGGGCCAAGATAACTCCAGAGACCTGTGCCGGCCTGATCAGGTCTTATAAAAGACGATTATTAGCTGTAATTGCAAACAAGGGTTATTCCACAAAATATTAAACCTAGGGGTTGAATAATAATTGACCCACACTTTTATGTTGAAAATTTATTAAAATTTAACTGAGCAACATAACTTGTTGGTTTGTAAGATTTATGCATCTGTTAATAAATCCTGCTCTTGTTTGAAGTTTGCAGGCTCTAACTTATTTGCATCTTATCAAACCTGCTAAATCTGCAGGGGGTTGAATACTACTTGTAGGCACTGTATATATATATATATATATATATATATTTATTATATATAAAAAAAAACTTATTAAATATAAGTCAATTACAAAGGGAGCCTTTTCAATCTGGATACCAGCCACTTCATTTCCAGTATTGGGCTACACAGAGCAGCATTTCCTAAGTAGGCACATTACCGGAGCAATGTGTGAACCAGTCTTATCTTTGTTACAGTCACTGAGAAAAGGGCCAGCATAGCTACCAAAAAGAGTAGTCAGTTGGCTCACTTAACGCATTTCTATGGTCAGGTGCCGACACAGGACACTTTTTAAATATTATCTGTCACCAAAATGACGTCATTACAGTGACAACCGTCACATTGGCCGCTGGGCTCGGCCTGGCCCCGCTCCCCCGCACGGATTAGCCGCTCGGCTCGGCCTGGCCCCGCTCCCGCACGGATTGGCCGCTCGGCCAGGCCCCGCCCCCGCACGCATTGGCCGCTTGGCCAGGCCCCGCCCCCTTACGAATTGGCTGCTCGGCTTGGCCCCGCCCCCCGCACGCATTCCCCGAACCCACACGGAGCCCCGACTCCCAGGTGATTGCTGTACCCCCGGGAGCCCACACCAGCAACCCAGCCGAGACATACCCTCGCGTCGCTGAGGTTGCCGGCGTATGCTGGTAACCATGGTACACATAGGGTAACCATTGAAACCACTTTGCTTAATTACCGGATTGTGTACCATGGTTACCAGCGTATGCCGGCTCCCTGCCCATTCAGATCGTTGGTCTCCTGCTGTCAAACACGCCGATGCGTGCTGCACAGCAGGAGACCAACAAACAAAAAGTGAACCAGCACTGTCGCTTTGAATAGTTACCTGATGTGTACCATGCTTACTAGCTTACCCCAGCTCCCGACACATGTGTCCCGGAGCCAGCGTACGCTGGTAACCATGATACACATCGGGTAACTATGGAAACTGCTTTGCATAGTTGCCCGCTCGGCCACGCCCCCCACACACTCTGCCCACTTGGCCACCCCCCCCCACTCTGCTCGCTCGGCCACGCCCCCCACACTCTGCCCGCTCGGCCACGCCCCCCACACACTCTGCCCGTTCAGCCACGCCCCCCACACACTCTGCACGTTCGGCCACGCCCCACACACACATTGGGCACCTATATACCTCCCTCCCAGGACTACTCCACCTAATAGACACCCACTCTGCCCGCTCGGCCATGCCCCCCACACACTCTGCCCGCTCGGTCACGCCCTCCACACACTTTGCCTACTCGGCCACGCCCCCCACACACATTGGGCACCTATACACCTCCCCCCATGACTACTCCACCTAATAGACACCTCCCCCCAGGACTACTCCATCTATTAGACACCTCCCCCAGGACCACTCCTCCTATTATACTCCTCTCCCCCAGGACTACTCCTCCTATTATCCTCCTCTCCCCCCAGGACTACTCCTCCTATTATACTCCTCTCCCCCCAGGACTACTCCTCCTATTATACTCCTCTCCCCCCAGGACAACTCCTCCTATTAGACTCCTATCCCCCCAGGACTACTCCTCCTATTATCCTGGTCTCCCCCCAGGACTACTCCTCCTATTAGACTCCTGTCCCACCAGGACTACTCCTCCTATTATACTCCTCTCCCCCCAGGACTACTCCTCCTATTATCCTCCTCTCCCTCCAGGACTACTCCTCCTATTATACTCCTCTCCCCCCAGGACTACGCCTCCTATTATTCTCCTCCTCTCCCCCCAGGACTACTACTCCTATTATTCTCCTCTCCCCTCAGGACTACTCCTCCTATTATACTCCTCACCTCCAGGACTACTCCTCCTATTATACTCCTCTCCCCCCAGGACTACTACTCCTATTATACTCCTCTCTCCCCAGGACTACTCCTCCTATAATCCTCCTCTCCTCCCAGGATTACTCCTCCTATTATTATACTCCTCTCTCCCCAGGACTACTCCTATTATCCTCCTCTCTCCCCAGGACTACTCCTCCTATTATCCTGCTCTCCACCTATTATCCTGCTCTCCCCCCAGGACTACTCCTCCTATTATACTCCTCTCTCCCCAGGACTACTCCTCCTATTATCCTGCTCTCTCCCCAGGACTACTACTCCTATTATACTCCTCTCTCCCCAGGACTACTCCTCCAACACACACACTGCACAAAACATACCTCCCCCGAAAACACACACACACCAACACAAAGCGCGCAACACGCACAGCACCACACACACAACGCTGCAGACACACAGCGCTCCACAAGCAATGCAACACACACAACGCAACACAAACAACACCGCTCTCACACACCCCCACACCCAGACAACACCCAGAACATTTACAGCGCCCTACACAAACACTTGGCAACTACACACAACAACATCTATATATATATATATATATATATATATATATATACAGTATATATATATATATATATATATATATACAGTATATATATATATATATATATATATATATAACACAAATCATACCTTAACTACACAATAATTTCTAGAATACCCGATGCGTTAGAATCGGGCCACCTTATAGTTTATAAATGTTTTCTTTTGACTGGAAGACCCTTGCAATAGTTTCATGTTGAAATCTGGCAGATCTGTACTCTTGTATGATCTCACAGATACCTATTAAAGCACGGGCCAGGGTGTATAGCGGACCTGACGACCCCAGGTCCTATTTCAGCTGGATGTGCGTCCGAGGGCGCGCATCCAGCTAAAATCCATTGCAGCAGAGAGACCCATCTGTTGTGTCCCTGCAATGCACTGTGTGGGCTGCTGATTAAGTACATGACTATTCACTGCTCCCCACGCCCATTATCTGGCCCACCTCTTTGCACTGAAGTCAGTGCTGAAAGGTGAGATGGATTATGGGTGTGGGGAATAATGAATATGCATTTTCTTTAATAGTAGCACACGTGACCAGCCAGCAGGCAGCTTCCTGCAGTGTGGCTGGGTGGTCATATGTGCCGCTCTTTAAGAATATTACAGGCGTGTGGAGCAGCAAATATGTCATCAGTTGATGGCAGTGTAAATTGGCGCATGACAGTAAGGTGATGCGCTGCTCAGCTTACAGACTGAGCTCAGTTGCCTGCATGACAGCATCAGGGTAGCAGTGGGGAGGTGAATATAAATGTTTGGGTGTTTTTACTGTGTGCAGTGTGATGGGGAATACTATGCATCAGGATGAGGCCAGACTGGGGCCATAATTGGGACATATGCCAATGGGGCTCTGACGAAACATACTGTATATACCAGGATCTGATCACGATGGGGAGATATATACCAGGATAGAGCCATAATGGGGTCATATATACAAGGATGGGGCCATGATGCGGACATATGTACCAGGATGGGGCCATACTGTACATACCAGGATAAAGCCATGATGGGGTCACACATAAACCAGGATGGGGTCATGATGGGGTCAGATACCAGAATGGAGACATATATACCAGGATGGGGTAATTCACCAGGATGGGGCCATGATGGGGACATATATACCAGGATGGGGCCATGATGGGGACATATGTACCAGGATGGGTCCATGATGGGGACATATGTACCAGGATGGGGACATATTTACCGGCAAGCGGCTCAGGACATTTGTACAGGATGGGGGTCATTAAAACACAATGAAGGGGGAAGGGGGGGCAACTTATATGTCTTTATAGGATTTAAAGCAGGGTCAGCTCCATGTTTTTGTGGGCCCTCGGTGAAAGAGTCTCAGTGGGCCCCAGGCGCATGCAGACACACGTATACACAGATATGTACACAAACAGGCATACATACATATTCATATTTAAAGACAAATTCACAAAAATACATATAAACAGACATAAATATATACAGTCATATACACTGATATACATAGATGCACACATCATACATGTACACACATACACCCATTCTCTCTAATTATTCCAGCATTCAAATCTAAATAACTAGCTATAGTACTCGGTATTGCCTGAGATAGTAACTGTCTCTCTATCTGTCTGTCTCCCTCTTTATCTGTCTGTCTGTCTTCATCTCTGTCTGTCTTCCTCTCTGTCTGTCTGTCTTCCTCTCTGTCTTCCTCTCTGTCTGTCTGTCCGCCTCTCTCTCTGACTGTCTGTCTGTCCTCCTCTCTGTCTGTCCTCCTCTCTGTCTGTCTGTCCTCCTCTCTGTGTGTCTCCGTCTGTGTGTCTCTGTCTCTGTGTGTCTTCGTCTTTGTATCTCTGTGTGTGTCTTTTTCTCTGTGTGTCTCTGTCCCTCTGTGCGTTTGTCTCTGTATCTCTATCTCTGTGTCTCTGTCTCTACCAAAATCATATTACCTCCCACATAAACTGTCTTATACTAAGAATGTCCTTCATTGCCAATAGCAACAAATCAGCGCTCCTATTAATAACCTGTAGCTTCCAGCTCCATTTACTTTAATGCAAGCAGTTTTTTGGGTGAATAATTGTGAGGCTATGTGCGCACGTTGCGTATTTGCATGCAGTTACGCTGCGATCTGCACCGCAGCGTAACTGCATGCGTCCTGCGTCCCCAGCATAATCTATGAAGATTATGCAGGAGATGTGCGCACGTGGCGTATAAGAGCGCAGCGCTTCGGCTGCTGCCAGAAGCGCGCATTCTAAGAAGTGACATGTCACTTCTTTCCTGCGCTCTGCATGCATCCCCGCTCTGTCTATGGGAGGGGCTGCACTCAGAGCGCATGGAATCGGCTTTTTTTTTTTTTATTAACGGACTCTTTCTGCAGCGATTTGAAGCGCACGTGTGCTGTTCAAATCGCTGCAGAAATTTCTGCAGGGACAAACGCTACGTGCGCACATAGCCTAAAGCACTGGGATAAATTTTCCCCTCAAAACATAATCTATGACATTCTCTGTGTCAAATGAGGTGTCTGTGCATAATTTTGTGATTGTAAGTGCGGATTCCTTCAGTGGACATACACACACACACACACATACATATACACAAACATTCATACACACACACACATACACACATATTCACAGATACACTCAGCTTTATATATTAGATTTTGGTAATCCTCATAGAAATAAAACGAGAAAGGTTTACTCTAATTTCACGTCAGATAGTGAGAAAAACATGTATATGTGTCTTTTTAGATCATGCATGTAAATGTCTGGTTTCAACTGTAGATAGATGTATGGTATATACACTACAGTCAAAAGTTTGGGCTCACCCAGACAATTTTGTCTTTTCCGTGAAAAATCCTACTTTTATTTATCAAATGAGTTGCATAATGAATAGAAAATATAGTCCAGACATTGACTAGGTTAGTAATAATGATTTTTACTTGAAATAATAATTTTCTCCTTCAGACTTTACTTTCGTCACAGAATGCTCCTTTGCAGCAATTACAGGTTTGCAGACCTTTGGCATTCTAGCTGTTAATTTGCGGAGGTAATCTGGAGATATTTCACCCCATGCTTCCAGAAGCCCCTCCCATAAGTTGGATTAGTTTGATGGACACTTTTTGCGTACCATACGGTCAAGCTGCTCCCACAACAGCTCAATAGGGTTGAGATCTGGTGACTGGGCTGACCACTCCATTACAGATAGAATACCAGCTGCCTGCTTCTTCACTAAATAGTTCATGCATAAGTTGGAGGTGTACTTTGGGTCATTGTCCTGTTGTAGGATGAAATTGGCTCCAATCAAGTGCTGTCCACAGTGTATGGCATGGCGTTGAAAAATTGAGTCTTCCTTATTCAAAATCCCTTTTACCTTGTACAAATACCCTACTTTACCAGCACCAAAGCAACCCCAGACCATCACATTACCTCCACCCTGCTTGACAGATGCGTCAGGCACTCTTCCAGCATCTTTTCAGTTGCTCTGCGTCTCACAAATGTTCTTCTGTGTGATCCAAACACCTCAACCTTCGATTCATCTGTCCATAACGCTTTTTTTCCAATCTTCCTCTGTCCAATGTCTGTGCTCTTTTGCCCATATTAATCTTTTCTTTTTATTAGCGAGTCTCAGATATGGCTTTTTTTTGCTACTCTGCCCTGAAGACCAGCATCCCGGAGTCACTGCTTCACTGTAGACATTGACACTAGCTTTTTGTGGGTACTATTTAATGAAGCTGCCAGTTGAGGATCTGTGAGGCATCGATTTCTCAAACTAGAGACTCTAATGTACTGGTCTTGTTGCTCAGTTGTGCAGTGGGGCCTCACACTTCTCTTTCTACTCTAGTTAAAGCCTGTTTGTGCTCTCCTCTGCTCTCCTCTGAAGGGCGAAATCTTGACAATTTCTTGCATGGAATATCCTTCATTTTTAAGAACAAGAATAGACTGTCGAGTTTCACATGAAAGTTCTCTTTTTCTGTCCATTTTGAGAGTTTAATGGAACCAAAAAATGTAATGCTCCAGATTCTCAACTAGCTTAAAGGAAGGTGAGTTTTATAGCTTCTCTAATCAGCAAAACTGTATTTAGCTGTGCTAACATACTTCCACAAGGGTTTTCAAGGGATTTCTAAACATCCATTAGCCTTCTAACACAGTTAGTAAACACAATGTACCATTAGAACACTGACAAGGTGGTTGTTGGAAATGGGCCTCTATAAACCTATGTAGATATTGCATTAAAAACCCGACGTTTGCAGCTAAAATAGTCATTTACCACATTAACAATGTATAGAGTGTATTTCTGTTTAATTTAATGTTAGCTTCACTTAAACAAAATGTGCTTTTCTTTCAAAAATAATGAAATATCTAAGTGACCCTAAACTTTTGAACTGAAGTGTATATATACACATACACGGTGCGGCAGCACACTGTAATTACTGAATGTATGACATATTGGTCAGATGTTAAAAATGTAAGATAGTGTTTTTTGTTTTTTTTTATAATATTGGGCCGTGAAAATGAAATATCAATGTTTTTTACAACAAAAAAAAATGCTGAAGGCCCAAGGTTTTTCATAAAAGGTAACAGGAGAAAATGGTCCACAAAATTTGTTACGCAATTTCTCCTGAGTATAGCAATACCCCATAATTTGGTCGAAAACTACTTTTTTCAATCACAATGCACAGTTCAAAAGAGAAGGAGCGCCATATTGGAGTGAAAATTGCACGGTTATGGTTTGAGAGTGCCATGTCACATTGGCAGTGCCTCTGAGCTGTCAGAAAAGCAGAACCCCCCCAAAAGTGACCCGATTTTACAAACTGCACCCCTCAATCAATTCATCTAGGGGTGCAGTGTGCATATTGACCACATATATTTCACAAAATGTTATACCATTGGGCTGTGAATAAAGGTTAAAAATGTTAGAACTAAAATGTTGTTTTAGCCCCAAATTTAACATTTTTACAAGGAGAAATGGAAAGGAGAAATAGATAAAAATGATTACATAATTGTTACACAATTTCTTGTGAACCCAACATACACATGTGACTGCACAGTACCGTTTGGATTCACAGCAAAACCTGGAAGTAAAGGAGCGCCAATTGCCTATTGGATTGCAGTTTAATAGAATTTCCTAGTTTCCTACTTTGCAGACTCCATACACAGAGACCTCTAAGTGACAGAAGAGCAGAAACCTCCTGTTACGGAGGGGATGATTGGATATAAAATAATATGAAGCCAATCGTCGCCCGAAGTCCACTGAGCAGATAACAAGGCCGCTACGGGACTAGAGGACGGGTACAGCAACTAAGGAAAACCCAAATGTGAACGAAGGGGATATTTAAGGGCACACTCTAATGTGTAGCGTGTACCTGTTAGGTACATGGGTATCGGTCACGTGTGTAGGGACACGTCAAACCGTATGGGATACCCAGTAGGCGTCACTGGTCACCCATGGACAGGTACACAAACAAAAGTCTGCCACTGACACTGCAGACTACCGGTCATGTGCGTAAGGGGCACGTCAGACAATGTGCACCCTGACCCTCACCATGCCAAGACACGGCTGTACCAAGATACGAATACCTGGTACCGGCGCCTAGCCCTGAAACACATACACACTAAGAGGATAGGAGCTGACCTTAACCACGCCGCGTTACCAGAGAATTGTGACGTCCGGCACCGACACCCTAGCCCTGCCTACTACTGTCCTATACACATATACACCTGCCACTGACTCTACAGGATAAGATAGCGCTGGAACCCATGCATACATATAGCACAATCTGTTCAGTGAGCAGAAACCATAGACAATGTGACGCTCGCGTGCCGATGGGCGGAGCTACGGGCCTTTTATAGCCGCCTCCCTGTCTCAGACATGGCATGAGGTAATGGCGCTGGTTGCGGCCATCCCGCGGTCGCCACGTCACGTCACCGCTGACGTCATGCCGACCAATCAGCGGCCGCTGCGTCACCGCTGACATCACGTGCATGCGTGATAGCAGTAATCCCACACTTAGTGCCTGTAGAGGCAGCAGAAACCCGCGCATGCGTGGTAGCGCTAAATTAGCACTTAGGCTGAGGATGGTACAAGACACTAGACACCTGATACCTGTCAGCTTGACACCTCAAGCGACGGACAGGTGGCGCTGCGGAGTCGACCGATCCCAATGTGGGAGTAAATGAGGGGACTGGATCAGTTCGGGACTCAAATGGACCCCGAACCATAACACCTCCCTCCTTCAAGTGACCCCAATTTGGCATTACACACCTCTGGGAATTCATCTATAGGTGTAGTGTTGACTTTGACTCCATGGGTGTTTTCCAGAAAAAAGCAGGAATAGATGTTGCAGAGTGAAAATGGAAATCTGCCATTCTAGTGCCCGTACATTGTGCCCAACTTGAGCTTCTGGAGATCTCCACCCCATAAATTAAGTGGGCTCTCCTCACGACAGAAATGACAAACGTGGATACTAACTGTGATTTAAGCACACTGTTGGACTCAGAAGGGAGGCTGCATTTGGAATTAAAAGTGCATATGTTGCTGGATTTCTTTTGGGGGCGATTCAGAATGAATTTACGAGGGGTCCAATTATTACTGAGGAAGCAGAAATACTCTGGACTCTGTGTGGCTTCTGTTCTTTTAAGTCGTGCACAAAATAGGTGGTCGACTGCACTTTTATGCACGTCTACAAAGATGGACACATCGAGATCATAGGCCAAAGAGAGCCTAAAATACCTCTATCTGCCTCATTATAGTAAATGTTCCCTTGGGGCTTCTGTCTGAATTATAAATTGCAGAGATTTACAAAGAAACCCCAATGTTAGCGCTCAGTATTGAGCGCAAGATAAATGTGAGAAAAGCCTTAAGGAACTGTCACACGCAGCGATATCGCTAGCAAGCGTACCCGACCCCCATCGTTTGTGCGTCACGGGCAAATCATTGCCCGTGGCGCACAATATCGTTCGGAGCCGTCACACGGACTTACTTGCCTAGCGATGTCACTGTGGCTGGAGAACCGCCTCCTTTCTAAGGGGGCGGTTCGTGCGGCGTCACTAAGCGGCAGCCCAATAGAAGCGGAGGGACGGAGATGAGCGGCCGTAACATCCCGCACCTCTTTCCTTCCTCATTGCCGGCGGCCGCAGGTAAGCTGTAGTTCATCATTCCTGCGGTGTCTCATGTAGCGATGTGTGCTGCCTCGGGAATGACGAACAACCTGCAACCTCAACCATCAATGATTTTTTTAAAATGAACGACGTGTCAACGATGGACGATTTGGTGAGTATTTTCCATCGTTAACGGTCTCTCGTTGGTGTCACACGCAACGATGTCGCTAACAATGCCAGATGTGCGCCACGGAATCCGTGACCCCGGCGATATATCGTTAGATACGTCGTTGCGTGTGACGGGGCCTTTACTGCGATCTTTGGGAGGCAGAATGAACAAATCAACAGCAGGTGAAGAATTGGTTTTATTTTTTACGCTGTATACCATGCAGTATAACTGATTAGACGGCTTTATTCTTTAGATTGATGCAATTGCAGAGATACCAGATTTATATTCATGCTTGGCAACTATTACACACTATAATGTTTTATTTTTATTTTTTACTGTTGCATCACCTTATGTTGAGAGCTATAATTTTTCTATATGTCTACCGACAGTCAAGTGAGAGAGACCTTGTTTTTTGCAGCATGAGTTGATGTTTTTACTGGTACAATTTTCGTGTACATAAAATGTTTTGATCGCTTTCTATTTACATATTTGGGATGCAGCATGAACAAAAAACAGCAATTCAGAAATTGATTTTTTGGGCTTTTATATTATGCCATTCACATGCAGTAAGTGATAAGGCAACTTTATTCTTTGAGTCAGTCCAATTAGAGAGGTACCATGTTTATTTTTGATCGTGTTTTATTTTAGAGATATAAGAAAAGGTTTTTTTGCCAGTTTTTTTATGGTGTTCACTGCAGAGGTTAAATAGTGGGACAGTTTTATAGATTGCATCGTTCTGGACATGGTGATACCAAATATGTTCCTTTATTAGTTTGTTCTGGGGGGGTGTTAAATAATTTTTGCAATCTTATTATAACATTTTTTACTTTGTCCCTCTATGGAGCTAAATGATTATTTTGATTACTGGTCCCATGCATTGCAGTAGACATCTATTGCAATAAATGAGACCTGTCACATTACAATGATAGAACTTCTGTTGTACCCTGCCTATGGCTGGGTTTAACAGGCCACTATACCTGGCACACCAGGAGGTCATTGTTTGACCTTCAGGTGCCATGACAGCCACTGGCCTCTTCCCTCTCACCACCTTCTAAATCCCATTAATTGTGGTATCTAGAGAGTTCATTAGCCAGAGGCGGCGGCATGGATGCTATGGCAGGAGCTTGGCTGTCTGCTAAGCTGACCTCCTGAGGTGATCGTGCGAGAAGTGCTGATGTTTCAGCACCTCCTGGCGATCACATGCTGTGATTGGTGGTCAATCATATTGATTGACTGATCACAGCAATCAGAGAGTGAGGACTGCTATAATTGGTCCAGGCATCTCTTCACATGCCAGTCAGCTGTCGGTGACTGCTTCCGACACCGAGCTGTCAGTAACACAGTGACAGTTTAAATCCATGACATACATAGGATGTCATGTTGCGGGAACTGACACCTGCTCATGACATGCTGTGTACGTCAATGGTCGTTAAGGGGTTAATTACGAGATGACTGGTTCACTTTTCAATCCCCATTCAGATGAGGCCATTTTGGAGAGGTAAGACAGTAGTGTTTAGGGACTATCCTTATTAAAAGGTACTCCTTGAGTGGTTGGTTGGCTTTTGCCCTCTTTGATCAAAACCTGCTAAGTACCTTACATTGTTAACGTTTACACCAATATTTAATGTATTCATTAATCGCAGTGTGCTGCCACATCATGTATATGTGATCCTGATCTACTGCCACATACAATATTGTTATTTCCTACCCCATAAGATTAAATAAATGTTAATAAAAAAGATAATACCAGCACTAAACTATGAGCAGATGGAGCTAAAAGATGATTGTTCACTGATTCCAATGCGAGAATATTATTCCAGGCAGTCAACTCACGCTGAGCTCTGTCACTGACATAAAGCGAGCCATGGGGTTATTTGCATGTATTAGATTATTTGCATGCATTTGTATGCTGGCATTTTCAGTAACAATCAACAGTACGTTTTTCTCTTACTTCATCTGAATAACTTGCATTCACTAAATTGTATTAATGCCATTTAATTTAATTAGACTTTATTGAAATGGAAATACCATTACAGTCATGCTTGAAAGTTTGTGAACCCTTCAGAATTTTCCATATTTCTGCATAAATTCGAACTAACTGCATTAGATTTTCACACAAGTCCTAAAAGTAAATAAAAAGGTACCAAAGAAAACAGATCAGTAAAAAACATTAGACGGCAATTTCATTTTATTGAGGATAATGATCTAACACCACAAGTCTGTAAGTAGCAAAAATATGTGAACCTTTGTTCCAGTCCCACGAGAAAGTGGCAAAGAAAAAGAAAGCCAAGGGACTGCGCCATGGAACCGGTTATTCCTAAACGCGAGCAGAGGGACGAGGATGAGCAGGTCGTGCCAGTTCCCGCCGCTTTGGAACCAGAGGACTCTGATTCGGCTTCTAGCACTCCGGAGGCTGCGTGGGTCCCGCATACGGGGGGCAATGACTTCCGTGCTGTCCTCACGATGCAGTCCCTGCCTGAGATTCTTGAGCCGATGCCAGATGAGGAGCCTGTTGCCCCCCCAAGCGGTGTCCCATTACCGACTTACCGTCGATGTGATAAATCGGGACACTCTGCCTGTGTGTGCTCAGCGGATGCTCAAAGCCCCGGAGCTGAGATTGGTTCCCGGTTGCAGCCCTATGTGCCAACGGGGATCGTTGCAGAGAAACCCGCTTCCACTACAGCACTCACTGCAGCACCAGTCCCTCAGCTGCCACCGGTAGGCAGTGAAGGTGCACGGGACCAGTGCACTTAAACCCTAAGTGCTGATTCCGGGAGGCCATGTGAACCTGATGGCCCCTTTCCAACCCTTTGGTAGCCATGACTTGATTGCTGCCTGTTTACTGTTTATTGTTTGAACATTGGACTGTTCCAGATTTGAAAGTTCACCAGTTTATTGTTTTGATATAAAAATCGACCCAGGCTGCAGGACTGGCAGCAGCCAACACAAACTTGTATCTTTGCAAATAGTGGCACCAGTTGTGCCCCACCAGGGTACACCCATCCAGTGGACATTGCTGTGAGCACCGCCACCAGGAAAGGCCGAGTGCAGGAAAGGTCCAGCACAGCGATGGTCCGGACCTGGTCACTAGTGAAACCGGTGACCTGCCTCCTGACAAGGTTCTGGGACCAGGACCTTGGGATGGTGGGTGCGGGGAGGGGTAGCCCAGGTTTAAAACATTAAAGTCATGAACCTCCCCTACGTGGGATGACCAGTTGTGTTTACATGAAAAATAAAAAAAAAGTGTAACCAGTTTTACCTTGCAGCCCGAGGATGTGCTGGAATTAACCAAGGGGGAATGTAGCGCCCCTGAAACCATCAGAGTGCTACAAGTTTCTGCAACCCCACATAGATGCTGGGCTTACCCCCTTAGGGACCCAGAACCCCGGAACCAATACAAACAAAAACCCAGGTAATCCCAGTTTTCCCCAACAATCCCCCATACAATGGTACCCAGCTAGGGTGGGACGAATGGATGGCCACCTAGAGGTGGAGCCAATCTAGTCAACTAGTTTACCCAGTGGGAGGCACGGACTGTGGAGAGAGACAGTGATAGAGTTTACAGTCGTCGGTCGGGTGGGAAAGGAGAGAGTTGACAGAGGAGACGGTCTGTCGTGGGTTAACGGTGACCTGGTACCCAGGAGAAGTGGTTGCCAGTGGAGTACAGTGGAGTACTCCTGGAACTGCACACCAACGGGGTACAGGACCCTAGGACAGGAAAGAGCTCCAGGTCGACCTGTTAACACCTCGGGCAACCACTCAACATCTACCAGCAGTGAGTAAACCAAGGACCTTGCTGACCCTAAAGAATCCAAAGACTCAGTAGCAATGGGAGAACTGGGGACAGGACCAGAGACTCAAACCCCACAGGGTTCACGCTACCGTCAGGCGGACAGAAGTGGACAAAGCACAGAACAGGGACCCCCAGTTGTTCCATACCACAGGTACCCACTTACCAGAGACAGGTCCAGGGGAAGAAGGTACCAAAGAACCAAACTTGCACTGGGATGAAGGGGACCTGGAGGCGAAACCAGCTGGCCTCGGGCAACCAGTCAACATCTACCAGCAGTGAGTAAACCAGTTGCACTGAACACCTGTGTGAACTACCTTTTTCCGACGCCCACTGCACCATACACCCTCTGGGGCAAAACCCTACTTGTGGAGGGTCTACCATTCTAGCTGCCAATACCACCAGCCCCAGTAGAGACATTCTCCAGCTGCGGCTCCCTACACTTAGCCGTAACAACGCAAGGGCACGGAACCATGTAACAGCCTCCACTGTGACTTCCCCAAAACCTGTACTGCCCGGAACCGAGTACCCCATATCCCTGGGTGCTACACTGCGATAACTGGACCCAAGAGTAAGGACACTGACAGTCTCTGATGCAGCAGGCTCAGCCGATAGGGTACAATGCAGCTGCGGCTGGTATAGCAGGCTTCGCTGACAGGGCACAATGCAGCAGCAGATACCTTAGGTACTGGAACACAGACATGTATTAGCAATATGGAATACAGCACTAACCAGCAACAACAACACTTAGGGACTAGAGATGAGTGAGCCCGACATTCAGTGTTCATAGCACACACAAACTTTACAAAGATAAAAAAAAACAGAGTTAGGGTTCGGAGTTCGGTACTTTACATTTGAACACCACTTGCACAAGCATCGCTGTATTTGGGCACGCTCAATGCTCAGCCCAATGCCAGCATCTTGCACTGTTGGAACGGCTCGCACTGTAGTGTGCACCAAACAAAAAAAAATAAAAAAATCCTGACCACCATCCCTCGAAAGGCTGTATGTGGGCGGAGACCAGAATTACCCAATTAGTGGCTTTTATTGGGGTTCAGTTCAAGTCCGGGTCTCAAGACGAACTTTATCTAAAGTCCAGCTGAACCCACCGAACCGAACTTCCACGGGTCCACTATCTATGACAACTGGCAACGTAAACATTCTGGCACACTGAAATAATTCATGACATGTGGAACATTTTTTTGAATGCTGAATCAATTTTTTTATTAGTGCAAAAAGGTGAGGATAATTCATCCAACGTTTCAACCGTATCGTTTCGGTCGTTATCAAGGATCAAATTATCTAAGATCAAAAGAAATATATACAAAAAAATATACAAGAAATGAAATTAGTACATAGTGTAACATAGACAATGCAATTCTTACAAAACATGCATCCTAAGTTTGATCATGCAATGCACATAATAAACACGGGAACGTGTAAAAAAAGAATTATCGTACATTGTTCAAAAACCTATCTGGCTGGAAAAATACATAATGGTAATAATATATGTACAGCAAACACACCCACCTATATCCACAATGCGAAGATATACGCTCAATAGTAAATGGACAACGCCATTTGGTGTAATGAGATCAAAAATTGCGATCCTATGTGTAAAATAAAGTATGTGATGAGTCATAAGACAAAAGTCATCAAGGAACAATATCTTTCCATTATATAATATATCCAAAACTTAAACAAGTATGTCTGTACCTCATGCACTTGTCAGTTGATAATGAGAAAGGTGGCTGAGGCCCTTACTACAGGGCTGGAAGCAACATATATTTATGGTTGTTTCTAAATGAAGATCAATATTAACATTATTGAGGTGTGCAACAAATCACACATAAGAGAAAATGGCATAGAAAGGACTTGTATAAGAGACAGGCACACTACCTGGATTGCTGGGCAGTAACCACAGGTAAAGAAGGAACTAATGGGAGTAATGTAATTCCCTCACTGAGTGATTCTCAGTTACCTCCAAGTAACCAATGCTAGAAATGAAGGGTACACGAGAGCAAGATCATATATGGGAATATAACATCAGTATAAGGTACACATGTTAAGGGATATAAAGGACGAAATCTCCATACTACCTTTTTGCAGCGCTTTTAGAAAATAGCCGTCAGGCACTATTATCATGGGGAAAGAGAGCACATGTCCCTTTAAGACTCTATGAGAAACCATATAAAGAGTATGTGATTTAAAGATAGTAAAAGGGACAAGTTAGGTAGAAGAGCACCAATAGGAGCACATACCTGGAGAATATGAATAAGAACCCAATGCAGAAACTGCCAGGTAGAGTATGTAGGGAAGAATCTGGGGAGAAGTATAGGAGGAGATCAGTGGCGATCTATCAAGTGCCGGACAGAGAGGACCGTCGGATAACACATACCTTGTGATGCTGGTATAGGGTACGGGCCCCTGGATAGTGTGCGACATACCGTGGTGTGATAGCCTTTTATAGTGTGTACTGTTCAGCGCCCACCGTCCCACTTCCTGGATGTGGAACGCAGTGTACTGCCCGTGGAGCGCACGCCGCGCATGCGCAGTGCCGTCGCCAGCACCGCGCATGCGCAGGGGGCGAACCACCAGGCAGGGAGCAGAGGAGGTGGTAATAGGACGTAGTATCCTCAGGGGGCGTGTGTATGGGCATAATGGGTGAGGGATGGCAGTGGACCGGCCTGTGGATTGCACGCAGCCCGCGCGCCGTGCCTGGCTATTTGCACAACGCACGAGCCGGGCACAGAGCACAGGTCAGGGTGTATGGCTGATACCAGTGTCGGGGGAAAAACCTCATATATACATTGCCTACATAGTGCCAGGTGACGTTGTACAAGGTGAAGGATGACCGATGCTGGTGCCAATAGGTGAGGGATCAGGTGGAGGGAGCCTAAAAATAAGAGGAAAAAGTTAGAGACAAGGTTTCTATGCAAACGAAAGGCTGTACCAATACTAATCCTTATACTGGTCCTTATACTGAAGTTTTACAATAGAGTACATAAAAGGTAAATGAACAATACCATGCGTTACACTGGAGTATGACGAGACACCATTAGAGCATTTAAATATGAAGAAAGCAGGGTCACCATAAACCAAATAACATCCATATTGAGTAGCATAGTCAAAGAGACCATATAATGGAACAAGTCACAATTATATACACATATCATGTTCTCTATTCAGACCCTTAGGTTCCAATGTATTCAGGGTGAAAATCCAGTAAGATTCCCTCTCCTTAAGGACACGTATGCGATTACCACCCCTTCTGGAGGGAGGAACGTGTTCTAGTACCTGGTACTTGAGTTGGGCAATGGTGTGACCATATGTAATGAAGTGATAAGGGATTGGTAAAAGGATTTGTTTACATCGTATCGTAGATTTATGCTTACTTATGCGGTCTCGGATATGTTGGGTGGTCTCTCCAACATATCCGAGACCGCACGGGCATTTAATTAAGTAGACCACGAAAGAGGATTCGCAGGTGAAGAACCCTCGTATGGAGAAAACGCGGCCCGACAGAGGATGAGTGAAAGTGCTCCCCTTAGTGAGATTGTTACACTGTACACAGTGGTGACAGGGAAAATTGCCTTTTCTGGGAGTGCCAAGGAAAGTTTGTCTCTGTATGATCTTATTGGAACCAATGTCAGCCCTGACAAAATTATCACGGAGATTACGGGGTCTCTTGTTGCAGAACAAAGGAGGTGAGCTGAATTCCCTGACATCCGGATAGGCTTTACCCAAGAGTGGCCAGTGTTTACATATAATATTCTTAATCAAAGGAGAAAACGGATGATATGTGCTAACACACGTGATACGTGGAGCCATTTTGTTAGTAGTGGGTTTCTGGGAAGATCTCCTGTCTGCAATGTTGGCTGGGTATCCCCTTTGGAGGAACCTGTCACTCATCTCTAAGGACCGTTTGTCCCGTTGTATAGGATCCGATACTATACGTTCGACGCGCTTATGCCGGGAGATGGGAAGTCCCTGTTTTGTATGACGGGGATGACAACTGGTATAATGTAACAAGCTATTACCATCAGTAGGTTTAACGTATAAGTCGGTGCTGAGGGAACCATCTGATAACATCACCATGGTGTCGAGAAAATTAATTTTATGGTTGTCATGATGGATAGTGAAGGAAAGCCCCTGTTTAAATGAGTTCATGTCAGTATAGAATTGTAATAGAGATGTGAGGTCACCCCGCCAGATCATAAAGATATCGTCGATGTACCTCTTCCAACTGACTGAGTGTTCTAACCATAGAGTGTGCTGATAAACAAAGGACTCTTCAAAATATTCCATATATATATTAGCATAAGGGGGTGCTAAATTCGAGCCCATTGCGGTACCCCCGTTTCTGCAAATAGAATTGATCTTGGAAAAGAAAAAAGTTGTTTTCCAAAACCAATTGAAGAAGATCAAGGCAAAATCTATTCTGTGAGGAAGAATAGGAACTGTGTCTGCTTAAAAACCACTCCACAGACCGTATGCCATCTTGATATTGAATGCTGGTGTAGAGACTATTGACATCAAAAGAAACCAGGAGACAATCTGTTGATAATGGCCCGATGGATTGCAATTGTAACAAGAAGTCAATAGTGTCCTTTAAATATGACCTAATCTTAGGTATGAGGGGAGTGAGGATTCTCTCAACGGTGATGGCGAGTGGAGACAGGACAGACTCAGTTGAGGTCATGATCAGGTGTCCTGGGGGTTGATTCATATTTTTATGAACTTTGGGCAACGTGTAAAAGACTGGTATTACAGGATGGATTTTAATAAGAAAATCGGCAAGTTTCTGGTCTATGGTGTTGTTGATGAGATGAAAATCAATGGTACGTTTGATGAGTCCTTGTATGTGAGATGTAGGGTCTCGTTGAATGGGTGAGTAGGTATCAGTATCCCTAAGTTGGCCTAGAATCTCATCGATATAGTACTTCTTATCGAGTACCACAATGGCACCACCCTTGTCAGCCGGCTTGATGACAATTGTGGAATTGTTCTTAAGATCCTGTATTGCACGGCTTTCCTCTATGGTGAGATTACTCTTTATCCTAAGATGCCCTTCATCTATGGACTTCAGTGTATGGTTAATATCTCTGGAAACCAAGGTGACATATGTTTCTATAGGGTGATAAGTTTTGGGAGGACTAAAGGAGCTAGGGGTCCTAAGGTCCAGTTGTAAGTTGTGGTCGCATAAGTAAGCATAAATCTACGATACGATGTAAACAATCCTTTTACCAATCCCTTATCACTTCATTACATATGGTCACACCATTGCCCAACTCAAGTACCAGGTACTAGAACACGTTCCTCCCTCCAGAAGGGGTGGTAATCGCATACGTGTCC
This sequence comes from Anomaloglossus baeobatrachus, assembly GCF_048569485.1. Taxonomy (NCBI): domain Eukaryota; kingdom Metazoa; phylum Chordata; class Amphibia; order Anura; family Aromobatidae; genus Anomaloglossus; species Anomaloglossus baeobatrachus. The sequence continues at coordinate 758,868,015 of NC_134353.1, forward strand.
TTAAGGAGAGGGAATCTTACTGGATTTTCACCCTGAATACATTGGAACCTAAGGGTCTGAATAGAGAACATGATATGTGTATATAATTGTGACTTGTTCCATTATATGGTCTTTTTGACTATGCTACTCAATATGGATGTTATTTGGTTTATGGTGACCCCGCTTTCTTCATATTTAAATGCTCTAATGGTGTCTCGTCATACTCCAGTGTAACGCATGGTATTGTTCATTTACCTTTTATGTACTCTATTGTAAAACTTCAGTATAAGGACCAGTATAAGGATTAGTATTGGTACAGCCTTTCGTTTGCATAGAAACCTTGTCTCTAACTTTTTCCTCTTATTTTTAGGCTCCCTCCACCTGATCCCTCACCTATTGGCACCAGCATCGGTCATCCTTCACCTTGTACAACGTCACCTGGCACTATGTAGGCAATGTATATATGAGGTTTTTCCCCCGACACTGGTATCAGCCATACACCCTGACCTGTGCTCTGTGCCCGGCTCGTGCGTTGTGCAAATAGCCAGGCACGGCGCGCGGGCTGCGTGCAATCCACAGGCCGGTCCACTGCCATCCCTCACCCATTATGCCCATACACACACCCCTGAGGATACTACGTCCTATTACCACCTCCTCTGCTCCCTGCCTGGTGGTCCACCCCCTGCGCATGCGCGGTGCTGGCGACGGCACTGCGCATGCGCGGCGTGCGCTCCACGGGCAGTACACTGCGTTCCACATCCAGGAAGTGGGACGGTGGGCACTGAACAGTACACACTATAAAAGGCTATCACACCACGGTATGTCGCACACTATCCAGGGGCCCGTACCCTATACCAGCATCACAAGGTATGTGTTATCCGACGGTCCTCTCTGTCCGGCACTTGATAGATCGCCACTGATCTCCTCCTATACTTCTCCCCAGATTCTTCCCTACATACTCTACCTGGCAGTTTCTGCATTGGGTTCTTATTCATATTCTCCAGGTATGTGCTCCTATTGGTGCTCTTCTACCTAACTTGTCCCTTTTACTATCTTTAAATCACATACTCTTTATATGGTTTCTCATAGAGTCTTAAAGGGACATGTGCTCTCTTTCCCCATGATAATAGTGCCTGACGGCTATTTTCTAAAAGCGCTGCAAAAAGGTAGTATGGAGATTTCGTCCTTTATATCCCTTAACATGTGTACCTTATACTGATGTTATATTCCCATATATGATCTTGCTCTCGTGTACCCTTCATTTCTAGCATTGGTTACTTGGAGGTAACTGAGAATCACTCAGTGAGGGAATTACATTACTCCCATTAGTTCCTTCTTTACCTGTGGTTACTGCCTAGCAATCCAGGTAGTGTTCCTGTCTCTTATAGAAGTCCTTTCTATGCCATTTTCTCTTATGTGTGATTTGTTGCACACCTCAATAATGTTAATATTGATCTTCATTTAGAAACAACCATAAATATATGTTGCTTCCAGCCCTGTAGTAAGGGCCTCAGCCACCTTTCTCATTATCAACTGACAAGTGCATGAGGTACAGACATACTTGTTTAATTTTTTGATATATTATATAATGGAAAGATATTGTTCCTTGATGACTTTTGTCTTATGACTCATCACATACTTTATTTTACACATAGGATCGCAATTTTTGATCTCATTACACCAAATGGCGATGTCCATTTACTATTGAGCGTATATCTTCGCATTGTGGATATAGGTGGGTGTGTTTGCTGTACTTAGGTTTTTGAACAATGTACGATAATTCTTTTTTCCTTTTTTTACACGTTCCCGTGTTTATTATGTGCATTGCATGATCAAACTTAGGATGCATGTTTTGTAAGAATTGCATTGTCTATGTTACACTATGTACTAATTTCATTTCTTGTATATTTTTTTGTATATATTTCTTGTGATCTTAGATAATTTGATCCTTGATAACGACCGAAACGATACGGTTGAAACGTTGGATGAATTATCCTCACCTTTTTGCACTAATAAAAAAATTGATTCAGCATTCAAAAAAATGTTCCACATGTCATGAATTATTTCAGTGTGCCAGAATTATTACTATTTTGATTGAGTCCTACTTTTTCTGGGCACCTAATTGACTTTATTTTTTGTTCTGAGCTCCAATATTTACCTACTTACCCAGATGTCCTTCACTACCTTTTCATACAACACAGATGAAGTCAGCAGCATATTGTCCAAAGTGACTATACCGAACACCTTTCTATCTGTTCTTACCGAAGAAGTTCGTTCCAGGGACTATGAGAAAGAACTGAGAAGGCACACTGCACTTGAACTGCATTGTGCCACTCTGGCCGAGTACCACCGGGTGCAACGCATCCCTAGAGGACTGCGGGTATCACTAAAACCAACCCTTTTCTCTGACAAACCCGACTACTGCACTAAATTCGAGAGCATCATCAATAAGTGCTCTATGGACCTAATAATACTTACCATTGAGTTTTTACAAACAGAAATTGAAGATCTCGGAAAAAATATTCACTCCATCGAACAGCAATTGCAGAACACCATTCCTAACACCGAGTGGGATAAGATCCATTCCAGAACTAGGGACAATATAGCTGAGTTTAGAAAGATTCTCCAGGAACGGAAAAGGTCAAAGTTTCTCCGAGACCAAGAGGATTATTCTAAAAATCGAGTCTACCGGTGGCAGTTTACAGAAGACACCCCGAGACGCCCCACTTTCTATAACCGTTATTCATCGTCTTCAGGATCCGACACTGACCAATACACCTCCCGGCAACCTCATTTTTTAGCTCAACGTTCCACCCAAAGAGGAAAACGAGGCGCAGTAAGAGGGGCCGCCGGACCTGCACCAACATACCGTGTACAAACACGGTCACAGGTACTAACCTAGTTTACAATATTTCATCCTATAAATCTGTCTATTACTGAATCTCAGGTGTTACAGAGAGGGCTATCATTTTGTCCTACTCCATCTCTTAATCCATTTGTGTTGGATCAGGAGATAAGGAGAGTTTTTAGGTCCCTCCGGTTGAAAGCCCATTTTAGCACTGACAGACTCACACAATCTGACTCCGCCCCTATCTACCCTGATCTCGACAATATGTTCCGGTTAAAACAATTGGACCTTAGGACCCCTAGCTCCTTTAGTCCTCCCAAAACTTATCACCCTATAGAAACATATGTCACCTTGGTTTCCAGAGATATTAACCATACACTGAAGTCCATAGATGAAGGGCATCTTAGGATAAAGAGTAATCTCACCATAGAGGAAAGCCGTGCAATACAGGATCTTAAGAACAATTCCACAATTGTCATCAAGCCGGCTGACAAGGGTGGTGCCATTGTGGTACTCAATAAGAAGTACTATATCGATGAGATTCTAGGCCAACTTAGGGATACTGATACCTACTCACCCATTCAACGAGACCCTACATCTCACATACAAGGACTCATCAAACGTACCATTGATTTTCATCTCATCAACAACACCATAGACTAGAAACTTGCCGATTTTCTTATTAAAATCCATCCTGTAATACCAGTCTTTTACACATTGCCCAAAGTTCATAAAAATATGAATCAACCCCCAGGACACCCGATCGTGGCCTCAACTGAGTCTGTCCTGTCTCCACTCGCCATCACCGTTGAGAGAATCCTCACTCCCCTCATACCTAAGATTAGGTCATATTTAAAGGACACTACTGACTTCTTGTTACAATTGCAATCCATCGGGCCATTATCAACAGATTGTCTCCTGGTTTCTTTTGATGTCAATAGTCTCTACACCAGCATTCAACATCAAGATGGCATACGGTCTGTAGAGTGGTTTTTAAGCAGACACAGTTCCTATTCTTCCTCACAGAATAGATTTTGCCTTGATCTTCTTCAATTGGTTTTGGAAAACAACTTTTTTCTTTTCCAAGATCAATTCTATTTGCAGAAACGGGGTACCGCAATGGGCTCGAATTTAGCACCCCCTTATGCTAATATATATGGAATATTTTGAAGAGTCCTTTGTTTATCAGCACACTCTATGGTTAGAACACTCAGTCAGTTGGAAGAGGTACATCGACGATATCTTTATGATCTGGCGGGGTGACCTCACATCTCTATTACAATTCTATACTGACATGAACTCATTTAAACAGGGGCTTTCCTTCACTATCCATCATGACAACCATAAAATTAATTTTCTCGACACCATGGTGATTTTATCAGATGGTTCCCTCAGCACCGACTTATACATTAAACCTACTGATGGTAATAGCTTGTTACATTATACCAGTTGTCATCCCCGTCATACAAAACAGGGACTTCCCATCTCCCGGCATAAGCGCGTCGAACGTATAGTATCGGATCCTATACAACGGGACAAACGGTCCTTAGAGATGAGTGACAGGTTCCTCCAAAGGGGATACCCAGCCAACATTGCAGACAGGAGATCTTCCCAGAAACCCACTACTAACAAAATGGCTCCACGTATCACGTGTGTTAGCACATATCATCCGTTTTCTCCTTTAATTGAGAATATTATATGTAAACACTGGCCACTCTTGGGTAAAGCCTATACGGATGTCAGGGAATTCAGCTCACCTCCTTTGTTCTGCAACAAGAGACCCCGTAATCTCCGTGATAATTTCGACAGGGCTGACATGGTACAGCCTTTCGTTTGCATAGAAACCTTGTCTCTAACTTTTTCCTCTTATTTTTAGGCTCCCTCCACCTGATCCCTCACCTATTGGCACCAGCATCGGTCATCCTTCACCTTGTACAACGTCACCTGGCACTATGTAGGCAATGTATATATGAGGTTTTTCCCCCCGACACTGGTATCAGCCATACACCCTGACCTGTGCTCTGTGCCCGGCTCGTGCGTTGTGCAAATAGCCAGGCACGGCACGCGGGCTGCGTGCAATCCACAGGCCGGTCCACTGCCATCCCTCACCCATTATGCCCATACACACGCCCCCTGAGGATACTACGTCCTATTACCACCTCCTCTGCTCCCTGCCTGGTGGTCCGCCCCCTGCGCATGCGCGGTGCTGGCGACGGCACTGCGCATGCGCGGCGTGCGCTCCACGGGCAGTACACTGCGTTCCACAACCAGGAAGTGGGACGGTGGGCGCTGAACAGTACACACTATAAAAGGCTATCACACCACGGTATGTCGCACACTATCCAGGGGCCCGTACCCTATACCAGCATCACAAGGTATGTGTTATCCGACGGTCCTCTCTGTCCGGCACTTGATAGATCGCCACTGATCTCCTCCTATACTTCTCCCCAGATTCTTCCCTACATACTCTACCTGGCAGTTTCTGCATTGGGTTCTTATTCATATTCTCCAGGTATGTGCTCCTATTGGTGCTCTTCTACCTAATTTGTCCCTTTTACTACCTTTAAATCACATACTCTTTATATGGTTTCTCATAGAATCTTAAAGGGACATGTGCTCTCTTTCCCTATGATAATAGTGCCTGACGGCTATTTTCTAAAAGCGCTGCAAAAAGGTAGTATGGAGATTTCGTCCTTTATATCCCTTAACATGTGTACCTTATACTGATGTTATATTCCCATATATGATCTTGCTCTCGTGTACCCTTCATTTCTAGCATTGGTTACTTGGAGGTAACTGAGAATCACTCAGTGAGTGAATTACATTACTCCCATTAGTTCCTTCTTTACCTGTGGTTACTGCCCAGCAATCCAGGTAGTGTGCCTGTGTCTTATACAAGTCCTTTCTATGCCATTTTCTCTTATGTGTGATTTGTTGCACACCTCAATAATGTTAATATTGATCTTCATTTAGAAACAACCATAAATATATGTTGCTTCCAGCCCTGTAGTAAGGGCCTCAGCCACCTTTCTCATTATCAACTGACAAGTGCATGAGGTACAGACATACTTGTTTAATTTTTTGATATATTATATAATGGAAAGATATTGTTCCTTGATGACTTTTGTCTTATGACTCATCACATACTTTATTTTACACATAGGATCGCAATTTTTGATCTCATTACACCAAATGGCGATGTCCATTTACTATTGAGCGTATATCTTCGCATTGTGGATATAGGTGGGTGTGTTTGCTGTACTTATATTATTACCATTATGTATTTTTCCAGCCAGATACGTTTTTGAACAATGTACGATAATTCTTTTTTCCTTTTTTTACACGTTCCCGTGTTTATTATGTGCATTGCATGATCAAACTTAGGATGCATGTTTTGTAAGAATTGCATTGTCTATGTTACACTATGTACTAATTTCATTTCTTGTATATTTTTTTGTATATATTTCTTGTGATCTGAGATAATTTGATCCTTGATAACGACCGAAACGATACGGTTGAAACGTTGGATGAATTATCCTCACCTTTTTGCACTAATAAAAAAATTGATTCAGCATTCAAAAAAATGTTCCACATGTCATGAATTATTTCAGTGTGCCAGAATTATTACTATTTTGATTGAGTCCTACTTTTTCTGGGCACCTAATTAACGTAACTGTGAGCCAGACATATTCGCTTACTAACTGGCAACGTAAAGACCACGCAGCCCAGACACCTCCCAACATATTGGCTCTTTAAAAAAAAGGTGTGTATATGCTAAAAAGACTCCCAGGAGAACTGTGTGGCATGTGCAGGACCCCGGAGATGAAGCCAGGACACGGGGATGGAACAGCCACCGTTGAGCATCTGCATAAAATCGGAAAAAGGAAGACGGGTTTTTTGCCGCGCTATGAACCACAAAGCTGAAGATTTCTTAAAAGTATTCTTTTATTGAGCCATTCCAACGCGTTTCAAAGGCATATCCGCCTTCTTCTTCAGGGAAAAAAGAAGGTTGTTTCTTTTTTCCCTGAAGAAGAAGGCGGATATGCCTTTGAAACGCGTTGGAATGGCTCAATAAAAGAATACTTTTAAGAAATCTTCAGCTTTGTGGTTCATAGCGCGGCAAAAAACCCGTCTTCCTTTTTCCGATTTTATGCAGTAACCTCACTTTGACGGGGCTGCTGCTGAACCATCCTAGCACTCCCATACGTCTGTCTGTACAGGGGTTGTGACTGGCACAACCTGACCAGGTGAGTGCATCCATTCTCTCTACCCTTCAAACCCAAATACCGGGTAAGACCCTATTGCGCCTTTCTTTCCCTACTACAGATTCTCTCAAGACCGTTGAGCATCTGGGAGGGTGAGTGTCTCAGTGTCCCCGCCAGAGAAGGGGACAGGACAATAAATTACCAAGTGTAATCAGCAAAGCACCCCACCAGAGAATCTTATGTCCCCTCCATGCTTCATGGTGGGAGAAATGCATGTAGAAACCAAGTGCCCACCTTTTCTGTGTCTCACAAAAACATGGCAGTCGAAATATTTGTTGTGAGGCTACCTGTGGTATGCGGCAAGATAGGTGCCGCCACTGCCGTTCAGCTCCCTGGGGGTCAGTGGTGGGCCGCTGAGTTGGTATAGCTCTCCACAGGTAGAGCTGGGCCCCAGAGCTGTTGGAAGTAGTAGTCTGTAATGGCGGGGCGCTGGGCCGGAGGTGCAGGGAATAACCGGACAACTCAGGAATGCAGTCACAAGGTCTTTTCTCACAGATAAGACTTCCAAGCTAGCACGTCTAGACAAATGCTGCCCTCGGGGTGCTGAGTCCTGCTGTGATGGGCTCCAGACGATCCCGGATAGTTCGGAGGCACAACCCGGTACACCTTCTGTGTTCCTTTCCTGGTCATCTTCCTGCACTGACCTCTCCCGTCTGTCCCGCGCCTGCACACACAGAGCCCTGAGCCGGTGTCCGCGGACCCTGTCGGGTGGCTTGAAGCTCTATCCCTTGGCCCTATGTGGTCACCTTTTCACTGGTTGTGTGTGGATGTGGCTTCGGCACTTTCAGTAACCTCAGCCTCCGGTTAGCTAGCTAAGTCTTAAAGTTCTCCACTAGTTGAGGGGTCAGTCCCCTTCTGCGGCTAAGTCCCACCACTCATCTGTGAAACGAGGACACGGATGTATGGTCGCTTCCCATGGGCTCTAGGACCCTTTCTGTCGTGTGCCTGGGCCAAGCTGCTGCAGCTCCAGACTACAGGTCTTGACTCCTCCACTGCTGCTTCTCAACTGACTCATGTTCTACAGTCTGCTCCAACTAACTAGACTCCACCCCAAGAAACAACTTGAAAATCACCACTCTCTTGACATCAGCACATTCCCAAAAGACATGCCATGCCAGGAAGCACTTTTGAGCTGGCTTTGCTAGGAGCTTTTCACTGGTGCAACGGGCAGTAGTAGCCAACTTACTGGCTATGGGCCGTCCACAGAGCTTTTGCCCCATCTCCATCTGTTGCTGGGCTGCTGGTTCGTCTGTCTGAACACTTCATCGGAACTGCACACGTCACTATCACAGCCTTCGCTCCGAGTAGGGTCAAGCATGTCGCCGTCATCCCTTGGATCATCTTCCACCCACTCCTCAGCCCTGCTCTTCCTTCCTTCCGTCTGCACACTGACCAAAGCCACTGCAGTTAGCACTTATTTTTTTGTTTATTTATCAAATTGTGAGCTGTGGTGCGGTGATCCGCAGACTGTCAACCAACCCTTCCATGGAGACTTTCCCAACACAACAAGTGGTTGAGCATCAATGCACTTTCTTAGGGAGCTTAGGGAGATAAATTTGTGGCTTAGAAATTGGTGCAGGAAGGAAGGGTTCGGGTTCATGGAGAACTGGGCCGACTTCTCAGTCGGCTACAGGCTCTACGGTAGGGACGGGCTGCACCTCAATGGGGAAGGTGCAGCTGTGCTGGGGGAGAAAATGGTCAGACGGATGGAGGAGCTTTTAAACTAGGATCGGGGGGGAGGGAGGGTAGTGGAGCAAATAAGGGGATAGATAGAGCAGATAGAGACAGGGAAACAGTAGGGGTCAATGAAGGATTAGGGGGGGATGGGACATACAAGGAACGTAGGGAGGCTAGGAGTAATAAAGGTGTTAATAGGATTAAATGTCTACTGGCAAATGCAAGAAGTCTTGCAAACAAAATGAATGAATTGGAGACTCTTATGTCAACCATGGATTATGATGTGGTGGGCATTACGGAAACCTGGCTGGATGAAAGCCATGACTGGGTGACAAACATACAGGGTTATAGTACATTTAGGAAGGACAGGAAAGGCCAAAAAGGTGGTGGGGTGTGTATATTTATCAAATCTAACCTAAAACCTGTGTTGTATGATAACATTGAGGGGAACAGCAACAATGTAGAGTCAGTATGGGTAAATGTACATGGGGAGGGGAATAATGGAAAAATGCTAATTGGAGTTTGCTATAAGCCTCCTAACATACCTGAACAAATAGAGGGTGAAATGCTGGAACAAATTGAAAAGGCAGCTAATAATAATAATCGGGTTCTTATTATGGGGGATTTCAACTATCCAGACATTCAGTGGGACATAGAATCTTCTGGTTCTGCTAAAAGCTGTAAGTTCTTATCTACCATTCAAGACCATTTCCTCTCTCAGATGGTAGGTGAACCGACCAGGGGAGATAATTTGCTAGATCTGGTCCTGTCAAATAGACCGGATACAATTTCAGATCTACAGGTCCGGGAGCACTTGGGCACCAGCGATCATAATATGGTAAGCTTCGACACAATATTCAATAGAATATTTCAAAGGGGGAATGCTAAAACCTGGAATTTTAGAAAGCTGATTTCAACAAATTAAGGGAAGAGCTTAAATGTGTAGATTGGGACAGAGTCATGGTAACTGGGGATACTGAACATAAATGGGGTAAGTTTAAGGATATACTACTAGAGTCCTGTAAAAAACGTATACCCTCTGGTAATAAAATGTCCAGGAATAAAAAGAAACCACTATGGATAAATAAGACTGTACAAAGTATAATAAAACAAAAACAAAGGGCGTTTAAAATCTTAAAGGCTGAGAATACAGAAATAGCATTGCAGGAGTATAAAGATATCAATAGGCAATGCAAAAAAGAAATCAAACAAGCAAAACTAGCTACTGAAACAAAAATCGCCAATGACATTAAAATAAATCCCAAAATCTTTTATAAATACATTAATGCCAAAAGGAAAACAAAGGATAGTATCGGACCCTTAAAATATAATAACAAGTTAGTTATAGAGGACAAACAAAAGACAGAGATATTAAATAGGCATTTCTCATCTGTATTCACCAAGGAACTGACTGTACCAGGGATCATTCAACAAGTGAAAAATCAAAGTCCACCACCCGATATAATTAATTTAACACAAGATGAAGTACGCCTACGTCTGAGTAAATTAAACATTGACAAATCCCCAGGGCCAGATGGCATTCATCCACGAATATTGAGGGAATTGAGCTCCGTAATCGACAGACCGCTGTATCTCATCTTTTTAGACTCACTTGTAACGGGGTTGGTGCCTCAGGATTGGAGGATTGCTGATGTGGTACCGATATTTAAGAAAGGTAAGAGGGTAGATCCAGGCAACTACCGTCCAGTAAGCCTGACATCAGTAGTATGCAAAGTTTTTGAGGGCATTTTAAGGGATGACATGCAAAAATATATTGCAGAAAATAATATGATAACTGACAAACAGCATGGATTCATGAAAGATAAGTCGTGTCTAACCAACCTGTTGGGGTTCTATGAGGGGGTAAGTTCAAATCTGGATATTGGTAATGCAGCTGATGTGATTTATTTGGACTTTGCAAAGGCATTTGATACTGTACCACATAATAGCCTTATACTAAAGCTCCAGAAGCAAGGACTAGGGGACACAATATGCAACTGGGTAAGGAATTGGCTAAAAGATAGGAAACAAAGAGTAGTCATAAATGGTACATTCTCTAAATGGGCTATAGTCAGCAGTGGGGTGCCGCAGGGATCTGCGCTTGGACCGATTCTTTTTACTCTCTTTATTAATGACCTTGTGGATGGGATTGATAGTACAGTGTCAGTCTTTGCCGATGACACCAAACTATGTAGGATATTAAAAACTGACCTGGATAATACAATATTACAAAAAGATCTGGATAAGATGTCAGAATGGGCAGATACTTGGCAAATGAGATTTAATGTTGATAAATGTAAAGTAATGCACCTAGGACGGAGTAATCCTATAGCTGCGTATACATTAAATGGAAGTAAACTCGGGACTACAGAACAGGAGAAGGACTTGGGTATTCTCATTACAAATAAGCTGAGCAGCAGCACTCAATGTCAAGCAGCAGCTGCTAAAGCAAACAAGATTTTAGGGTGTATAAAAAGAGAGATTAGATCCCGTGATCCCAACGTATTGTTACCCCTCTATAAATCATTTGTAAGGCCACATCTGGAATACGGGATCCAGTTTTGGGCTCCACATTTTAAAAAGGACATTCAGAAGTTAGAGTCAGTTCAAAGGCGGGCAACTAGACTATTACAAGGAATGGAAGGCCTCCCATATGATGGCAGGTTGAAAAAGTTAGATATGTTTAGCTTAGAAAAAAGACGTCTCAGAGGAGATCTCATTTATATGTATAAATACATGTGTGGTCAATATAAAGGACTGGCACATGACTTATTTCTTCCAAAAACAATACTAAGGACCAGGGGGCACTCACTGCGAGTGGAAGAAAAGCGATTCCGACACCTAAATAGGAAAGGGTTCTTTACAGTTAGAGCGGTCAGACTGTGGAATACACTACCACAAGAGGTTGTAATGGCAGATACTATAACAGCTTTTAAAAAAGGGCTGATTTCCTCAGTACACAAAACATTGTTGGTTATAAATGACTTAGTGACTAAATGTAGAACTGGTGGAGGAAGGTTGAACTAGATGGACCTAGGTCTTTTTTCAACCTAAGTAACTATGTAACTATATGTAACTATGTAACTATTCCACCTCTGAGGCAGGGCCAGGAGGATGGGCTATGGGACCTCAGCGTCATCAAAAAGCATAAGTGACTGCTGCATGACTTGTGGCTCACACTGCTTGGCTGATTTTGAATGGATTGAGTGGAAGGAAGATGACCATGGAACTTAAGAGATGACTGAGCTTTCAGGTGTGAACCAGGTGGAAGACAATGCAAAGAAACTGGAGGGACTGGTATCCATATAATCTAAAACTGATTCAATATGTTCTGGCCTCACCATTTGTGCCTAAGAAATGATGAAGACCAGCCTGTGGCCTGCATGTATCGAATGAAAGTGTTTCAGTTTGGAGCATAGCCGGATCAAATCTACCATGTCCTCACCCTTAAGCAGCACCAACATGGCCACGTCCCCTATTACATGTTCTCCTCCTTCTTCAGAACAAACTTTATGGGTGTCAGGTCTGAGCATTCCTACATATACAGTGTCCTGGAAAGTGGATTGGTCATCATGGGCCAGTTGAATGGCCACCAAGGTCTCCCGATCTGACCCCCTTAGACTTTTAACTTTAGGCAATTGTGAAGATACAAGATGTGCAGCATCTGAAACAATGGATACTGGAAGCCTGTGCTAGCATTTCTTCTGCGGTGTTGCCATCAGTGTGTCAAGAGCGGGCGAAGAGGGTTGCATTGACTATCTAACACAATGGGCAGTACTTTGAACACATTTTATAAGTGGTCATAAAATTGTAAATAACTAATGAACGAATAAAGTTACGCTAAAACCAAGCACACCATTGTTTTTATTGTGAAATGCTCAATACGTTTTATGTGTTACATGACCCTCTTCCCATTGGAAAAAATAAAGTTGGATCCAAAATTGCCAACTTCAAAATGGCTGCCATGTTTACCACCCATCTTGAAAAGTCCCCCCCCCTCCCATATACTAATTAGCCACAAACAGGAAGTTGATATCACCAACAGTTCTTATTTTATTTAGGTGTATCCATATAAATGGCCCACGCTGTAGATAAGGCAAAATTGCGCTGCAGCCAGTGATCCGAAATTATACAGGTCGAGTCACAGGGTGTGCCGGCCAATCACAATCATGGCAAAACACTTGGTATGGCTGCGATAGCTCCTGAAGTGCCGACAGCCTAAAAGCTTGCTGACTTATTTGGATGACAAACCCAAACAGAAACTGGACATACAGTCAAAAGTCGGTGTTTATGGTTCAGCACCAGACACAAGGTGTTTAGCACGGACCTTAAACTTTACAGTTCGGGTTTGCTCATCTCTAGTTGTGACATAATTGGCTGTGTGTTGAGTTAGAGGGCACACCAAGTATACACCTTTATATAAGCTATACACCGACTACATTACATTGTCTCAAAGTGTCATATCTTCAGTGTCATCACATAAAAAGATATAAAACATTTACAAAAAAAAGGTGAGGGGTGCACTCACTTTGGTGATATACTGTATATGGCATGGACATAGTTTTGTCAGACAGGCACGTTCAGGATCTAAGTACAAGAAATCTAGATGTGGGGAACAGAGAGCACAATAGGGCGATAACCAAACACTTCCCCACTCTCCCTCCCTAGGGTAACGCGCACCTGGTGGAGTTGTGACAAGCATAACTCCTACATAGGAATGAAGAAAAACAGCAGCTGCTGTTGCTCTGTGGCAGGTGGACGAAGCCTTCTGGAAGTAATGTATTCTGTTGGATGAAAATTCATCAGGCAGACTCCACTGCTGGAGTAAATAGGAAATTCTTATTGTTGAGAATCTATATTTTGTTTATTCTTTTTTATACTGAGTTTCAACGCTGGACTTGCACCTTTGAGTGAGGGGGAGAGGATGGGACAACAAAAAAAGTGTTGCAACTACTGTATTATTCAGGCTATAAAACTCTGTTTTTTCCCTAAAATTTAGGAGGAAAGCAGGGGTGCGTCTTTTAGTTCAAATGTACCTGGCTCACTTAGGAGGGGGACAGTCGCAAGAGTCAGGGCGCCGATGAAGGAAGCCGGTGGCGGTATGAATTGGGAAATCCCGTGTGTCCACCCCTGAAGATGAATATTCACTGCTCCTCACGCTCATAATCCCATTCACCTCATGGTGCCGGCGTCAGTGACAGCAAGTGTCCGTGAACATTTTTGCTATCACAGGCACCTGCGCCGTGATTATGGGAGTGGGGAGCAGTGAATATTCTTTAGGCAGCTAACATTGGTGTGTGTGACTAGGGGCACATGGGAGTGACATCTTGTGCTGCCCTCTACTTGCATGCTGAAGTCAGTCGCCGGCTTTAGAAGAGGACAACACACGGTGGGGAAGAAGAGAGTAGAATAGTTTTTTTATTTAAAAAAAAAAAAAAAAAGGCTGCATAATGGTAAGAGTATAAACCAGAATGGACCCAGGATGGGCAATTTTTTTAATTCACTTTTTTTCTCTATCTCGTTCCATTTTCAAGATAAAAATGCTAACTCCGTTATTTTCCACCAGGTGGCGCTATAGGTGGTTTCATTGCGTAGCGCATGGCTACCTTACTATACCTAGACACCACTTCTATTACTATAGCTGCCGCTGTTCTCAAGTTGATGTTGGTGGACACACTGTATGTAGAAGGAACTATCCCAAGATGCGGGATAGAGATAGAAAAATTATTGGAGACATTAGTACAGAATTGGAGGACATTACTCCAATAATAGTGCATCATGACCACTTTTTTTTTTTGGGGGGGGAGCGCCTTTTTGCTTTAAACTGTTTCAACATAACATTAAACATTTTGTAAGTCTTTTCTTTCCTGTACATGAGAGCAAATCTCCCTGACTGGGGGGGGTGTGATGAAAACAAAAGAGATGATCCCACAAACTTTAGATGAGTGCATCCTCTTGCCAACGGACTATTTCTTAGGTCAAATTTCACATTTCCAGTTATATTTGGATGAAGGTAAAAAGCAGAAATATTGGTGAAAATGTCTGAAAAAGGACTTTGGAGCAGAACAGAAATATGAGCGCCTGAACAAAATGGTCATTAGCACGTTACTCCACGGTTCTGTGAAATCATCAAGTGAAGCCATTTGCAGTAATTAAAAATATGCAAAAATGGTAAACACATCTTACTCTGAACATTATGGTAATCTAATTTTAATGGAGGCCAACATGTTACGCTTTCATACAGCAGAGATTGCGTGATGGATTGCAGGTGGACATTCTTTAAGATGACATGTACATCTACTTCCATCTGTCTGATGGCCCAAGAATGCCAAAGGCATCGCCAAGTTAGTATAACAGAACATTATCATTTTCCAGGAAAGATTACATTAGAAACAGTGACAAGCAGACGTGGGAGAATGCAGGAAGGATGAACCTGAAAATCTGTCCCTGTCATTAATCAACTATGTGGAACTTGGCAGAAATAGGAGGACAGGAAGAGTGCAGCCATTGTGCTTAGAAGAAAATTAATCAGCCTTTTGTGAGAGGCAAATTTCAGGCACCGCACCATGTGTGCCCATGTGATACAGTTTAGGAAATACATTCTCCTCTAAAGTGTCAGAAAACAAGAAGTGAATGTAGCAGAGATGTAATACTTACCGAACACGCTTTCCCCTCATGTAACCACTAGGATATGGGAATTTACAATGGCAGACGTTTGATTGCAAACTGTAAAAACCCCCTTTTAAAACGATACAAGTTCTTCCAAATCCTTGAATCAGTCTTATGAAAAGTTGCAGAACAATTTATTTTTTTTTACCTTTGTTTATTGCCACATAATAGAAAAAGTGTGGACACAGTAAGGCCTCATTCAGATGGCAAGGATTTTTCATGCAAGGGGAAAAAAAAAAGTCAAAGTGTCAGTGTCTCAGTATGGCCAGGGCCACACGGGGATCTACTGCGATCCTCGCATGACACTCGGCTCACTCTGGCAGCACAGCAGAGTGTCATGCGAGTGTCACTGCGACTGAGGTCCGATCGCATGATGCGGGGGGCAGGCCGGCTCTGAGGAGGGGGAGGGAGGGATTTATCTCCCTCTCTCCTCCGTAGCCGGCTATTGCCATTCTCGCACTGCACTTGCAGTACACCGGTGTACCGCGAGTGCAGTGCGATTTTTCTCTCGCCCCATAGACTTGAATGGGTGCGAGAGAAAGAGGATTGCATTACATCCGCAGCACGCTGCGATTGTTTTCTCGGTCCGATTAAGGCTGAGAAAATAATCGCTCATGGGTGCTGACACACAGGCTAATATTGGGCCGAGTGGAATGCGATGTTTTATCGCATCCCTCTCGCTCCGATTTTCATGCCGTGTGGCTTAGGCCTAAAGCTTCATCTCACTGCAATGTTAATCACAGACAGTACACATATGTCATCCATGTGCTGTGAATTTCATAGACCCATAGTCACATCAATGCCGCACACAGAAGAAAGGAAGGGGGGGGGGGGGGAAGAAAGGTGAAGTAGAGCAGTTTCTTATCCAGAATGGAGTCTCAATCTTTCTGGTGTAGGAGCCATTTCAAACCCTTAACAAAGGACTTAAACAAACACTTGATATTAATGCTGTAACCTGAGGATAGGTTGTTAATATCAATGGGGGGCAGACACCCCCACCCAAATCAGATTTTTGCATCTAGCCTTTAAATACATATCACTGTATATAAATCGAGCAGCTCCGAGGAGGTGAGAATCTGCGATCACAATAGCAACTACATGGTGGCGACTGAGCTGCTACTGCACTCCACACTTACATATGAACACTAATCAGCTGATCAATATCAGATTATCAAGCCAAAAGGAGGTTATCAAAGTGGTGGAAAACTCCTTTAATATTAGCAAGGTACACACACTGATTAATTATCTTAAAGATGCAGTCTTATCCTATAGAGCAGGGGTGGGCAATTAATTCTCCTATGGGGCCGCATGAGAAATTGGGATGGTTTTAGAGGGCCGGACCAATATAATTGACTCGGATATATATATTATGATATACACACACACACACACACACGCATATATATATATACACTATGTGTGTATATAATATATATATATACACATACACACAATGTATACATACACACACATTCACCATATACTACATCACTACACCCACCACATACTACACCTGTAATATGCATCCCTATACACTACACCTGTAATACACTACACCTCTATATACTATACCACTATATACTACACCCCTATATACACCTGTAATATACTACATCACTATATACTACACCTGTAATAAACTGCAGTACTACATCACTATATACTACACCTGTGATAACCTACATCACTACACCCCTATATACTACACTTGTAGTATACTACATCCCATATACACCTGTATTATACTACACTCCTATATACTACACTCCTATATACTACACCTGTATTATACTACACCCCTATATACACCTGTATTATACTACACCACTACACCCCTATATACACCTGTATTATACTACACCCCTATATACACCTGTATTATACTGCACCCCTATATACACCTGTATTATACTACACTCCTATATACACCTGTATTATACTACACCCCTATATACACCTGTATTATACTACACCCCTATATACACCTGTATTATACTACACCCCTATATACACACCTGTATTATACTACACCCCTATATACACACCTGTATTATACTACACCACTACACCCCTATATACACCTGTATTATACTGCACCGCTATATACACCTGTATTATACTACACTCCTATATACACCTGTATTATACTACACCCCTATATACACCTGTATTATACTACACCCCTATATACACACCTGTATTATACTATACCACTACACCCCTATATACACCTGTATTATACTACACCACTACACCCCTATATACACCTGTATTATACTGCACCGCTATATACACCTGTATTATACTACACTCCTATATACACCTGTATTATACTACACCCCTATATACACCTGTATTATACTACACCCCTATATACACACCTGTATTATACTACACCACTACACCCCTATATACACCTGTATTATACTGCACCCCTCTATACACCTGTATTATACTACATCAGTACACCCCTGTATTATACAGGCGTATATAGGGGTGTAGTATAATACAGGTGTATATAGGGGTGCAGTGGTGTAGTATAATACAGGTGTATATAGGGGTGTAGTATAATACAGGTGTATATAGGGGTGTAGTGGTGTAGTATAATACAGGTGTATATAGGGGTGTAGTATAATACAGGTGTATATAGGGGTGTAGTGGTGTAGTATAATACAGGTGTATATAGGGGTGTGGTGGTGTAGTATATTACAGGTGTATATAGGGGTGTAGTGGTGTAGTATAATACAGGACAGGTGCATATAGGGGTGTAGAGGTGTAGTATAATACAGGTGTATATAGGGGTGTAGTATAATACAGGTGTATATAGGGGTGTAGTGGTGTAGTATAATACAGGTGTATATAGGGGTGTAGTGGTGTAGTATAATACAGGACAGGTGTATATAGGGGTGTAGAGGTGTAGTATAATACAGGTGTATATAGGGGTGTAGTATAATACAGGTGTATATAGGGGTGTAGTATTATACTACACCACTACACCCCTATAAAACTACACCACTATAGACTACACCACTACACCCCCCCATATACCACACGTTTAAAACTACATTCCCATATACTACACCCCTACACCCCAAATATTTGTCAACAGTTACCCCCCTCCCCCCTGCCCGCCTGCCCCCCATTGTCCCCGCAGGTTACTAGTAACCATTCACCTCTCTTCTTATTGTCCCCTCCTCAGGCCCCTCCGTACGAGCCCCCCGCTGAGCGGCTTCTCTTTTACATGCCCAGGCTGCGCCGATGCTGTTTTCTTCGCAGCTCCCTGCTTCTCTCCGTACGGATCCCGCCGCTGCAGCTTCTTCTCCTGCCGGGCGGGAACTTTTCAAATGACACACACCCGCGCCATACTGACGATATCAGGGCGCGCGTGTGTCACAGAGAAAAGTTGCCGGGCAGGGAACAGAGGAGAGATTCCTGCGTTCCGCTGCCTACACTGTGCGGCGCTGCAGGATCTGTCCTCTGTTCCGTGCCCGGCACGCATTGTATGATGAGGGCAATCTGACCACGGGCCTCCCGAAGCCTGGTGCTCCGGACAACAGGTCAGACTGCCCTCATCACTGACCGGCCAGCAAGGACGCCCTGAGCTAGACGGGCCGGTCACAGAGAGTAGGCGGGCCGGATGTGGCCCAGGGGCCGCCCCTTGCCCAGGTCTGCTATAGAGGAGATAACCATTAGATAGAGGGTTTGGTTTTTTCCCCAAAAATAAACCAAAGTCAATAAGAGAATAGAGGTATATAAAGGACATCATTGAATCAGCTTTCAAACAAGTATGTGCTTGAAATAGGACTGAACTTCTAGTAGCACACCCAAAAAAAACCCCAAAAAAACCCAGTCTGGAACCATTACACGTCTCATTGGCGCATATGGTGACTATAATCAACAAATCATGAGTATCCTGAGACATTGCTGGGTCGTTTTGAGATCCAATCCCAACATCTGTGACTCTATTTCGTCACATTCAAGTGTGACGTATAGGAGGGGAAAATCCATCGATGACAGTATTGTACACAGCCATTTCTTCCCTCCGAGACAGGCAGGTACATGGTTAGATCGAAAACCCTGTAGCACATTTAGATGTGACTCATGTTCCTTTTGCCCACACATTAATCCCTCTAAGGCTGCTTTCACACATCCGGTTTTTGCTGAGCTGCACAATACGGCGCTTTGCAGAAAAAACGCAACCATTTTTTTTTTCCGAAGGTTGCTTTTTTTCCCGCATAGACTTGCATTAGCGCCGTATTGTGCCGCATGGCCTTGCGTTGCGTCCGTTTTTTGCCGGATGCGGCATATTTAGCCCATGCGGCGGCCAGATGTAACGTTGCCTGGCACGTTTTTTTTATGCGGCGAAAAAAAACGCATGGCGCCGGATGCGGCGCGATTTACAATGCAATCCTATGGAAGCCGGATGCGGCGTCCTGCGGCAAAAACCGCATCCATGCGTTTTTTTGCACTGCGCATGCTCAGTATCAAGCCGCATCCATCAAAAAAACGGACGGGCCGCATGGAAAAACTTATACAACGGATCAATTTTTTTCACCGCATCCGTTGCATAGGTTTTTGAACCGGATTGAGCTGCCTCTGCAAAAACTGGATGTGTGAAAGCAGCCTAAGTAGTGTGTTAACTTTGAAACTGGCAGATCATTTAATATACACAGGTTCGCTAATTGCAGGACAGAGGGGGTGGTGTATGTTTGTACATGCCGCTGCCCCCTGAGTGATGTGGCAAAAACCAAAAGACAACGGGTCTGGATTAGCAAACACCTTGGGGATACTGCACATAAACGGGACATCCCATTAGCCCGTCATGTTATAACCACACAGAGGGGAATATTAAGGAAATATAATGCCAAGTAATAGAGGTCATCCCAAAACCAGACAGGGAGACTGGGATAAATGAATTCTACAACTGGAGACCAGATGTATATTTCTTTTGGACACCATCAGCCCAAGGGGTATGAATGAGCTCCTTAGTTTTACTAGCTTTATGTAGAATGTTGATGCTGTACTCTGTGGGATATGTTTGTGGTTGGGTTCGGGGATAGGTTGTACTCCTAGCTTGGATGTTACGGCTATTGGACTACATCCGTATACGCATATTTGTGGAACCAATGGTTACCATACTAACCTCTTTCAGAAGAAAGAAGTACCTTGTTATATGCCTACCATCCCCTGTTGTAGATAAAAAGGGCTGCCCTGGCATTTTGTCAGTCCATATGTCCCGCCTTGTTATGGTATGGAAAGTGGGTTTTTTTAGCAGTTTACAATGACATTAGGCACTATAGATCTGTGTTTGTCTTTTTGTGATCTGTTAATAAAAGGTCATGAGGAGTTTTATTTACAAATATATATCATTAATTCTTTGGCTCCTTGTTGAGATAATTGATAACATCATATATATCACCATCTGATATGTTAAGTTATAGGGGTATCAATTTTTCATATACCTGTATCCACTGCACTGATAGAATGGATCGTTTAACCTATACTTTCGTCTTTTTTGGGGTGGAACATATTTGCGTTCCACCCTGCGCATGCGTGATAGGCTATTCTAACAATGTGTTCCATGAAGTGAATGTAGAAACACCCGAAGTGGCGCAGAACACATTGCGCAGGCACGGTGTTCCGGTATGTGGAGCGCATCTGCGTTCCACAAGGAATCGCTCTTCCGATCAGGAGATGCAGTCACCTGATACAGAACAGGAAGTATACACTGGATCATTTAAACAGCGTGGCGCCAGCATCCATTGCAAGCACAACGTGGAGATAACATCTCCTTATGCACGCACCATGTGGCTCACGAGTAGATATCCTGGGCAAGGTATTCAAGTGAATGAGGGTCTTAACAGGTAATTTGAATGACTTATATACTCCAATTAGTATTTATAGGATGGGGCAAGGGGTTAAGTTACTCGTCGCCGGGCCTGGTGATGTCACGGATGGCCCTTTGCCCAGCTTTGTAGCCCTGAGGTGTACAATAATGAGGTGATAACGGAGGTTTGATTTCATGATGCCACCTGCGGTACACGCCCAGGGAATAGCCGCCGCTGCTGTCGCTGTCCTCCGGGGCGAGTGATAGTAGCAGCTAAGATGTTTCTGCTCCCCTCAGGTGGAGCATGATGAGGGGAGTAGTAATGGCAGGTGCTGAAGTGCGGGGCGCCAGCAAAGAGAGGCACACACAGTCTCTGCGGGTTCAAGGTTTCTTTACTCACAGTCCTGGTTTACCCAGGAGATGCCAGTCACCGCCGGTGTTCTCACTGCGAGTCCTTTCTGATCAGGATACATCCAATCCCAGTGTAGGTGGAATATGGAACGGGCTGCGGGTGTTTCCTGCACTCTCCACAGACCCTGGAATCCCGTATAGCTGTAGAAAACCCGGGCCAAGCTATCTATTCCAAGCCGCAGGCCCTAAGGCACTCCCAGAAGTGTGAGGTAAAAAAAAGTTTGGACCAAGGTCCCAGACATGTCTTTCACCCCAACCCGTGGTTGACTGACCATGTATCAAGATGCTTCTTCAACCCCCACCCCCCCAGTGGTTCCCACCTCCAGGTGGTTGTTCTAGTGACCGGGAAAGTCAACCCCCCCCCCCCCAAAGGGAAAGCACTTAACTGTGTGAATGTAAGAAACACCAGCAATTAATCTCTCCTTACCCAGGATGAGTACTGCATCTTAAGTGAGATTCAGCACCCTGTAGCCTCAGGGATGCCACAGCCACATACAAGTGTATGTATTCTTTTCTTCTTATAGATGGCCCTTTTCTTTGGGCTATGTTAGTTCCCTTACCCGTGGTGAAAGCCTGTAACGGGGGGGGGGGCAGGGGGGGGCATGTTAGAAATGCATCAGGTGTTTATTTAACCTGTGGTCTTCTTGACCTGGCAGTCTGGTTTTATAGAAACCATTAGAGCTACCATCTCTTACTAGGTATCCCCTATAGATGGGCTACCTATTTCTATGCAATTATACCATATGCCAGGTTTCCCTGGTTTTATGATGTAGCAGGATGTTGTAATGAATACACATATTTAATGACCAGTAGATTATTTCGACTACTGAATGTGTTGTATGACTGAAACTGCACAAGGTTTGATGGAGGGTATTTATCTAGTGGCAGATTAGGGCATAACTGGGATCGCCAGCAAGGAATGGGGCGCCAGAAAAAATTAGGGTGATTATCACTGTTGTCAGTCAGGCAGGGCCCATAGTCCCCCTAATTTTGGTGGATTATCCAAACCCTGATCTGCATTAACAATCACCTACTGCTTTATGCCCATAAAAGGTATCCTGGTGTAGATATTACACACCACAATCCCAGCTAAACCCCTTATTTCTTGTGGGAGAACTGTGGGCAGATTAGGGACTTTTCCTACTTCCAAAATTTCACAGCTCTTTAATTTCTTCATGTATGATTGATCCATCTCCTTTGGTATTGGCCCATTAATAAAGAGTCTTCATCTACACCTCCAGGAACTAGGAAGGGGGAGGGGGGTGTAAGGACCAAAAAAAAAACAAAAAAAAAAACCCACGATCATTCAATCAGGGCTGTGGAGTCGGTAAGCCAAACCTTCGACTCAGACTCCTCAATTTCCCTTGCACCGACTCCCACATATATTGCTTATAGTTAAGTGAAAAATGTATTGTAGTACAATGTGAACATCAGACATTTAATATATATATATATATATATATATATATATATAAGCTAGAACATAAAATATATTTACTGGAATCCAACTTTAGAACACAAAAACCTGTAATAAAGTGTAAATATATACAATATGTAATATACAGATTACAAAAATCCATGCAAACAAAGAAACGGGGTGGGTCATGCAAAATCACCACCTCACTTCAGAGCTACTCTTAGAGTACATCAAAACCAGGAGAACAGAGTAAATATGCTTCAAAAAGGTATCAAAAATTTATTAACAAGTTATTGAACAAATAGTATCAAATATAAAACAGGCACAAGAGGAGACAATGATGTAAAAGGCAATAGCACCTGGGGGGCTGCACGGCTAAAAAGGAGAAATCAAATCTCTATCACTCAGGCCATATGTGTCCAACAGAGCAAGAAAAGAAGCCCCAGTGGGCTCATTTATCAAAGGCACAGCCAGATTTATTAAGTGATCACACAGACCTGAGTAGAGGATGGACAACAGGCACACAGTGAATATACTGAAGGAGCACATGCATCGGGCAATCCCCAGTATATGAAGAAGCCCATACAGGTTCAATGTGCAGAGTGAGACTGGAAAAAGCCAAATGCACGTGAACCAAATCCAACAGCACTGCTAACCTGTGATAGCCAAAAAATCGTGCAGGTGACAGGAAGGGGTTTGAACCCCTAATACCAACTCCAACGTACGTTTCACGAATGGTGAGGTGTTCGCTTCGTCAGGGAGTGAGTACGTAGCACAGAAGGGCTACTATAAATAGCCCTAAACACAGCTGGGGCACCGCACTGATAAAAGGCGGCGCATGCGCACATCGCGCCATACAGACCCAGCACCTCCCACCGGCCGTCACGATCCGGCGCATGCGCGGGAGCGGGGACGCATCTCCATAGCTCCCGCGCATGCGCCCCGATCGATCAGAGACAGCCGCGGAAAGCCGGGTCGGCGGCGAGAAATGCGCAAGCGCACTTCAGTGCGGCACGGAGCAGAGCGAACCAGGTACACAAACTGATATCAGATCATAGATCATAGATAAAGACCACAATTCATAAGATAATATGACAATACAGCTGCATAATCTGGTTCCAGGGGTCCGTATGTAAATGAAGAATAGAGATCTAACAAGATCACGGAGCACAAAGAACCAGATGCACAGGCTGATATACAGTCATGAATCATAGATAAAGACAACAAATCATAGTAACAATACAGCTGCATAATCCGGTTCCAGGGGTCCGTATATACATGGAAATTTGAGATGTGTCGAAAAAGATCATATTTGAAGACCCAGATGAGAAATCTGTGCTAAATAGCAGAAATAAAAATAGGGGAAAACACAAAACAAGAAAAAAGTTAAAACATGTTAAACAAACATTGGGCCACAAAATTAGTGAGCCACCGTATTAAATGTATAAAAACAATAAAAGACCCCTAGAAAAGAAGAAAAGAAGGGGAAGGGGGCAAACCCAAGGTGATATCAAAGGAAAGAGGCAAAGCTCAAAGCCTCGTTGAGACCAGATGGGGCGACTGTTCCAAGAGTCACCATCCATCTAGTCTCACGCTGGGCCAGCTTCCGCTTGATGTTGCCACCACGGATGCCGCTGTGAATGACTTCAATGCCGCGAACCAATAGGGATTTAGGATCACAACCATGGTGTGATTTAAAATGGCGCGGCAGCGTCTTCAAAGAGGCAAAATCATCCACTGTCCGAGCTGCCGCAATGTCTCGCACGTGTTCCCTTACGCGGATGCGGAGCTCACGGGATGTCAACCCAATATAAATAAGTGAGCACCCGCATACCGCGTAGTAAATCACATTGGATGTACCACAAGAAATGTAGTCTCTGATGTGAAACTCACGCCTCCCATCAGCAGATGTAAACACGAAACTGCGCGAGACATTGCGGCAGGCCAGGCAGTGGCCACAAGGGAAGCAGCCAACTCGAGGTTGGGTAGAGCCAAGAAACCCGGACGGAGGCGGAACATAGTGGCTCTGAACAAGCTGATCCCTGAGATTTGAAGACCTTCTAGCCGTCATCAGGGGATAGTCAGATAATGAATCCCTAAAAGCGGGATCCGTCCTCAGGATAGGCCAGTGACGATTAAGGATGGCCCTCATCTGCTGCCACTCACTATTATAGGTGGTAATAAATCTCACACTGGAAAAATCCTGAGGAGGTTTTTGTCTAGAAAGAAGGAGCTGAGAGCGAGAAGTGTTCTTAGCCCTGAGGTACCCACGTTTTATACTGCGATTGCTATAACCCCTCTCACGAAAGCGGGACATCAGGTCAGCGGCCTGCTCCTCGAACTTGGCGTCCGAGGAGCAGATCCTCCTCATCCTCAGGAACTGTCCGGTAGGGACAGAACGAATTGTAGATGCGTGATGGGCAGACGAGGCATGAATCAGCGCATTGACGGATGTTGACTTGCGAAATACATCAGTTTGAATCACATTTCCATCATCAACATCAATAAGAATATCTAAAAAGTCAATGCGCTTGGTGTTAAATTTATAAGTCAATTTGATGTTAAAAGGATTCATGCCAAGTCTGCCCATGAAAAGCTCCAGCTGCTCCACCGTACCCCTCCAGAAAAACAATAAATCATCAATGTACCTAAGCCAGCACTGCACATGGGACACGGCCATGTCACCCTCGTCGCCAAAAATCGTTCTCTCCCAGAAACCCAGGAAGAGATTAGCATACGAGGGTGCACAGGCCGCGCCCATCGCAGTGCCGCGCTTCTGTAGGTAAAAAGAGTTCTTAAAAGTAAAAAAATTATGGGTAAGGATAAAATGGAGCAGCTGGAGTATCAAATCACACATCTCACTGTCCCGACCGGAGGTCCCGAGGAAGAAGCGGACTGCCGCCAACCCGTCCTCATGGCGGATGCAGGTGTAAAGTGATTCAACATCCGCCGTGACTATTAACATGTCCGCTTCCATAAAGATACCGTCAATCCTGTTGAGCACGTCCGTTGTGTCCTTGAGGTAGGAGGGAAGTGTCTCGACCAGGGGTTTAAGGTAGTAGTCAATGAATTTACACACCGGGTCACACATTCCCTCCAAACCAGACACAATGGGACGGCCCGGCGGATTGACGGCATCTTTATGAATCTTGGGGAGCAGATAAAACGTGGGCACCTTGGGAAATTTAACCAAAAGTCCCTCAAAAACCTTCTTAGTAATAAGACCGCTGTCAAAAGCCTGCTCTAGGATAAGCAAGAGGTCTCTGGAAAATGAATTGATGGGATTAAAATCAAGCTTTTGATAAGTATCCTTATCCCACAGCTGGCGAAAAGCCTCCTTCTCATATTTGATGATGGGCCATATTACAATGTTTCCCCCCTTGTCAGCAGGTTTAAAGAGTACGTCCCTCCATGTTTCCAATTGTTTGAGGGCAGACCTCTGTTGACAAGTAAGGTTATCACTGTGCCGTCTAGATGACAAGTGTGTAAAGTCATCTACAACTAATTTGGTAAAAATATCAACAGAGGGACACAATGACAAGGGGGGAAACTTAACTGACCTAGGCATGATGCAAGATGGAAACCTACCAATACTGTCAGGGGGTTGTTGTTCAGATTGGAGCTCCTCCAAAACTGCTAGAGCCTCTCTCTCTGCCCGACTATCCAAATCGAAAGTTGGCATGTCACGACTGTGAAGTTTCTTTAAAACCAGCTTCCGTGAAAACAAAAATAAATCCTTCATGGCTGTAAAAAAATCAAAAGAATTAGTCGGGGAGAAAGAGAGGCCCATGGAGAGAACCTCAACCTGAGCCTCTGACAGTATATATGTAGAAAGATTAATTACTTGCAATGCCCTACTAACCTTTTTGGATGTTTTGTGTGAGGCATGCATGGAAGACTTCAATCTCGTTATCACGCCAGAGGGTATTGAATCAGATGTTATATTTGAATTAGAATGCCCAGAAGGTCCGCCCTCATCAGCGGAGAGACCAGACGCTATAGAAGTCATCATTACATCATTGTCTCCTCTTGTGCCTGTTTTATATTTGATACTATTTGTTCAATAACTTGTTAATACATTTTTGATACCTTTTGAAGCATATTTACTCTGTTCTCCTGGTTTTAATATGTAATATACAGTAGATTATACATCTTGTGTGTGGATATATATATATATATATATATATATATATATATATATATATATATATATAATTTTATATAAAATGACATTGTATTACATATTTACAATTTATTAGTTTGTGTTCTAAAGTTATATTCCAAAAAATATATTTTATGTTCTATCTAAATATCTTTAAATCATTTTATGATACAATAATGTCCGATGTTCACATTGTACTACAATACTTTTAAATTTTCCACTTAAATATAAGCAATACACTAAATATTATTTAGTATGTTTTTGTTGAAAACTGTTTTTTTGCCACTTATATATAACACTATGTAATACACTATGTAAGTGGCAAAAAACTAGTAAATAAAATTTGTGCAGTCCATGAATTTGTTGTAAGTAATAGAATTGCTTCCATCAGATCCTCCTTCGCAGATGACCTCAAATCTGACCTAATAACTTTAAGTCTAGAGAACAGACTCTATACAGTAACTTGGGTTGGAGGCAAAGCCGTAACCACATGGGCAACAGCTCTAACAATTTCCAGGTATAAAGGAATTGCCTCATGCACACTCAGTTTTGATGAACGCTTGAATTATCCTATTTCT
The DNA here is from genome assembly GCF_048569485.1 of Anomaloglossus baeobatrachus. Lineage (NCBI taxonomy): Eukaryota > Metazoa > Chordata > Amphibia > Anura > Aromobatidae > Anomaloglossus > Anomaloglossus baeobatrachus. Next base: position 758,895,848 of record NC_134353.1, read on the forward strand.
TTGAGAGCAAGTGAAATATTGTACTGAAGTCTGGTCAATCTGCTTGCTATAGGAGACGGAGTGAAATCTTTTTCCTTGCGGCAACACTTTGCTGCTCCATGTCATCCAAATACTTGTCAAAGTTAAACTCTATCTGATGAGGATGAAGATATGGCAGCAGTAGCACTGTCAGGACCCAAATCCTCTTCCGCCTGGCAGTCCTGTAGCCACTCATCCTAACTGCTACCTCACTCAAAGCTTCTTTTCCTTTAGTAAGCTGTTGATCATCAAGCAGTATACGATGACTTGGGTCCACATAAACAGCTGCCAAAAGAATTTTATTTTCCAATAGCTGTGTCTCTCTCCGTTTCATTGAAGCAGAAATGTCATCTGCGATTAAACCTCCTCTTTGGGACACGCAAAATAGCAAGTTCTCCCACTCCCTTATAAAAATGCCAGGAGTTAAATCCTCAGCTTGTAATTTAGTCACGGTAAATGGGTGATTAAGCAATTCCTACAATTCAGCCACCTGTGTCCATTGACCTTCATTTAAGGTTACTTGAGGGTTCACCATATCTATAAGAAACGATTTTAGTTCAAGCAATCGCTCAGTCATTAAATAAGTGCTGCCTCAGTTAGTGGCCTGATCAACAATTGCCCCTTTCCCAGCAAGTCTCTTCAAGATTGAATCAATTTTAGGGAGTTCGGGCAGGCAATAACCAATTTCCTCACTTTTCCAATCAGATTTCTACCACTGGCATATACACCCAGTTTCACACATCCGGCTTCTCGCCGGTTTGGCAGATGTTGCACACGCCAGTACCAGGGCTGTGGAGTCGGAGTCGTGGAGTCGGAGCTCATTTTGGTGGAGTCGGAGTCGGAGTCGGTATAAAATGCACCGACTCCGACTCCTAAAATATATAATAAATTGGGGACAGGAGTGCAATGCAGAATGTGCTGAATATTTTACTAAATAACAACATTTAGTATAATGCTTATATTTAAGTGAAAAATTTATTGTAGTACAATGTGAACATCAGACATTTAATTGTTTTTATGATACAATAATCAAGATATTTGGATAGAACATAAAATATTTATTGGAATACAACTTTAGAACACAAAAAACTAATAAATTGTAAATATGTAAAATATATATATATATATATATATATATATATATATATATATATATATATATATATATATATATATATATATATATATATATACATACATACAGTGTATATACACACACACACAAGATATATATGTAATCTACTGTATATTACATAGTGTATTACATATTTACAATTTATTACAGTTTTTTGTGTTCTAAAGTTGTATTCCAATAAATATATTTTATGTTCTATCCAAATATCTTGATTATTGTATCATAAAAATTATTAAATGTCTGATGTTCACATACACATATTCATGTACTACAATAAATTTTTCACCTAACTATAAGCAATATATGTAGGAGTCGGAGTCGGAGTCGGAGTCGGAGTCGGAGCAAGAGAATTTGAGGAGTCGGAGTCGAAGGTTTGGCTTACCGACTCCACAGCCCTGGCCAGTACAGTACGATACAGTACAGTGACAGCGCCACAACTTCCGGGTCACATGACAGTATGTGACCGGCTTTTGTCGCGCTGCCACTATACTGTATACTCTGTACTGGAGTGCGCCACATCCACCAAACCGGATGTGTAAAACAGAGGTCCCTCTTCCAGACTCTTATTGCCAGCTGCAGCGTGTGGACAACCCAGCGCATGTGATGAATATGAAAGTGTTTTGAAGCAGCTTCAACAAGATCATCTCATCCTAAAGTATCATTTTGCTGTTCTTCTGTTGTAATATCTGTTTCTCAGTTATATGAACAGCGCTGTGGCTCCATCTCAAACACTAAATCCTAAATTTTCTTCTAGCTGTTGTTCATTACTCTCATTCATCAGTTTAGTTGTACTTATGGTTGAAGCATTGTCCGTTACAGTAGCAAGAACCTGTTCTTTTTTTGCATTCCTAATCTTGCAGAACTTTTTCCACTAAGGCCTGGAGAAACTGGCTGGCGTGATGAGCTTTACTATCTTTTACTGCCAGTGTGTTGCTAACAATTTCTGTCACAAACATATCAAACATTGATGGCAAAATAATTCAGTAAAACGCAGTGACTCTGGCATCCCAGCAAAGGCAATGGGTTTCAAGACATGACATTCAGACACAGCATTTTGTAAGGCTCCTCACAAAGAATGAGCATGTCAGTTTGTGGCGATTTTCTAATCTGCTTTTGCTATTGAAAGCATTATTTATGAGCTCAAAAACCCTTTCAGGTGATGCGGTTTTTTTAAAAAGCTGATCTTTTGCAGCTGATAAACATCCTCAAAAACGCTGTGTGTGAATGCAGCCTTAAATCAGGAATAGAAAAGCCATTTATAGGACATTTCATAACTTTCCCAAATTCCTATGAAAGAAAAATGTATCACTCTGCATTGCACTACTGTCCCCAATTTATTATATATTGTCAGAGTCGGTGCATTTTATACCGACTCAGACTCCACCAAAATGAGCTCCGACTCCACAGCCCTGCATTCGATGAGAACAGTACAGGCAACTTTACAATAAGTTGTTGGGTGAACACAAGTTTACAGCCTTTACATGACTACTGAATTTTTATTTTCCTTTTTCCACCGTGTTCCCTGAGCTAGCTGCACAAGCATGGTGGTAGAAGGGATTGGGGGGTACGGAGCAAGCACATTATGATTAAACTAAGAGGGACTGCATACCGCTCTAATCCCCCCCCCCCCCCCCTTTTACTTTTGAAACGGCACAGATCCAGGAGTTTCAGTCTGGGTCCACCCATCACAAGTCAGTAGCAAAATCTCAGATCCCTCATTTTTCTGAAGTAGCAGAGATTTCTCAAACACCTAACTACACAATCATTTGAATATAGTACAGCAACATATTTACATTTAATAAGTTATCACAAAAATATACGACAAGAATACAGGGATTTTGGGGAGGCAGGGGGTGAGGTACATTTCTCCCCATACATATAAAAATATGGAATACTTAAGCAAAACAGCACTGAGTACCATATTCCTACACTATGCTCAGAGTTAATGCTCCAACTGCTACACAGTGCTCACCATACTATAGACAATGAAAAACTAATTCAGGAAAGCAAATATCCAGCTGTAAATTATTTGTTGTTACATGTTTCCTAATCAGTGCTCCAGAAACCTAAATAAAAGTTCCATTGTAACCAAAGTGCAACAAAAACTTATACAAGAAATAAAAAAAAAAAAAAAAAAAAAAAAAAAAGAAAAAATACATTTGGGTGCCTGATAAGTTTACACACCACCATACTCCTGTGAACATGGGGCCAAGTCATGGACTAGAAAAAGTTTTGGGCATATGAAGTCTCCAGGATATACTACACAGAGATCCTCAAGAGGCACAGCGGCCCGCAGCGGTGGTAGATGGGCTCCACAAGATGGAGAGTCCTCTATTAAAGGGTCCAGTGCATAGTTGCTGTGCAGGAGATTAGGTTATATGGTTGCTCTGTGACTGCACTGCCAGAGTCTCCTGATGTCAGAACTGGGAAGAGAAAACCTAGCAGCATTTCCGGAGGTAGTTTGAAAATATACGCACAAAATGGTGTTTGGAGTGTAGTCTTTCCTACTCAAAAAGAGTCAAGCCTTTACTTCATTTTCAGGTTCATGCGAGTCCATTTTAGAAGTGATCAAATCCACCCACTTTGTGTGTCAATGTCACCAATGCAGAGTAGAAGGGATGGAGAGGAGAGAGAAGGTAAACACTGCTGCTTCAGACTTCCAGGGAGGGTTTCTTTACAGTTCTGAGGATTATACGTTGCGCTCGGTGCATACCAGAACATGAAGACACTATCTGTAACTAACATTCTTAAATCACAGCTAATAACAGAAGATGATCACTGCCATCTGCATATGTGGTACCCGTAGTCTTCTGTAACAACGCCCTGAACACGAGTCATCTGGTTACCTCCAGGGCCTGCTCACATGGGGAGAAGTTCTGGTGGGTTTTCACCATAGCAGAACTTTGCAATTGGGTTTCTGTAGGAGTTCTCATGTTGCACACTCTAAAGGAGAAAAATTAAAATTATGTTGATATATACAACTAAATGCAGTTCTGAAATTCTATTCACCTTACAATTACTGCTTCCAGTAAGATTGTATGGCACAGGCAACACAGAAGCAGGTCACATGGCAAGCATGGGGAACATTTTACACTAGGAATACGTCGTAAATCATGTAATCAAGTGAACCATTATCACATTTAACAGGGCATAGTTTGCGCTAATTGCAGGCATTTGGCAAGAAGAGGTTTGAGCAACATCAATTATGTCAGGGCACAGGACCTATCTAATCAAATACCATCTGCACCCAACACTGGACAGACCAGTACTAGGAGCCGGATTCTGCAGTCATCGCTTATTCTGACCTTTAATTATCAATGCATTAAACATTTGCAGGAGAGAAAAACCCAAAACCACTTTAAGACCCACAAGTATTCTGTATTCTTTTGGCAGCAACAGAAAGATGCAATGCCGACATTCACTTTATGTTTTATTTACAGTATTTACCACAGGTTAGTTTTATTTTTTGATAAATTGGACTTACTGTTCCAGCAATACCAAATATGCTCATTTTTTAATTGTGAAAGGGGAGGAAATGTGAGATTTTATACTTTAGCTTATTTTAGTCCTTCGGGACATGAATCTACAGTCATCTGATCCCTAGTATTATACATACACTATATTGCAATAGTCAATTACATTCTCCTAAGGCTGGAAACACATCTATGCGAGTAAAATCGGTCCGACTGGGCTGAAAAAAACTCGGCTGATTTTAGTTCGTTAGGTGCGAGTACAACGCAAGTGCGATGCCATTTCTGAATAACTTAATGATTTTGCTCGCGTGTGTGTCACGTATGCGATGCTAGTTTCCTGCAACATCTTAACTAGATAAGTGATTACACATGTGTCAGTTAATTACCTTTGGGAATGTGATGTCACATTCATCTGTTGAATATTTAATGAGCATAGTTCCTGCCACACTCGCAAATCTGAACGCTGGTGCGCGTGTGTGATCCTACTTTTAATCCGCTTCCATAGGGAATCATTGAGAAAAACGGTTCGAGAAACTCGCAAAAAAGCAGCATGCTGCGATTTTCTTCAGTCAGATTTGAAAAAAAAAAAAATAAAATGCAGCATGTTCATTCTTCCTGCGTTTGTCAACATTTGTCACAAAAACACAGCAAAAACGCATTGTGTGAAAAACGCACCAAAGATTACACGCATTTGACATTTCCAGGCTCTGACAAGGTGCCGTTTTGGCTGCAGTTTGTGAACACAAAAAGATGCAGCGTGCGCATGTAGTACGTACCTGAAGCATTAACACTTTCCTTCTGGGGCTGCTAGTTACCCTTAGGCTATGTGCCCACGTTGCGTTGTGTCCCTGCAGAAATTTCTGCAGCGATTTGAACAGCACACGTGCGCTTCAAATCGCTGTAGAAACAGTCCGTAATGGAAAGCCCATTTCATGCGCTCTGATAGCAGCCCTCACCATAAACAGAGTGGGGATGCATCCAAAGCACATGAAAGAAGTGACATGTTGCTTTTTAGAATGCAGTGATTTGGCAGCATGCAAATCGCTGCGTTCTAAAACACAACGAGTGCATGGATTATGCACATTCATAGATTGTGCTGGGGACGCAGGACGCATGCAGTTATGCTGCGGTGCAGAACGCAGCATAACTGCATGCAATACGCACACGTGGGCACAGAGCCTGATACATATGCACCATTTCCCTGAAACTAAGACCTGCTCGCAGTTCTATAATGAAGAAGTGTCCATGCAGCAAGACTTCACTATAGAAAGCATACACCCCCAAAACAGAAGACAGAGGACCCCGCAATCACTCAGAAGCTAAACAGGAGGACCTGCAGTGGATCCACACCCACCACATCCAGCGATACTGATTGCTTCTGGCCAGCAGTGCAGTGGAACGCGTGGAGAACCTGAGATGGAACACATCGATGTGGATGGGAGGGAAGACTTACTGAGCCACAGCTGTGACGCTGTTTGTCTGCGGTCACAGCTGGAGGTTCCCATGGTACCCCACCAGTGACCGCAGGAGAAAACAAACACCACACATTGTTTTCTGCAGGAGATGTAGGTCTATGAACTCCATTCACCTGAGGTGAAGTTAATTGAGGGGCGTTTTCCCTGCAGTCACTGGTGGGGTAATGTGGAAACCTCCCGCTGTGCCCATAGATAAACTGAGTGAGGTCACTACTTATAGCCGCAGTTCAGTCAGTCTCCCAGTGTGCTGACAGTTCTGTGCCCACATGCTATGACTTCATTATGTAGCAGAGCCAGGATCGTATTGGGACCTTGTGTGCATTACATTGCAATTGGGTGTTTTTATGTATTTTATTTAAAATAATGGATTTTTTCCGGTGTTTGTATTCCTTTCTTTTCCCCCTATAGACTACCATTTGCGGTGGGGTCCTCAGGCACCTCCCATTACGAAACTAAGGCTTCAGGGCAGCTGTGAGCTGTTATTAACCCCCTTATATCTCCAAAATTGCCACTGACCCAGGGCAATCAGGATGAGCTGGGTAAAGTGCCAGGATTGTAACATATCAAAAAAAGTCCGGAGCCTCTCTTCGGAGTCTCGACACAGAAACTAGCCAGATATCCCTCCAGGAAGGACCTAGCCAAGGAGTGGCTCTTTTTAGGAGACCACCATAATCACCATATTAAGTGGCCCTTTTAGTCAATATCCAACTCTTTGACAAGGTTAAAGATATGACAAGGGAAATACCAATATCCATCCACAGTCAGCTGTTTCGGGGTATTGCCCCTCAGTGTGGAGTAGGATTCTGGCCAGGTGAGAGCAATGCCTAGTAGACCAATAAGACAACAATCACTGATCTCAGGGAGACCAGCCAGAGAAAACACTGCCGGCAGCCAACGAGGGCGCTCACAGTGAAATCCTGGGCTAGTTTCTGTGTCGAGACTCTTAAAGGCTCCACAGACTTTGATTTGCAGGTCTAATAGGCATTGCTCCCACCTGGCCAGAATCCTTTTCCTCTTATTTTGATACACAGCCAAGATAAGCACACAAGTAGGGGCTGCAGCAGTATGCTTTATCTGTACTGGGCATCACAGTATGGGAAACCATATGACAGTTTTTTTTATTTTTACACCAATCTACAGTGACCTGTAGACCACTAGTATGTATCAAAGCAGTCACAGGTTGGGGGTGGCAGGGGGGGGGGGGTAAATGTCACAGTCTGACTAACCAGACGCCAGGACTACTAGTGAGCAGAGGAAGCCATGAATACGTATGAGGGAAATTAATGGCCCATGGAAGTAATGTTACCACTTCGTGGGGGGGTTAAAACTCTATATTGCACCTGCTCTAATCCTGAGCCCTTTCTACCACCACTTTAAAAATACTATACTTGGGACCCCATAGACACATATGATTGAAAGCATCCAGATTAATTCCAGTCTTAAACCTTCTGATCCCAAAGGTCTGTGGGTTCGCCCATTACGAATGATGATACGTCTGATCCCTGCGATCACACAGGGGGTGGGTTTAGACTGATAATCTGGAGCCATTTAGATGACACCAATGATTGCCAGATCTACATGTAGCCAAGATCGGAACTAGCTCTGCCAGCTGATATTGAAGACAGATTTGTCAGGTATGGTTCAGTCCCAGCTCCTGACCTACATGGAGAAGACATGTTGGATGAAGCATTACACCCTTCATCAGGAAGGTAACATACAAGCATTAGATCGTTTTATTTAAAAGGTGGCAATATATTGTGCTGACCTGCAGAAAATGTTAAAAGGGTACTGTGCCAAGTCGTTACAATATGGAAGAGTGGAGACAAAGGGTCAGTGCTGCAAACTGGCTCTGAGGAACTTCAATATAATGTTCCTGGAACAACTTGGCATCAAATCATTTACCTGTGAAGATGTTCGACATTTGGCCAAGCACAGCTCAAAGTGGTCTTCTACAGCCATGAATAAGTTCTGGAAGCCAACTGCAGCCCTTCGTAAGAAACGTTCCAATATATGTTGCTGAAGTATTGAGAAAATGTCACATGTATTAAATATTCAGATTATCTAATTTGATATAATCATTGAAATTTGCCCAACATGACATAATATAAAGGACACACCTTGTTGGGCTGCAGGCAGCAAGACACGCAGTTTTCATAGACACGGCAGCACCCGTTGGGCTGACAGCTCTCACAGTTATATTGTCTGGTACTGGCCAGGACATTGCAGCAGCCATTTGCTAGCAGCTCTTTGCGTTCACATACGTAACCTATTAAAATGGATGGATGACTGGAAGTGAAAAAAGTGTAATGTACTTCCAGCTCAATGTCTCGATCAAGACCTACTAAGAAAATACACTTCCAACAGCTGCCATTTTTTATTTGCTGTGTATAATAGTCTGAGCTGGACACAGCAAGTTCAGGGCAACTCCAGGATACAGTAGACGCAGGTCAGTGTGACCACTTGTCATACTGTGGCCGCCTCACCTATGAGCTCAGCTGTCCAGGCCACAGCGGTGGGTGAAGCCAGGCACCAATTTTAGCCAAAATACAATTGTCCCCATAACAGCAAGTTCACAGGTCAGGCAGCCCAATATTGCACTTCTAATGGCAGGCTAATATCACCAATGGAAGAAGCCACCTCTGCAGTCCTGCTCAGAGCCAAGGTGGCAACTTCCTCCAGTGAGAAAAAGCTTGGTAGCCTGCCATTAGTAGTACAACTAATTTAAAGTCTGCAGACATGTCAAATCCAAGTACCTTTAACATTGTAATGCTAGAGTCACAAAACATAAGAGGGTGGGTAAGTAAGTAGGCCTAGCCTTCCTCTACCAGTTATATATTTTACATTTTCTATTGATTTATAACCCACAATGCCATTTATCATGCATAAAGCATTCAGCCCTTTAATAAATGCTGTCAGTGTCTGCCATTCAGCTTCCTATGACTTGTGTGTCTTTTATAAGGGAACCTGTCAGCAGGATTTTGCTATATAAACTATAAATTCAGTTGCACACTGAAAAGGCCAAAAATGTACAAGGGAAAATATGGCACTGCATTACTGCAAAAGAGATATTTAGTTTATGTATTGTATTGGCCAATGCATGTAAGCCCGGAAACCAACAGCAAGGTATTGGCCAATACATAAACTAAATATCTTTTGTAGTAATGCAGTGCCATATTTTCCCTTGTACATTTTTGGCTTTCAGTGTGCAACTGTATACATTTATACTATGTTTTTTCAGTTCGCACATGTTCACATTTGTTGGATGTGCGGGTCGGGTTTTGCTATATAATCTGAGAGCAGCACAATAGGCCAGGACAGTCCAACTCCAGCAATGCGTTACTTACGGGACTGCTCTGCTTAGTTTTCATGGAATACCCATTCTGTCTGGTTTAGATAGAGCAGAAGATGTTACTCTGCTTTGTGTATAACCCCCGCACACACCCCTGACTGGCATCTTGCCATCTACACTTTGAGCAAGCTGTTTATCAGTGGTGGTGTTACACAGATTAGAGAGTCTACGCTGCACATGGAGGTGTAAGGGTCCCATTACATGTAGCGATGTTCCAGCGATCCCGACAACGATACGACCTGGTCAGGATCGCTGGAACTTTGCTACATGGTCGCTAGTGGGCTGTCAAACAGGCAGATCTAAGTAACGACGCAGCAACGATACGGTGATCCTCGGCGGTAGTTCGGACTAGTGATGTGTCGGTCGTGAACGACCCGACACAAAAGATCCGGCTCCCTGCTGTGACTGACAGGAGCCGGATCACAAGAGAGCCACAAAAATATCTAAACTGCTCTTTTCGCCGCTGAAACACCGTCCACCTACTCAACAATATAATTGGTCACTTGTAAGTGGGCGGGGTTTAGCCATGGGTGGGGTTCTGGCAGCGTTCCTATAATCTTACAATATGTGTTCACCTGGGGTGAACACATTTAATAAGGAGCCGATAATGATCTGAAAGATCCGGCTGTTTTTGGTGCGGAGCCATGGGAACCGGATCACCAAAGAGCTGGACTGCCCATCACTAGTTCAGACCCTGTCTCACAGCAGCTATTCTGACGGGCATTGAAAAGAAAGCAAAAACACAGCGATGCATGCTTCCCAGCGGGACACCAACGATCAAAAAAAAAAAAAAATAAATAAAAAAAAAAAAAACACAACAACTAACCAGGACGTTCAGGTACGATCGATTATATCGCAGCGGGGGGCGGTCGCTGCCATGTGTCACACGTACAGATCGCTAGCAAGGTCGCTCTTGCATCACAAAACCTGTGACATTTCAGTGATCTCGCTAATGACATCACTATGTGATGGGGCTTAATACTGCTGGCCTAATCTTCTGCTGATAAAATACTGTTTGTATTAAAACAACAACCATGGCCTATTATGCTGAAATTAAGAGCACACGTCTGCTGACAGCCCATTTAATGGACTGTATTCGTGGGAATCTGATGAGAGGCAGGTTGGAACCAGCATGACAAGGGCAATAGTGAAGCTTTACTTTTCCCCCTCTCTTATCTAACTGTCAAGCAACACTTTTAATGGATCCACTGTTTAAGTCCTGGTGGTTCATCATAAATCCACGCCTCGATATGTGTCAGCTGCATATGGCGGATCTTCACAATATCAGGCACATTGTTGTAATGTCTGATGGATGTGCGCTTTTATTTACCTAGATCGTCTGTTATGAGGAGTTTGCCCTGCACAGAGTTGCGACATTGGTTACTCGGCCTGCTGCTGTTTCCAAGGTTAAACTGTATTTTCCAGTGAATGTTTTGATCTCGATCTAGAGTCTGGAGAAGCGTTCTGTCTCGGATGGTCTTTTCTTCCTATTGGAGGCATTAGAAAATATATATATTACAGTCAGGTCCCAACAAACCTAGATGTAAATGCATAGATCTACTTCATAATCACAAACCATCAATCCACCATAGTCTCCCATTACCAGGGCAGCTCCTACACTGCAGGAGAGTGACAGATACATAATCTGCCTTTTACTTTTAACAAGCCCAAATAAATCAGTCTCATCCTAAATTAACAAAGACTGCCAGCCAGCTGATCGGACAGCTCCTTTACAAGACAGATGAAGTGATGGAGACTCCTGCAGAAGAGCAGAATATTCTCCCAGAAGCGTTACTCATGACACCCACTCCAGGGCCAGGGGTACTCTGAACCGGGTCGGACTAGTCCAGGGTTGTCAGCGGTGGCTCCACCTGTGGGGAGCAAGAAGGGGTACTCTGAACCGGGTCGGACTAGTCCAGGGTTGTCAGCGGTGGCGGGGTCTGGCTCCACCTGTGGGGAGCAAGAAGGGGTACTCTGAACCGGGTCGGACTAGTCCAGGGTTGTCAGCGGTGGCGGGGTCCAGCTCCAAGACCCTGGCAGTGTCTTTTAAATAATAAAGTGGATGATGGGAGTTGTATTTACAAGGAAATAAAGTTTGTGATGCCACCTGTGGTTTTGCAGCTATGTGGGCCGCTGAGGTGCTCTGTGTTCCCCAGGGCAGGTGACGATGGCGCAGCTGAAGTAATCTTGCTCCCCACAAGTGGAGTAGGACCCTGGGGCGACTGTTGGAAATCTGAAAAGTCTATGAGGGCATGATGTGACACAGGAGGAATGGAGACAACACCGTGGCATTGTAATAAGTCTTTTACTCACTGTACTGGTTCTCAGTTAACAGCCAGATTAGTCCACCACGGTATATAGGGATCTCCAGTAATGGGCATCCGCTGATCCCGAGTAAGTGAGGCCAGTACCGGTTCTCCACTGTTTGCCTTTCCTGGTAGTCTCATCTGTGCTGACTCTCCTGCCTGTCCTGCACCTCCACAGAGTGCCCTGAGCAGGGAGTGACCGCGGACCCTCAAAGAGTTCTGCCTGCTTGGCTCCCTGATCCTGTGTGGCCCCCCCCCTTCCAGCGGATTCATGTTCTGCTTGTGGCCCAAAGGTGCATACAGCCACCCTGGCCTCCGGTATTACTAGGAAGTCCTGAAGTCTCTTCCTAGCCTAGGGACTGGGACCCCGTTTGCATACAAATCCCTCCACTGAGAGCTGTTGCTTGTGGAATAAGACTATAGGGGAGTCTGGCACCCCTCCCCCAATTCTCTGGGACTCTAACGTCACCAGGGTTGAGGGAGACCCCAGGGTCCAGACGCCTAGTTGGTCTTCTCCCCGCTCCTGACTGACGTCAACTTTCAAACTTACCTCCGCCCATTTTCCTCAAACCTCAAGCAGCAAGCTCCACCCCAAGGCTGGTTTCAGAGACAGTGCACGGGGCTTAAGTGCCATAACCAGATTAATGGTCGCTAAGCATTAACGGGACCTGCCCCGGCCATGATCTAATGTATGAGCTAACAATTGGGTGTCTGCAGGTTTTTGGTACGTGAATCGGGAGATTGCCTGCTTTATACCCAAGATGGGGCACCACACCTCTCCCTAAGGTGCAGTACCTCTGTGGTGACTGGTGACAGCCTCAGGGGACACACACCAAAAGGTGCGTATTGCCCTCCGTGAGCCGTGTTTATGGCACACGTGTGTTCTCCATGACAACACACGGAGAATGGGAGCTTTCTGCTCACCTGTTCCTGGCGTCGCTGTCCGTGGTGAAGATCTTTGGTCTCCAATCCTACCGACTCCCCGCTGCTTCCAGCCCGCAAGGAGTGAATATGCAATGAGCATAATGAGTGGGGGTCGGAAGCGAGTGACACCAGCAGCAGAAACAGCAGCACTGGAGAAGGTGAGTATAGAAATTCTTTTTATCTCACAGAAACGTGTGTTTTCTCCGATGCGCCACACGGATTACATCCGTGTGGTCCGTGATGCCGGAGAAAAACAGACATGTCTACGTGGAGCCGATGTATGCTCCACACGGACATCAGTGCAGACCCATTGATGTTAGTGGGTCTACGTGTGCCTGTGTCTCAGGCACGTGAGGAAATGGACCAAACACATACCGGAGACACGGACGTTTGAAGGGGGCCTTCTATGGGGTGGTCCAAAAGCAGGTGGACAGTACATCTAATAGGGTTATCAAACATGGTGTAAAGTGAAACTGACTGTTGCCCTTAGCAACTAATCAGGTTCCACCTTTCATTTTCCAAAGAGTCTGTAAAATGAAAAGTGGAGTCAGATTGGTTGCTGAGGGCAACCGAGTCAGTTTCCCTTTACACCATGCTTGATAGCCCTATTACACACTGTCCACTTAGGGGTGCTTCACACCAGCGAGATCGCTGCCGAGTCACGGTTTTTGTAACGCAGCAGTGACCTCATTAGCGATCTCGCTGTGTGTGACAGAGCAGCGATCTGGCCCCTGCTGTGAGATCGCTGCTCGTTACACACAGCCCTGGTTAGTTTTTTTATTGTTGCTCTCCCGCTGATAAGCGAACATCGCTGTGTGTGACAGCGAGAGAGCAACAATCCTGAATGTGCAGGGAGCAGGAGCCAGCGTCTGACAGCCTGCGGTAAGCTGTAACCAAGGTAAACATCGGGTAACCAAGGTGGTTACCCGATATTTACCTTCGTTAGCAGCCTCCGCCGCTCTCACACTGCCAGTGCCGGCTCCTGCTCTCTGCACATGTGGCTGCAGTACACATCGGGTAATTAACCCGATGTGTACTGTAGCTAGGAGAGCAAGGAGCCAGCGCTAAGCAGTGTGCGCGGCTCCCTGCACATGTAGCTGCAGTACACGGTGTAATTAACCCGATGTGTACTGTAGCTAGGGGAGCAGGGAGCCAGCGCTCAGTGTGCGCGGCTCCCTGCACATGTAGCTGCAGTACACGGTGTAATTAACCCGATGTGTACTGTAGCTAGGAGAGCAGGGAGCCAGCGCTCAGTGTGCGCGGCTCCCTGCTCTCTGCACATGTTGCAGCACAGCGACGCGTGTCGTTATGATCTCTGCTTCGGCTGCTGTGTTTGACAGCTAAGCAGCGATCATAACAGCAACTTACAAGCTCGCTGTTACATCACAGAAAACGGTGACGTAACAGCGACGTCGCTGGCGCTTAGTGTGAACCCAGCTTTACTCTTGGACCACCCTATACAATTACAAGTTCTCCTCCTGCATCATCATTACACACAATGGCTGATTGAGAAGAATCATGTGACTAGGCCTGTCCTTTTAGCCAATAGAAAAGCAGCTTTCCCCCCTAAGAGCTCTTCCAATTGGAGGAGGCTGAGAGGCCGGTCTGGTCACATGACTCAGCTCTGTGGCCAGGAGCTGTGAAGTGGCACAGGTTCTCCTGCACTCAGCACCAAAGTCATATCTCCAGCACAGGGGTTAAGGTGAACAGTGGGGGCAAACCCCCTTAAACACGTGACTTTCCGGTCATCTTTATTGTAAAACCATTTAGCGGGTCATCGGTGTTCTGGGAATTAAGAAAAATAATAAAATAGCCAAATAGATTAATTTTAGCTCCAATGGTATATACTGGAGAGAAATGATGGACCCTCCACTGCACAGAGCCGTTCCCGACCCCAGCCGCCCCGGCCATGACCTGTCCGCACTCACCTGTTTCAGGGTGCTGGAGAGGAAGTAGATGAGGGACAGGCCGAACACGACGCCCAGCACCCATCTCTTCCGCAGGATCTTCCTCCACAGCATGGCCACCACCTGCACCATCCTGGCCGCTGCCCGTGCACGGTCTATAACCCGCAGAGCCGCCCGCCACACGCCGGACTAGGCATAGCGCCTCACAGCGGCCAGACGAGCCTGCTGCGCCGCTCCGAGCCCGCTATCTACTCTTTAGCCACCATATGATTCCTATTTATATTATTTCCCCGGAAGTGATCCGTGCAGTGGTTCCACTTCCTGTGTAAGCGCCTTGTTCCCATAGTGACAGTCCGGAAAAGCTGAGCTGTCACATGACCTGTCACAATGACCCGGAAGCGTATGAGTGTGCACCTATCTTCTGCACGCAGCGGTGACGTCATTAGGTCCGCACGGGCTCTGTCACGTGACCTGTCGCAACAATGACCCGGAAGCGAATGAGTGTGCACCCGGCGTCTGCTCACAGCGGTGACGTCATCCGGTCCAAGACCAGGTGAGAGGATGCGGGAGGCTCCATCCATACACGCACCAGAAGGAACGCGCGAGCCTCAATGGCCACGCAATTGTCCTCTGTTATCAGCCAGGGGAGGCTGGAAGGGTGACATGCTAGAGATCTGTAATAAGAGGTGATATAGGAGTCTCAGAGGTCGGGAAGTCACCGGCATCTTCTCTGGTGGACTGCATTGTAATTGAAGGGATTTTTCATTTATTTAAATGAAAGAATAAAAACAAAAAATAATGCTATAGAATAAGAAACAACCTCCCCTGGTTCCTCCCTGCTGAAGATTTCAGTCCCCGCAGTGATCCTCAGGGTCCTGACACAGGCGTGACCACTGCAGCCAGTCATTGTCTGCAGCAGTGACCTCCAGTGGGGTTAACCTGTCACCTGTAGCGATCGGCTGCAGCAGTGACAGATCCGTGGCCGGACGCCACCTCTAGATCAGTCAGGGGGTACAACTGCTTTCATTTTATACAATTCTTTCAAATAAATCGTACATGTCATGTGATAAGTCATCAATGCCAGATCTGTGGGGGTCCGACACCAATCAGCCATTGTCAGGGCCGGGTGTAAACACTGAGCAAGGCTCCCTGTGCGACTCCATCCAGGGTGCAGCAGCCAAAAGTGAGTACACCCCTCACATTTGTGTAAATATTTTTATTATATCTTTTCATGGGACAACACAGAAGATCTGACACTTTGATACAATGTAGTCTGTGCACAGCTTGTATAACGGTGTAATATGGTGCCCTCTAAATAACTCAATACACAGCCATTAATGTTTAAACCACTGGCAACAAAAGTGAGTACACCCATAAGGTCAGCCTGTCGTGCTCGGACCATATGCTGCACACTACATCAAATTGATCTGAATGCCTGTCATCCCAGAAGAAGCCTCTTGTAAAATGAAGCAAAAGAAAGCCTGCAAACAGTTTGCTGAAGACAATCGAGCTAAGGACATGGATTACTGGAACCATGTCTTGTGGTCTGAGGAGACCAAGATAAACTTATTTGGTTCAGATGGTGTCAAGATTGTATGGTGGCAACCAGGTGAGGAGAACAAAGACAAGTGGGTCCTGCCTACAGTCAGGCATGATGGTTGGAGGGTCATGGTTTGGGGCTGCATGAGTGCTGCCGGCTGTGGGGAGCTACAGTTCATTGAGGGAACCATGAATGCAAACATGTACTGTGACACACTGAAGCAGAGCATTAATCCCTCCCTTCATATTCCAATGTAACAACCTCAAACACACCTCCAAGATGACCATCGCCTTGGGTAATGGTGCTGGACTGGCCAAGGATGTTTCCAGACCTAATCTCTATTGAGCATCTCTGGGGCTTCCTCAAAAAGTAAGTGGAGGAGGGTAAGGTCTCTAACATCCACCAGCTCCGTGATGTCATCATAGAGGATGGAAAAGGATTCCAGCAGTTCCTGTGAAGCTCTTGTGAACTCCATGCCTAAGTGACTGAAGGCAGTGCTTGAAAATAATGGCGGCCACACAAAATATGGGCACAATTTTACAATTTTCATTTAGGGGTGTACTCACTTCATTAATGGCTGTGTCTTGAGTTATTTGGAGGGCACAACACATTTACACCGTTATACAAGCTTTACACTGACTGCTTTACATTGTATCAAAGTGTGATATCTTCAGTGTTGTCCTATGAAAAAATCTAATGAAATATTTACAAGATGAGGGGTGTACTCACTTTTCTGATATACTGTATTTTACACAGGTTTAGGATTAGTGCAGCTTTGTTTTGTGGTAATTTTAAATGAGCTGCAGTACCCAAAAACGGCCACTGGGCGGAGTCACAGGCTGCGGTGTGATACTTCTGGTTAGTGGGGGTGCTGTGTGTCTGATACTGATGACCATCCCTATATTATGGACAAACCCCTTAGGCCCTGTGCGCACTTGCCGTTTTTTGCCGCGGATTTCCTGCGGTTTTGCTGCATGTTATGTTCATGACATCTCTGCAGTGAATCACCAGCAAAACCTATGGGGAAAAAAATGCTGTGCGCACTATGCGGAATTTGACAGCTGCATGTTTTGCTGTGGGATTCCCGCAGCAAAAACAATTGCATGTCACTTCTTTTCCGCACGTCGCTGCGGGATTTCACTCCATTGACTGCCATATTATAGTGAAATCCCGCAGGGAATAATGCAGGCAGCAAATTCTGTGCAGTTCATTGTGTTTTCCTGCGTTATTCCCTCCGGTATTTTGCGGTTTCGGGACATAATGTTCATCGCTGCCTGCGGTTTGCAGGGAAGTGATGTCATTAAGACAGGAAGAGGAAGCGGAGCAGAGAGTAAACACACACACATATCACAGACAGACAGAGAAAACACACACACACACACAGACATATAGAATACACATACAAATCAAACGGACATCTAGAAAAAAAAGCACGTGGGCTCCGCTGTATTTTTACCTTCCAGCCGAGGTAAGCACACAGCGGCGGCCCGGTATTCTCAGGCTGGGGAGGGCGAGGGCCAGGGTTAATGCCCCCTCCTCCCTCCCACCTCCTGCAGCCGAGAATATCAGCCACAGCTGCCCCGGGACTGTCGCATCCATTATGCGGCAGTCCCAGAGTGTCCCCGGCTCTTCCAGATGCCGTGATGCGGTGACTATCCAGGTAATAATGAGTTAAATGACAGCGGATCGCTGCCATTTAAGTCCAGGCTTGATCATGGCAGCGTCTATGTGACAGCTTTTTGACACTATTTTTTTTTTCTTCTTCAATGTGCTTTATTGCATTGAATGCATTAAAATACATGTACCAACCCGCACGCGGCAATACTGCGAACAATACCGTGGTAAAACCGCAGCAAACCACGTCAAACCGCATGCGGTTTTCGGGTGCGGTTTGCCGCGTTTTTTTACAGCGGGTGTGGTAATCTTTCAGACCCTGCGGAATTTTCTTAAGAAAATTCCGTTTTCCAGTGCGCACAGGGCCTTATAGAGGTATTTGAGTATCAGAAGAAAGTCATCCACAGAGAGCAGATGCTATAGAATCATGGGGTGCTCCTGTAGCTATGAGAATAGAAGTCATTTAGTAGCGCAAAGCAAAAGTGCCACTCTATTACCGGCTTCCAATTTCCTTCTCAGCCTAAAAGTCCATTCACACATCAATTTTTTGTTTTTTCTTTCGACTGTCATTTGTGTTTTTCAAGAATAGCCCCTGTAGTTGTGATAGTCTGAGGCCCTGAGCACACATTGAGTATTTAGTGTGTTTTTTACCTCAGGAATTGTAGCCAAAATCAGGAGTGGGTGATAAAACCAGAAGTGGTGACGTGTGTCTATTACACTTCTCCTCTGACTGTCCCACTCCTGGTTTTGACTAACAATACTGAGGTAAAAAGTCATTACATACTCCACGTGGCCTAAGGGGCTGTTCAAATGTCAGATTTATTTTTTTTTTCCTTGAATCAAGTGCTAACTTGCGGAGACCTATTTGGTTCACGGGTTGGATCAAAATCAGCAATGCAAGTCTATGGGTCCGTGGAAAACCTCTGCAGCACTCAGATGCCATTCGCGGGCTGCCCTTTTTTCTCTGACTGATAGGAGAAGGTAAAGAAACTTTATTTTTCCTCTCTTCAGTGAAAAAACTGATCAAACGCTGCCACAAATCTGATAAAACTCAGTCCGTTTTTCTCATACTCCAGAAAACTGATGTGTGAATAGGGCTGAGCTCCAGTCATTCCCAACCACCTCGGATTCAGCCGGACAGTCCTGATTTTAGGGTGCAGCCCTGACAGGACTGGGCTCTGTCGCGACCTCCACTCACCCTCTCCGGCAAGGTCTTCATTGTTCGGTTACTTCTCATCCTCGAGGGTGGGGCTGACATCTCTGCACATACATTAATAAAGCAATTCTCTTCTTTACTTGTGATATGTTCTCTCCGTGATATCGAACCCACAACCTGCCTCATTGCAGGCAGCAGCTAAGGCCTCCGTCACACTCCCATGCCTCCGGTATGTGTTTGCCTTTTTTTACACGTACCGGAGACACGTACACACGTGGCCATAGGTAATCCTAATGTTTTGGACACACGTAAGTATTTCGGAATGGAACGTGTGTCCGTTCCGTACTTACGTGTGTCCGTGAGTTCCATACGCTGACATGTCAGTGTTTCTCTGGCAGCACGGATGTCACAGAGCCCGCACACGGATGTAGTGTGGATGCGGGTCCGTGTGACACGCGCCGGAGAAACAAACGTGTCAGGTTAAAAATAAAAAAAACACAAACTCACCTCCACCGTCCCTGCAGTCTCTGCCGCGGCTGTTCCCTGCATCCGTCCCCCAGTGAATTTGAAGAACGCTTCTTCTTCACTGGGGGACGGAAGCAGCGTCAGCGGGGCGTGGCCTGTGCTGGAAACTGTGAATCAGCACCGCAGACATCTCCGGAAGAATCAGGTAAGGCGAGGCTTTCCGTTCTCCGTGTGTTATTACGTATAACACACGGAGAACAAGTACGTGCCATAAACACAGCACACGGGGACAAAACCACCCCTTTAACACGTACGTGACAAAAACGTTAGGTTTTGTCACGAAAGTGTGGCAGAGGCCTAAAACTGTGAGCCACAGCCTGCATTGACAGGTAGAGAAGATTTTCTGTGCATGTATATGCAGTGCAAGCTCTGAACCCACAAGCAGGTTATACAGGTACATAGAGATACATCTGTATATACCAGTGCATTTCTATGTACCTGTATTCTAGAGGGAAAATAAGGCAGATTTTTTTATTCCTATTTAATTGCTAAAAATAATGAAAAATTACTAATATTTTTTAATTCACTTTTAAGTAAATATCACAAATCAGCAAATAACATAGACTGCTTTACTCTTTGTCTTTTTGTGATATTAGGATGATTTTAAGCAATATCGTTTTGGGGGCAGGATATGTCTCGTATCTGACATCAGGTGTGGAGAAGATCCTGGCGCCTGCTGCACTGAACAGCCAGCAGGTAATGTGCACGAGTCCCTGTAATAAGAGAAGGACAATTGCATGATGCTTGCTGGATGCTAGACTGATACATTTATTTTCGCCCAGTGTCCGATCGAGCAAGAGAGTTTACCTGGAAAACCAACATTGATGGCCTTCAGTTTATAGAATTTTTAATACCCCCTGATAGTTAACGGTTTCCAGGATTTATTATTTTGAATTTCCAGTGTGAAAGTAATAAGATAAACTGTACTCACGAGCATCTTCTCCAGTAACACACTATAAAGAGAAAAAGACATGGATCGCACATCCCACAAATACAATGATCTAAAGTGCTTCTACTTAATACTGAGCAAAGGGTCTGAATACTTATGACCATGTGATATTTCAGGTTTTCTTCTTTAAAATAATTGATACATTTCTACATTTCTATTTTTTTCTGTTAGGATGGAGTGCAGAGTGTACATTAACCCCTTAACGACCGCGGGCAGTAATATTACGTCCTAGTGGTCATAATGTTACTGCCCGCGGTCTGCCGCAGGCAGCATGCCGCGCTTGGCACACATCTCAGCTGATTTTCACAGCTGAGATGTGTGCCTGCTAGGCACGAGCAGAATCGTTATCTGCTCGTGCCGTTTCATTTAACCCCTTAAATGGAGCTGTCAATATGTGACAGCGCCATTATAACGGCAATCGCCGTAAACTTTTACTTTCTGCCCGATACCGGAAGTCACGTGACATGATCACGTGACTTCCGGTGGTTGTCATGGTAGCACAGGGTCATGTGATGACTCCTGTACCACACATGAACTACTTTCAGTTTCACTCGGCCCGGAGCCGAGTGAAGCAGAAAGTGAGCGTATATGCTGTTTACAGCTGTGTAGCTGCGATCAGCAGATAGGGCAGAGCAATTGGAATGCTGATCGCTATAGCCCCCTAGGGGGACTAGTAAAATAAAAAAAAAAAGTAAAAAAAGTTTTAAAAAAACTAAAAGTTCAAATCACCCCCCTTTCTCCCCATTGAAAATTAATGGGTTAAAAAAATAAAAAATATACACACATTTGGTATCGGCGCGTTCAGAAATGCCCAATCTCTCAAAATATAAAATCAATTAATCTGATCAGTAAACGGCGTAGCGGCAAAAAAATTCCAAACGCTAAAATTACGCTTTTTTGTTGCAACAGCTTTTGCGCAAAATGCAATAACAGGCAATCAAAATGTAGCATCTGCGCAAAAATGGTACCGTTAAAAAACGTCAGCTCGAGACGCAAAAAATAAGCCACCACTGAGCCATAGATCCCGAAAAATGAGAATGCTACGGGTCACGGAATATAGCGTAAAACATGCGCCACTTTTTTCGGACAAACGTCTGATTTATTTATTTTTTTAACCCCTTATATAAAAGTACATGACTCGCCCACCCCAGGGCTATGGGACACCCGGTGACGGGCCGGACTAGTCCGTGGGTCGTCAGTGGTGGCGGGGCCTGACTCCGTGGCCATGGTGGGTGGTTCTTGT
Organism: Anomaloglossus baeobatrachus; assembly: GCF_048569485.1. Lineage (NCBI taxonomy): Eukaryota > Metazoa > Chordata > Amphibia > Anura > Aromobatidae > Anomaloglossus > Anomaloglossus baeobatrachus. Next base: position 758,917,462 of record NC_134353.1, read on the forward strand.
GGAACAGGCCACCAAAGCTCAAAGCTATCCGTGGCCCTGGAATCCCTTCTTCTCTCTGCTTGGTGTCACCTGGACCCTCTGAGTCCCAGGATCTTCACCAGGAAGCGTCTCTTTCTTTCCTTAGCTTTCTTCCTTCTTCTCACTGTCTGCTCTCTGGTGGCTCCTCCCACCTCCCCAGTTGCTCTGATCTACCCTATAGGAGCAGGGATGGGTCTTACGGCCCCTCCCAGCATGCAGCATGGGAGGGTTGCTGCCACTCTCCCTGGTCCCAGTGTGTTCCTAACAATGGGTGTAGTGTAGATTTGCCAGGGGACCGGCGTTCACTCCTTTCCTTACCCAGAATGGACATCACACCGCTGGATGGGGTGCAATGTTCCTGTGGCGACGGAAGCCTCAGGGGCGCCACATACACCTATACATGTTTGGTGTCTACGAACTCGCACTGACCTGAGGCATCACACCCACACATCAGTTTTAGCATATAGAGAACACAGTGAATAAAATATCTCAAAAACAATAGTGCTATCGCACTTTTTTTTGCAATTTTTCTGCATTTGGAATTTGTTTGCCGTTTTCCAGTACACTATATGGTAAAACTTATGGTTTCATTTAAAAGTGCAGCTCGTTCCGTAAAGAATGAGCCGTCACATGACCATAGTGACTGAAAAATAAAAAAGTTACGTCTCTCAGAAGAAGAATGGCGGAAAAAAAAACGGAAAGCGAAAAATCGGCCAGTCGTGAAGGGGTTAATGAGGAAAAAAATGAACTTTTTTTTGAATTTACCAAATGGTTGCAATCAGGGTGGATTTGATTTAAATCTAACTGATTTAAATCACGATTTAAATCACTAGTCAGTAAGGCTAGATTTAAATCCGTGATTTAAATCAAAGTTTCTACCTAAACTAGTTCTTGCTACTTTAACATGCAAGTAGATGAAGATTTTTAGGCTATGTGCACTCGTTGCTTTTTTTTCAGCGCGGAAAAAAACGCACCCTCTGGCAGAGGGGAGAATTGTAAACAATGCTTTTTGAGAAAAATGCATCGAAAACGCATGCGTTTTTCATGAGTTTTTCCATGCGTTTTTTTAGGTGCGTTTTTTAAGACTTGTCAGTGTTAATAAAGTTGGTTGAACACAGACCTTTGGAAAAAAATCCTGTGATGTCATTTCCTTCTCCACATTCTGTTTGGATAAATGGGAGGGCTTGGAATGGAAGGAGCACCATTTGAATTTTGGAAAAGTTGAAATAAACTTTGCGCACCATGTCACATTAGCAGGGCCCCTTGGGTACCTATACGTCAGAAAACCCCCACAAGTGACCCCATTTTGGAATCTGCACCCCTCAAGGATTTTATTCAGGAGTATATTAAGCATTTTGAATCCACAGCTACTTCACCCAAAATGTTGCTGTAGCAACAATATTCTCACTTTTAGGCTATGTGGCCGTGATCCAGCGACACGGCGTCTAGTACACAGTGTCAGCCTTCCTGCAGAGATGTGAGTGTTGTCCACGGGAGAACGCAGCTGCCCATGCCCACGATTTGGGTTCAGGCTGCTGTGGACTTTAGCTCTATTCTACCTGCAGAGAACACTCTTGTCTCCGCAGCATAAATTGACATGCTGAGGCTCGGGAAGCCACGCCACCGGTCAGTTTATGCTGCGGAGAAAAGAAGCACAGTGGGCATGGGATCTCCAAAAATCCTTCCACTGTGCTTCTACTGCACAACGCAGCGTTATGGACGCAGGGAAAACACTCAGCGCCCAAACCACTGCAAAACCTGATTGTGGGCACACAGCCAAAAAAGCGTCAATGGATGAATGGATGTCAAATATATATAACGTCCCACCCCCGCCTGCATATTCTAAGCTGGCACCTTTAGTACCTTTTATGTGGCACTAAAGGGTGCCTAGCTTAGTATTTATCCAAAAAAAAATGGCGTGGGTTCCCCCTTATTTTTGATAGCCAGTCAGGGTAAAGCAGACAGCTGTAGCCTGCAAACCACAGCTGGCAGCTTCATCTTGTCTGGTGATCAATTTGGAGGGCTCCCCAGTTTTTTTTTTTTATTTATAAATAAAGAATTAAAAAAAAAATAACGTGGGGTCCCCCCAAATTAGACCACCAGCCAAGGTGAAGCTGACAGCTGGGGTCTGGTATTCTCAGGGTGGGAAGAGCCATGGTTATTGGACTCTTCCCAGCCTAAAAATAGCAGGCCACAGCCGCCCCAGAAGTGGCGCATCCATTAGATGCGCCAATCCTGGCGCTTCGCCCCAACTCATCCCGCGCCCTGGTGCGTTGGCAAACGGGGTAATAAATGTGGTTGATACCAGATGTGTAATGTCACCTGGCATCAAGCCCAGCAATTAGTGATGTCACGGCGTCTATCAGATACCAGACATAACTAATTGACAGTAAACAAAAGCAAAAAAAAATGACAAAAAACATTTTATTAGAAAAAAACACTCCCCAAATCATTCCCTCGTTCACCAATTTAATCAAAAAATGTGAAAAAAATGGGTCTGCAGAAATCCATTTGGACGTCCCACGTCGGCTCTGGACCTTCTAGAATATGGGGGCACGTTCAGGGAACGTATCCCCCATTTTCTAGGAGGGCAGACCCTCCATTTGAGGAGAGTGGGTGCCAAAAATCTGCACCCACTCTCCCCGGGTCACAGCTGCAGAGTGCCGAGCAGCCAGCACAGCTCTCTGAACACAGTGCTGGCTGTCAGCTGCTCTGCTCATGTGACCACACTGACCGACGTCTGCTGTGAAGGAGGAGGAGGCCGCAGGGGATCAGCGCTGCGACTGGACAGGTAAGGGGGAATACAGGGGGGAATGGGGGTGATCTGGCAGGGCCTGGGGGGCATTTTTCTGCCGCATGTCTCAAGGCACATGCGACAGAAATCATAGGAGTAGGTTGCGGCCGGTGCGCTGCTGTGCGCACGGCCATGTTGGATTTTCGGGAGGGGGGTCGGGGGTCGGGGCGGGCACTTTGGCGACACCGGGGGCTTTCCAGGACTTTGCCAGGAAGTGAGGTCAACAGGAAACCTCTTGACCTCACTTCCAGGTAAATGCCTGCTTTCTGGCATGCTGACAAAGCCCGCGGACCGCAACAAAAAAGCAGCTCACTGCGGTGTAGCTGCGTTCTGACCCACATCATTGATTCAATGGGGGAGAGAACGCAGCCACACCGCACAAAAGAAGTGACATGCTGCTTTTCTTTCCGCACCGATTTTTGGCATCCAAAACGCTGCGTTTAGAAACGCAGCGTGTGCACTGATTTTTCGGCTTTCTCATACACTTTGCTGGGAAAGCTGAACGCATGCAATTTGCCACTGAAACGCTGCGGTTCTAAACGCAGCGTTTCCGCGGTAAAAAACGCAACGTGTGCACACAGCCTTAGAATCACTTTTTATATTACTTTTTTCTCCCCAGTTTAATGGGTTAATCATTCACATTTGGACACCACTGTTCTGTTGTACTTAGGAAGAAGAAAAATAATCCTGACCTTAATAACAATTTAAATAGATTTATTCAACTGAAACAATAACAACATTACAGCATAAGTTATTTGCTTAAACAAACATCCATGTTTGTTAACTAATTTGGCTAAACAAAATATATATATATTTTAAGAAACTTAGACTGTCAGTCCAGCCGACACATGAAAAACTGAAATACTACTGTCCCTGCTGTCCTCTGTAGCTCACTTGTCGTCATCATCATCTTCTTCTTTGTTCCTATTCATAATCTGGAAAAGAAAAACAAGCTTTCCTGCTTTATTGGGTCCCAACCGATTTCTCAATTTAGAATGAATGAGTCCAAAGGAAGAGAATATTCTTTCAACGCCTGCAGAAGAAGCTATTGCTGTTAAAAGTGAAATCATTACTTGAACAGTCTCTAAATCCAAGCGCTTAAGTGACTTCCACCAGTTTACTGGTGTGACCTTCCTTAAAATATCTTCAGCAAACATATATTTCTTGAATGGTTCCCCCTTAGCTCTGAAGTTTATTATAGTTGGCATTAAAGATGGATGATGGCTGGATACCCATGTCATAGCTAACTCCTCTTCCGCAGCACTTAGGTTTTGACCCTGATATTGGATATTGACAATATTTGCCAAAAAATGAGCTGGAGTCAGTGCTTGTCCCATTCGTTTGTTTACTGCTTGTAATTTAATTCTGTCCATGTGTAGTTCTGTTTTTAAGTGTTCACTCAGTTCCTTCCAAATTTCAACAGCATCCGCAATAAAACAGCCATTTTTCTGTATTTTGTTTAAAGCTTGAGAGATGGGTTTCAGGAAGCTCAGCATATGTTCAACATTTCTCTTAAGCCCAATGTTGAGGATTTTGGCCGTGACAGTGCCATCTATTTTATCTCGATTTTCTTCACAAAGTGTCATCAGAATAGGCCAGTTTTTGATATACTGCTCAAAACAGTCCACCACAGAGTTCCATCTAACATCTTGTGGGAGCGTTAGCTTGGTTCCACCCATCCTTTTCAGAGCTGCTGCAGCAAAATGATTATTACGGAAGTATTTAGCAATTTCAACAACATTAGCCTTTATTTCTGGAACACTTAAGTCTTTGGCTAAGAGGTGCAGCAAATGAGCACTGCAACCATATGTTATTAGCAGCTTTGTATTCCCTCCCTGCTCTTCTAAATCTCTTCTCATCTTGGATACGTTTGCAGCATTGTCAGTGACCAAACTGCGTACTAGACATTTGAATTTTTGTTCACATGTCGTTATAGCTTTTACTGCCACTTCTTGTAAGTATTCTGCTGTGTGTGCATTTCCTGACGTATCAGTTGTTTGTGCAAGGAAGACTTTACCTTCTTCTGTTGTTATACAAGCACATACAATAGGATCATTGTGGACATTACTCCACCCATCAATACTTAGGTTAACAATTTTACCCTCCAGAGCTGTTGCACATTCCTCCATTTCTCTGTCATACACTTGATCCAGCAGTTTCCCTGCAACATCAGCTCTGCTGGGTGGACTGTATCCTGGTCTGTGACTGAACCATATTAATGAAATGTGGGTTTTCAGTCAGACGGAAAGAAGAGTTTGTTGCATAAATAAACTGGGCAATTTTTTCATCAATCAACTCTTTTTCTAATCTGCTAGTTCTTATCACAAACCTATCTATGGTGGTTCCAGGAGGTAAAGGTTTTTTCTTCCTTTTGGGTGATGGTGATATATGGCTGTGGGTGTCTGATGATGCTGCTGCTGCTAATGAAGCACTATCCTGGATGGATAACTCTGAAACTGTAGAACAGGATGATGGTGATCTTGGAGGTGGATAGTTTCCAGAATCCATGAATTCCCCTAAACAAAAAAGTCAATGCTGTTATTTTATTGTTTATTATACAATTTCTGCTTATTGTACACAACATATCACTGCCCCTGCCCCAAAAGGAATATTTGTTTTTCTTCATAACTGTTCCAAATGACAGTAACATGCAGTAATAATAAGAAATATAATTTTTCTCACACATGACAGTTCAGTCTTTAGAAATAGGATTCAATAAAAATGTTTACCAACCTGAAGATCCTGCCTGTTCAGAAGTGTTTCTTTGGTCATCTTCATCACCGCACTTCTCATGATGTTGCCTCATTCGCGCCACCAGGCCTTGCATCTCTTTGTTGCATCGTTTGCATTTTGCACGCATGCCTGCCTTACCGATAGGCGAAGGAGCTTCATTAAAATATTCCCAAACTGGGTCTCCTTTACGGCCTGCTGCCATTATAAGGAAAGAATGTAATAAACCTCAGATCGTACACACAAACAGATCCAGACTTGTCTGTCTGTGGCTATGCTGCAGTATTGTGCTCAAAGTTTCACTTTCATTTTCTTGTCTGCTTGCCCTTCCTCCTCCTCACACTTAGATTCACATTCTTCTTGTGTTGTGCAGATCTATTCCACTCCAAACAATCAGAAACATATTGTCTAACTTCTTGGACTTGGCACTGAAGGGGTTGATTCTGTATTCATAGTTTTGTAGAACAATAGGATTAAGGTATTTTTCTCAACTCTGTTCATGTTGTAATATTTTTGCTGTGAAGAAGAGGCTGGGACCTCTGCGGAGTCAAATTCAGTTTTGAGAACTGCGTAAGTAAAGCGAGCGTCTGTGATAATATAGGAGAGAAACTGCCCACTAATCCTACAGAAACCTCTGTAAGAGCATGGCATTGTGAATGTTACACATACACAGCCTTTATTCTACTGAGTTAAACAACTCAGCTTTATCTCATGATGGAAGAACCTTTGGATGGTAAAATATTTTCCTCAAAAAGCAGTTTATTGAAAAAAATCCGATTTAAATCAAAAAATCCGATTTAAATCAAAAAAATCCGATTTAAATAGAAAAAATCCGATTTTTTTTATTTTTTTAAAAAAAACATTGATTTTTATCCACCCTGGTTGCAATGAAGCAAAGAGTGAAAAATGTAAAGGGGTCTGAATACTTTCCGTACCCACTGTATATATTCTATCCTGTAGATATGGCATAAATATCTAGAATTCGTTCACCCTCTAAATTAACAACCTGAAAGCTGCCAAATCATGCAAGATTTGGGGTTATTTTACTGATATAATGAAGTATAAAACAAAAATACAGCCCTAAATTCTATATTTTTGCTCTGAGCAGGTCTGTAAATTGGCTTGTACACATGTTTCTTTTCCCACTTAGGCCCACGTGCACACATTGAGTATTCGGTGAGTTTTTTTCCTCAGTATTTGTAGCCAAAATCAGGAGTGGGTGATAAATACAGAAGTGGTGACGTGTGTCTATTACACTTTTCCTCTGATTGCTCCACTTCTGGTTTTGACTTACAAATACTGAGGTAAAAAGTCATCAAATACTCACCGTGTGCACTGGGCCTAAGGCTATGTGCGCAGTTACCGGATTTTTCGCGGATTTTGCCGCGGATTTGCTGCATGTTTCGCTGCAGAAAATGTTCATAACATCTCTGCAGTGAATCACCAGCAAATCCTATGGAGAAAAAAAATCCTGTGCGCACTGGGCGGAATTTGACAGCTGCATGTTTTGCTGCGGGAATCCCGCAGCAAAAACAAGTGCATGTCACTTCTTTTCCGCACATCGCTGCGGGATTTTACTCCATTGACTCAATGTTAATCAAGAAATCCCGCAGGGAATAACGCAGGCAGCAAATTCTGTGCGGTTCACTGCGTTTTCCTGCGTTATTCCCTGCGGTATTTTGCGGTTTACCTCCGGTAATGTGCATCACTTGCTTGCGGTTTTGCAGGGAAGTGATGTCATTACAGGAAGAGGAAGCCGTGCAGAGTAAACACACACAGATCACAGACACAGACATCACAGACACATAGATCACATAGACACAGACACATAGAACACACATAGAAAGAAAACGGAAATATAGAAAACAAAGAACGTGGGCTCCGCTGTATATTTACCTTCCAGCCGAGGTAAGCACACAGCGGCGGCCCGGTATTCTCAGGCTGGGGAGGGAGAGGGGCAGGGATAATGTCCCCCGCCTCACTCCCCCTCCGGCAGCCGAGAATATCAGCCGCAGCTGCCCCGGCACTGTCGCATGCAATATGCGACAATACCGGCGTGTCCTCGGCTCTTCTTGCCACCGTGTAGCAGTGGTGGCAAGGTAATACAAGGGGTTAATGGTGATGGGGGACCACCGCCATTAACCCCAGGCTTGATCATGGCAGCGTCTATGTGACAGCTGACATGATCAACCCGTAAGTAAAGTGAAAAAAAACACAGACACCGAAAAATCCTTTATTTTAAATAAAACAAACAAGCCTCGTTCACCATTTTATTAACCCCCCGACAAACAAAGCTCCGGCGTAATCCAGGTCTGACGTCCAGCGCTGCTTCCATCCAGCCGCGACTGTCACAGACACAGCGCTGAATGAAAGCAGCAGAGGTAATTACCGGTCATTTCCCACGGCCGGTAATGTGAACTCACTGCCGACCGTGGGAAATGCAGCGATCTGTCATCTATCTCTCTATCTATCTATCCCTCTATCTATTCTTCTGTCTATCTACTCTCAGAATTAAATGACTTTTTTTTTTTTTTTTTCTTCAATGTGCTTTATTGCATTGAATGCAATAAAGCACATCCCAACCCGCACGCGGCAAAACCGCGGCAATACCGCGAATAATACCGCGGTAAAACCGCGGCAAACCGCATGCGGTTTTCGGGTGCGGTTTCCCGCGGTTTTTTACCGCGGGTGCGGTAATCTTTGAGGGCATGCGGAATTTTCTCAAGAAAATTCCACTTCCCAGTGCGCACAGAGCCTTAAAGGGAACCAACCATCAGGATTTTCGTGTATAAGCTGCAGCCAGTGCAGTACTGGCACTATCATGCACAGTGTGTACATACCATCAGGGGGCAGCTCGGGTGTTTAGGCAGCGAAATCCAACTTTATAAAGTTTGAAATTTCGTGCACTTTTTGATTGACGTGTGCACCTCTGCAGATAATGTCCGGGCGGGTTATGCAGGAGTTCCCCGCCCCCCCACCAGCCTGTTCCTCCCTCTCTCCTGATGTCCGGGCGAGTTATGCACGTGTTCCCCGCCCCCCCGCGCTGCCTGTTCCTCCCTCGCTCCAGCTGTATGTAAATATCTAATCTTCAGAAACATGGCGCCGGAGTGGGCCTCTGCGCATAGCGCTTATCTCCGGCGCCATGTTTCTGAAGCCCGCATTACACAGCTTGGTGTCTGCAGACTGCAGAACAGCTGATCGGAGGACGCGATATCACTAACGTGACCGGGTCTCGCAGCACTGCCGTCACGGGGTCATGTGAGTCCATTGTGAGCTTACCTCATCTGACCCCCGATGTCGCTGGCAAGCTCCTGTTCTGGCCCGGTGTCCTGAGGCGGCACGTCATCATAGCTACAGCTGATCGCGTCCTCCGATCAGCTGTTCTGCAGTCTGCAGACACCAAGCTGTGTAATGCGGGCTTCAGAAACATGGCGCCGGAGATAAGCGCTATGCGCAGAGGCCCACTCCGGCGCCATGTTTCTGAAGATTAGATATTTACATACAGCCGGAGGGAGGGAGGAACAGGCAGCGCGGGGGGGCGGGGAACACGTGCATAACCCGCCCGGACATCAGGAGAGAGGGAGGAACAGGCTGGTGGGGGGGCGGGGAACTCCTGCATAACCCGCCCGGACATTATCTGCAGAGGTGCACACGTCAATCAAAAAGTGCACGAAATTTCAAACTTTATAAAGTTGGATTTCGCTGCCTAAACACCCGAGCTGCCCCCTGATGGTATGTACACACTGTGCATGATAGTGCCAGCACTGCACTGGCTGCAGCTTATACACGAAAATCCTGATGATTGGTTCCCTTTAAGGATTTGTTAACACGTGGCGTTTTTGCAACATAAAGGAGAGTGAATGATTTCTGAAATCTCATGCACTTTCTGCTTATATTTTCTTCGGCGCTCCATTGGGAGACCCAGACGATTGGGTGTATAGCTACTGCCTCCGGAGGCCACACAAAGTATTACACTAAAAAGTGTAAGGCCCCTCCCCTTCTGCATATACACCCCCCGTGGGATCACGGGCTCCTCAGTTTTATGCTTTGTGCGAAGGAGGTCAGACATCCACGCATAGCTCCACTGTTTAGTCAGCAGCAGCTGCTGACTATGTCGGATGGAAGAAAAGAGGGCCCATACTAGGGCCCCCAGCATGCTCCCTTCTCACCCCACTCTTGTCGGCGGTGTTTGTTAAGGTTGAGGTACCCATTGCGGGAACGGAGGCTGGAGCCCACATGCTGTTTTCCTTCCCCATCCCCCTGAGGGCTCTGGGTGAAGTGGGATCTTACCGGCCTCCAGGCTCTGAGGCCGGGCTCCATCCACAGACCCGGAGATCCTGCTGGAATGGAGCTGAGTATCGTCAGGGACAAGGCCCTGCAACGTTAAGGTACTCTGTGTCCCCGTACAGACCACGCACACACACACCAGCATGCTGGGTGTGTTAGTGCGCCGGGGACAACAGCGCTGCGCGCTGGGGCTATACTCACTGCAGCTTAGCTGAGTGAGTTAATGTGTGGGAAACTGCCGCGCCGGCCGCTGCTAGAAGCTGCGGCGCGGATGAGACTTGTGGTGCGCTGGGGACTTCCGCGCTGACCGTGCTTTTACGACGGCAGCGCTTATAAATCGAGTCCCCGGCTTTTGCGGCCTAGTTTCGTTTCCTTCCCGCCCCCGGGCCTGCCAGTCAGGGAAGGGGCGAGGCGCTGTACAATGGTCAGCACCGAGGGCTGGAGTCTTATTTACATACTCCAGCCCCCTCACTGGGCACAGTGGGACGCCAGTTTCCCGCTCTTGGTCTGGGGCACGCCCACGGCCCGCCCCTCTTCACAGGACGCCGGCAGCCATTCCTGCATGCAGTCTAAGCTGGAGAACGGACACAGGCTCTGGGAGACCCGGTCAAGGGATTCTGGCGACCACACACCCGCTTAAGCGGGCGGTAAGCAGCACCTTGGTGCTGACCCCACTAGTGCCACAGTGTTTTGTGTACTTTATGCTTGTACCTATATTTGCACTGTACGGTCGCTTCTTGGCTATATACCCCTAGATTGCTCTGAGGAGACAACAGCATGTCGTCCACAAAAAAAAAAAAGCAAGGGTGCCAAGGCACAGGCTTTCTATGCTGTCTGTACCGCATGTGAGGCTGTTTTACCGGCAGGTTCCACTAACCCCCATTGGGTAGAGTCTCTGCTAGTGGTGGCCCAGAGAGAGCCACCTGTGAAACTGTCCAGAGGACAGAGTTTGCAGTTTTTTGCTGATAAAATGTCTGGGACTATGACCAAGATTCTAGAAACTTTGCAGTCCAGGCCGGTGACTCAGACAATGGGCACTGTTGAATCAATGCCCCCCGGTCTCCCTCAGTTGGAACTAATACGTGCTCCAAGGGGGTCCCATACATCCCAGGCTGAAGGCTCTGCACGGACGACAGTCCCAGACAGCCTAAGCGAGCTCGCTGGGAGAGACCCTCGACTTCACACTGGGCAGGGTCTCAGCGAGAGGATTCTCTGTATGATGAGGCAGGGGTAGCTGATCAGGATTCTGATCCTGAGACCGCTTTCAATCTGGATGCTCCTAATAGTGACGCCATGGTGAATGATCTCATAGCGTCCATCAATAGACTGGTGGATATTTCTCCCTCAGCCCCTCCAGTGGAGGAGTCAGCTTCGCAGCAGGAGAAATTCCATTTCAGGTATCCCAAGCGTAAATTCAGTACTTTTTTGGGCCACTCTGACTTCAGAGAAGCAGTCCAGAAACACCACGCTTATCCAGACAAGCATTTCTCCACACGTCTTAAGGATACACGTTATCCCTTTCCCCCTGACGTGGTCAAGTGCTGGACCCAGTGTCCAAAGGTGGATCCCCCAATCTCCAGGCTTGCGGCTAGACCCATAGTTGCAGTGGAAGATGGGACTTCACTTAAAGATGCCATTGACAGACAGATGGACCTCTGGTTGAAATCTGTCTATGAAGCTATCGGCGTGTCGTTTGCTCCGGCATTCGCAGCCGTATGGGCACTCCAAGCTATTTCAGCTGGTCTTGCGCAGGTGGACACTGTCACACGTACATCTGTGCCGCAGGTGGCGTCCTTAACCTCGCATATGTTTGCATTGCGACTTACGCTATTAATGCTGTCCTGGACTCTACGAGCCGTACGTCAGTGGCGTCCGCCAACTCCGTGGTTTTTACGCAGAGCCTTGTGGTTAAGGGAATGGAAGGCAGATTCTGCTTCCAAAAAGTGCTTAACCAGTTTGCCATTATCTGGTGACAGACTGTTTGGTGAGCGATGGATGAAATCATTAAACAGTCTAAGGGTAAGGATTCTTCCTTACACCAGCCCAGATCAAACAAAACCCAACAGAGGAAAGGACAGTCGAGGTTTCGGTCCTTTCCAGGCTCGGGCAGGTCCCAATTTTCCTCGTCCAAAAGGACTCAAAAGGCTCAGAGGGGCTCAGATTCCTGGCGGGCTCAATCACGCCCAAAGAAGGCAGCCGGAGGAGCCGCTACCAAGGCGGTTTCCTCATGACTTTCAGCCCTCTCTCTCCGCATCCGCGGTCGGTGGCAGACTCTCCCGCTTTGGCGACATTTAGCTGCCACAGGTCAAAAACCGGTGGGTGAGAGACATTTTGTCTCACGTGTACAGGATAGAGTTCTGTTCTCGTCCTCCGGCTCGATTCTTCAGAACTTCCCCACCTCCCGACCGAGCCGATGCTCTTCTGCAGGCAGAAGGAGTGGTAATCCCTGTTCCTCTGCAGGGACAAGGTCACGGTTTTTACTCCAATCTGGTTGTGGTGCCAAAAAAGGACGGCTCTTTCCGTTCCGTTCTGGACCTAAAACTGCTCAACAAGCACATGAAAACCAGGCGGTTCCGGATGGAATCCCTCCGCTCCGTCATTGCCTCAATGTCTCAAGGAGATTTCCTAGCATCAATAGACATCAGGATGCTTATCTCCACGTGCCGATTGCTCCAGAGCACCAGCGTTTGCTACGATTCGTTATAGAAGACGAGCATCTTCAGTTCGTAGCCCTGCCCTTCGGTCTGGCGACAGCCCCACGGGTTTTCACCAAGGTCATGGCAGCAGTGGTAGCAGTCCTGCACTCTCAGGGTCACTCTGTGATCCCTTACTTGGATGATCTACTTGTCAAGGCACCCTCTCAAGAGGCATGCCAACACAGCCTGAACGTTGCGCTGGAGACTCTCCAGAGTTTCGGGTGGATCATCAACTTTTCAAAGTTAAATCTGACACCGACCCAATCGCTGACATATCTTGGCATGGAGTTTCATACTCTCTCAGCGATAGTGAAGCTTCCGCTGGACAAACAGCGTTCACTACAGACGGGGGTGCAGTCTCTCCTTCAAGGCCAGTCACACCCCTTAAGACGCCTCATGCACTTCCTAGCGAAGATGGTAGCAGCAATGGAGGCAGTCCCTTTCGCGCAGTTTCATCTGCGTCCACTGCAATGGGACATTCTCCGCCAATGGGATGGGAAGTCGACGTCCCTAGACAGGAACGTCTCCCTTTCTCAGACGGTCAAGGACTCTCTTCAGTGGTGGCTTCTTCCCACCTCATTGTCAAAAGGAAAGTCCTTCCTACCCCCATCCTGGGCGGTGGTCACGACAGACGCGAGTCTGTCAGGGTGGGGAGCAGTCTTTCTCCACCACAGGGCTCAGGGTACGTGGACTCAGCAGGAGTCCACCCTTCAGATCAATGTTCTGGAAATCTGGGCAGTGTATCTTGCCCTGCAAGCCTTCCAGCAGTGGCTGGAAGGCAAACCGATCCGAATTCAGTCGGACAACTCCACAGCGGTGGCATACATCAACCACCAAGGCGGAACACGCAGTCGGCAAGCCTCCCAGGCAGTCCGGCGGATTCTGATGTGGGTGGAAGACAGAGCATCCACCATATCCGCAGTTCACATCCCGGGCGTAGAAAACTGGGAAGCAGACTTCCTCAGTCGCCAGGGTATGGACGCAGGGGAATGGTCTCTGCACCCGGACGTGTTTCAGGAAATCTGTAGCCGCTGGGGGATGCCGGACGTCGACCTAATGGCGTCTCGGCACAACAACAAGGTCCCGATTTTCATGGCGCGGTCTCACGATCAAAGAGCTCTGGCGGCAGGCGCCTTAGTTCAGGATTGGTCGCAGTTCCAGCTACCCTATGTGTTTCCCCCTCTGGCACTGTTGCCCAGAGTGCTACGCAAGATCAGCTCCGATTGCCGCCGCGCCATCCTCGTCGCCCCAGACTGGCCGAGGAGGTCGTGGTACCCGGATCTGTGGCATCTCACGGTCGGCCAACCGTGGGCACTACCAGACCGGCCAGACTTACTGTCCCAAGGGCCGTTCTTCCATCTGAATTCTACGGCCCTGAACCTGACTGTGTGGCCATTGAGTCCTGGATCCTAGCGTCTTCAGGATTATCTCAAGACGTCATTGCCACCATGAGACGGGCTAGGAAGCCGACGTCTGCCAAGATCTACCACAGGACGTGGAAGATATTCTTATCTTAGTGCTCTGCTCAGGGAGTGTCTCCCTGGCCATTTGCATTGCCTACTTTTCTTCCCTTCCTGCAATCTGGTTTGGAAAAAGGTTTGTCGCTCGGCTCCCTTAAAGGACAAGTCCCAGCGCTGTCTGTATTCTTTCAGAAGCGCCTAGCACGACGCCCTCAGGTACGCACGTTCCTGCAGGGGGTTTGTCACATTGTCCCTCCGTACAAGAGGCCGTTAGACCCATGGGATCTGAACAGGGTACTAATTGCTCTCCAGAAGCCGTCCTTCGAGCCTCTGAGGGATGTTTCACTTTCTCGACTTTCACAGAAAGTGGCCTTTCTGGTAGCGGTCACATCTCTTCGGAGAGTGTCCGAGCTAGCAGCGCGGTCAGCCAAAGCTCCCTTCCTGGTGTTTCACCAAGACAAGGTAGTGCTGCGCCCGATTCCGGAGTTTCTCCCTAAGGTGGTATCCCCCTTTCATCTCAATCAGGATATCTCCTTACCTTCCTTTTGTCCTCATCCAGTTCATCGATATGAAATGGATTTGCATTTGTTGGATCTGGTGAGAGCACTCAGAATCTACATTTCCCGCACGGCGCCCCTGCGCCGCTCGGATGCACTCTTTGTACTTGACTCTGGTCAGCGTAAAGGGTCGCAGGCTCCCAAATCCACCCTGGCTCGATGGATCAAGGAACCAATTCTTGAAGCCTACCGTTCTGCTGGGCTTCCGGTTCCATCAGGGCTGAAGGCCCATTCTACCAGAGCCGTGGGTGCGTCCTGGGCATTACGGCACCAGGCTACGGCTCAGCAGGTGTGCCAGGCAGCTACCTGGTCGAGTCTGCACACTTTCACCAAGCATTATCAGGTGCATACCTACGCTTAGGCGGATGCCAGCCTAGGTAGAAGAGTCCTGCAGGCGGCGGTTGCCTCCATGTAGGGAAGGGCTGTTTTACAGCCCTAACTTGAGGTATTAATTTACCCACCCAGGGACTGCTTTTGGACGTCCCAATCGTCTGGGTCTCCCAATGGAGCGCCGAAGAAGAAGGGAATTTTGTTACTTACCGTAAATTCCTTTTCTTCTAGCTCCAATTGGGAGACCCAGCACCCGCCCTCTTTCCTTCGGGATTTTTTTTTTTTTTCAGGGTACACATGTTGTTCATGTTGAATGGTTTCAGTTCTCCGATGTTCCTTCGGATTGAATTTGTTTAACCAGTTATTGGCTTTCCTCCTTCTTGCTTTTGCACTAAAACTGAGGAGCCCGTGATCCCACGGGGGGTGTATATGCAGAAGGGGAGGGGCCTTACACTTTTTAGTGTAATACTTTGTGTGGCCTCCGGAGGCAGTAGCTATACACCCAATCGTCTGGGTCTCCCAATTGGAGCTAGAAGAAAAGGAATTTACGGTAAGTAACAAAATTCCCTTCTTTTGGTATTGTATATTTCACATTTGCTGGATGTCAGTTCTATCTGACAATTGTACAGCTTTCTGATTCACTATGTTGCTTACCTCATGTGCAGGGCATTACAAGATTTTAGATATTCATGGTTATGATCACAAGCAACTAACTAAGGCCGGGGCCACACAGGGATTACTGCGATCCCCTCGCATGACACTCGGCTCACGCTGGCAGTACAGCAGAGTTGAGTGTCATCCGAGTGTCCCTGCGACTGAGGTCCGACCGTGCGAGCGGCACTGCGGAGGGGCGGGCTGGCACGAAGGAGTGGAGGCAGGGATTTACCTCCCTCTCTCCTCCATAGCCGCCTATTGCCATTCTCGCCCTGCACTTGTGGTACACCGGTGTAATGCGAGTGCAGTGCGATTTTTCTCTCGCCCCATACACTTGAATGGGCGCGATAGAAAGAGTCTCGCATTACAGTTGCAGCATGCTGCGATTGTTTTCTCGGTCCGATTAGGGCTGAGAAAATAATCGCTCATGTGCACTGACACACAGGCTAATATTGGTCTGAGTAGAATGTGATGTTTCTTTGTCGCTCTATTGGGAGACCCAGACAATTGGGTGTATAGCTACTGCCTCCGGAGGCCACACAAAGTATTACACTTAAAAGTGTAAGGCCCTTCCCCTTCTGCCTATACACCCCCCGTGGGATCACGGGCTCCTCAGTTTTCATGCTTTGTGCGAAGGAGGTCAGACATCCACGCATAGCTCCACTGTTTTAGTCAGCAGCAGCTGCTGACTATGTCGGATGGAAGAAAAGTGGGCCCATATAGGGCCCCCAGCATGCTCCCTTCTCACCCCACTCTTGTCGGCGGTGTTTGTTAAGGTTGAGGTATCTATTGCGGGTACGGAGGCTGGAGCCCACATGCTGCTTTCCTTCCCCATCCCCCTCAGGGCTCTGGGTGAAGTGGGATCTTACCGGTCTCCAGGCACTGAGACCGTGCTCCATCCACAGACCCGGAGAACCTGCTGGATATGGAGCTGAGTATCGTCAGGGACAGGGCCCTGCTACATTAAGGTACTCTGTGTCCCCGTACAAATCGCGCACACACACACCAGCATGCTGGGTGTGTTAGTGCGCCGGGGACAACAGCGCGGAGCGCTTGTGCTATTACTCACTGCAGCTTAGCTGAGTGAGTTTATGTATTAGGAACTGCCGCGCCGGCCGCTGCTGGCTGTTTTTACACTGTGGCGCGGCTGGGACTTGTGGTGCGCCGGGGACTTCCGCGCTGGCCGTGCTTATACGACGGCCGCGCGTATAAATCGAGTCCCCGGCTTTTGCGGCCTAGTTTCGTTTCGTTCCCGCCCCCAGGCCTGCCAGTCAGGGGAAGGGCGGGACGCTGTTCAGAACGTCAGCGCCGAGGGCTGGAGTCTGCTTAGCATACTCCAGCCCCCTCACTGGGCACAGTGAGACGCCAGTTTCCCGCACTTTGTCTGGGGCATGCCCACGGCCCGCTCCTCTCCACAGGACGCCGGCAGCCATTCCTGTTTGCAGTCTGAGCTGGAGAAGGGAGACAAGCTCTTGGAGACCCAGACACAGGATTCGGGCGACCACACACCCGCTTTTGAGCGGGCGGTAAGCAGCACCTGAGGTGCTGACCCCACTAGTGCCGAAGTGTTCATTTGTACTTTATGCTTGTATGTTATACATTGCACTGTACGGTCGCTATTCTTGGCTATATACCCTCCTAGATGGCTAGACAACAGCATGTCGTCCGCAAAAAGCAAGGGTGCCAAGGCACAGGCTTTCTATGCTGCTTGTACCGCATGTGAGGCTGTTCTACCGGCAGGTTCCACTGACCCCCATTGGGTGCAATGCTCCCCTGTAGCACTTGCTCAGCCGGGGTCTCTGCTAGAGGTGGCCCAAGGAGAACCACCTGTGAACACTGTCCAGGTGACAGGGACGGAGTTTGCAGTTTTTGCTGATAGATTGTCTCTGACTATGACTAAAATCCTAGAGACTTTGCAGTCCAGACCGGTAACTCAGACCATGGACACTGTTGATTCAATGCTCCCTGGCCCCCCTCATTTGGAACAAATCCGTGCTCCGGGGGGGTCCCATGCATCCCAGGGTGAAGGCTCTGACACGGACGACAGTCCCAGACAGCCTAAGCGAGCTCGCTGGGAGCGGCCCTCGACTTCATCACACTGGTCAGGGTCCCAGCAGGAGGACTCTCTGTATGATGAGGCAGAGGTAGCTGATCAGGATTCTGATCCTGAGACCGCTCTCAATCTGGATACCCCTGATGGTGACGCCATAGTGAATGATCTTATAGCGTCCATCAATGGAATGTTGGATATTTCTCCCTCAGCTCCTCCAGTGGAGGAGTCAGCTTCACAGCAGGAGAAATTCCATTTCAGGTATCCCAAGCGTAAATTGAGTACTTTTCTGGACCACTCTGACTTCAGAGAAGCAGTTCACAAACACCACGCTTATCCAGATAAGCGTTTCTCCAAACGTCTTAAGGATACACGTTATCCCTTTCCCCCTGACGTGGTCAAGTGCTGGACCCAGTGTCCAAAGGTGGATCCTCCAATCTCCAGGCTTGCGACTAGATCCATAGTTGCAGTGGACGATGGGGCTTCACTTAAAGATGCCACTGACAGACAGATGGCGCTCTGGTTGAAATCCATCTATGAAGCTATCGGCGCGTCGTTTGCTCCAGCATTCGCAGCTGTATGGGCACTCCAAGCTATTTCAGCTGGTCTTGCGCAGATTGACACTGTCACACGTACATCTGTTCCGCAAGTAGCGTCCTTAACCTCTCAAATGTCTGCATTTGCGTCTTACGCTATTAATGCTGTCCTGGACTCTACGAGCCGTACGGCAGTGGCGTCCGCCAACTCCGTGGTTTTACGCAGAGCCTTGTGGTTAAGGGAAGGGAAGGCAGATTCTGCTTCCAAATAAGTGCTTAACCAGTTTGCCATTTTCTGGTGACAGACTGTTTGGTGAGAGATTGGATGAAATCATTAAACAGTCCAAGGGTAAGGATTCTTCCTTACCCCAGCCCAAACCTAACAAACCCCAACAGAGGAGGGGACAGTCGAGGTTTCGGTCCTTTCGAGGCTCGGGCAGGTCCCAATTCTCCTCGTCCAAAAGGACTCAAAAGGATCGGAGGAGCTCAGATTCTTGGCGGGCTCAGTCACGCCCAAAGAAGGCAGCCGGAGGAACCGCTACCAAGGCGGCTTCCTCATGACTTTCGGCCTCCTCTCTCCGCATCCTCAGTCGGTGGCAGGCTCTCCCGCTTTGGCGACATTTGGCTGCCACAGGTCAAAGACCGTTGGGTGAGAGACATTCTGTCTCACGGGTACAGGATAGAGTTCAGTTCTCGTCCTCCGACTCGATTCTTCAGAACTTCTCCACCTCCCGACCGAGCCGGTGCCCTTCTGCAGGCGGGTGCTCTCTAAAGGCAGAAGGAGTGGTGATCCCTGTTCCTCTTCAGGAGCAAGGTCACGGTTTTCACTCCAATTTGTTGTGGTGCCAAAAAAGGACGGGTCTTTCCGTCCTGTTCTGGACCTAAAACTGCTCAACAAGCATGTGAAAACCAGGCGGTTCCGGATGGAATCCCTCCGCTCCGTCATCGCCTCAATGTCTCAAGGAGATTTCCTAGCATCAATAGACATCATGGATGCTTATCTCCACGTGCCGATTGCTCCAGAGCACCAGCGTTTTTCTACGCTTCGTTATAGGAGACGAACACCTTCAGTTCGTAGCCCTGCCTTTCGGTCTGGCGACAGCCCCACGGGTCTTCACCAAGGTCATGGCAGCAGTAGTAGCAGTCCTGCACTCTCAGGGTCACTCTGTGATCCCTTACTTGGACGATCTACTTGTCAAGGCACCCTCTCAAGAGGCATGCCAACACAGCCTGAACGTTGCACTGGAGACTCTCCAGAGTTTCGGGTGGATCATCAACTTTTCAAAGTCAAATCTGACCCCGACCCAATCGCTAACATATCTTGGCATGGAGTTTCATACTCTCTCAGCGATAGTGATGCTTCCGCTGAACAAACAGCGTTCACTACAGACAGGGGTGCAATCTCTCCTTCAGGGCCAGTCGCACCCCTTGAGACGCCTCATGCACTTCCTAGGGAAGATGGTAGCAGCAATGGAGGCAGTCCCTTTCGCGCAGTTTCATCTGCGTCCACTACAATGGGACATTCTCCGCCAATGGGACGGGAAGTCGACGTCCCTACACAGGAACGTCTCCCTTTCTCAGGCGGCCAAGGATTCTCTTCAGTAGTGGCTTCTTCCCACCTCATTGTCAAAAGGAAAGCCTTTCCTACCCCCATCCTGGGCGGTGGTCACAACGGACGCGAGTCTGTCAGGGTGGGGAGCAGTTTTTCTCCACCACAGGGCTCAAGGTACGTGGACTCAGCAGGAGTCCACCCTTCAGATCAATGTTCTGGAAATCAGGGCAGTGTATCTTGCCCTACAAGCCTTCCAGCAGTGGCTGGAAGGCAAGCAGTTCCGAATTTCCACCATATCCGCAGTTCACATCCCGGGCGTAGAAAACTGGGAAGCAGATTTTCTTAGTCGCCAGGGCATGGACGCAGGGGAATGGTCTCTTCACCCGGACGTGTTTCAGGAGATCTGTTGCCGCTGGGAGATGCCGGACGTCGACCTAATGGCGTCCCGGCACAACAACAAGGTCCCAACATTCATGGCACGGTCTCAAGATCACAGAGCTCTGGCGGCAGACGCCTTAGTTCAGGATTGGTCGCAGTTTCAACTCCCTTATGTGTTTCCTCCTCTGGCACTGTTGCCCAGAGTGTTACGCAAGATCAGGTCCGACTGCCGCCGCGCCATCCTCGTCGCTCCAGACGGGCCAACGAGGTCGTGGTACCCGGATCTGTGGCATCTCGCGGTAGGCCAACCGTGGGCTCTACCAGACCGACCAGACTTGCTGTCTCAAGGGCCGTTTTTCCATCTGAATTCTGCGGCCCTCAACCTGACGGTGTGGCCATTGAGTCCTGGATCCTAGCATCTGCAGGGTTATCTCAAGAGGTCATTACCACTATGAGACAGGCCAGAAAACCCACATCTGCCAAGATCTACCACAGAACGTGGAAGATATTCTTATCTTGGTGCTCTGCTCAGGGAGTTTCTCCCTGGCCATTTGCCTTGCCTACTTTCTTTCCTTCCTGCAATCCGGTTTGGAAAAAGGTTTGTCGCTCGGCTCCCTTAAGGGACAAATCTCAGCGCTCTCTGTATTTTCTCAGAAGCGCCTAGCAACACTTCCTCAGGTACGCACGTTCCTGCAGGGGGTTTGCCGATTAGTCCCTCCTTACAAACGACTGTTAGAACCCTGTGATTTGAACAGAGTGCTGATGGTTCTTCAGAAACCACCATTCGAGCCTATGAGAGTTTTTTCCCTCTCACGCCTTTCGCAGAAAGTGGTTTTCCTTGTGGCAGTCACTTCACTTCGGAGAGTGTCTGTCCGGGCAGCATTGTCGTGCAAGGCCCCCTTCCCGGTGTCTCACCAGGTCAAGGGGTTCTGCGTCCGGTTCCGGAATTTATCTCTAAGGTGGTTTCCCCCCTTTCATCTCAATCAGGGTATCCCCGTACCCTCTGTTTGTCCTCATCCAGTTCACCAATGTGAAAAGGATTTGCACTTGATTAGATCTGGTGAGAACACTCAGACTCTACATCTATCGTACGGCGCCCCTGCGCCGCTCGGATGCATTCTTGTCCTTGTCGCTAGCCAGCGTAAAGGGTCGCAGGCTTCCAAATCAAGCCCGGCTCGGTGGATCAAGGAACCAATTCTCGAGCTTATCGTTCTGCGGGGCTTACGGTTCCCTCAGGGCTGAAGGCCCATTCTACCAGAGCTGTGGGTGCGTCCTGGGCTTTGAGGCACCAGGCTACGGCTCAGCATGTGTGTCAGGCGGCTACCTGGTCCAGCCTCCACACTTTCACGAAACACTATCAGGTGCATGCCTATGCTTCGGCGGATGCCAGCATAGGCAGACGAGTCCTTCAGGCGGCAGTTGCCCACTTGTAGGAAGGGGCCGTTTTACGGCTCTACTACGAGGTATTATTTACCCACCCAGGGATTGCTTTTGGACATCCCAATTGTCTGGGTCTGCCAATAGAGCGACAAAGAAGAAGGGAATTTTGTTTACTTACCGTAAATTCCTTTTCTTCTAGCTCTAATTGGGAGACCCAGCACCCGCCCCTGTTTTTTTGTATATACATGTTGTTCATGTTGAATGGTTTCAGTTCTCCGATATTCCTTCGGATTGAATTTGCTTTAAACCAGTTTATTGGCTTTCCTCCTTCTTGCTTTTGCACTAAAACTGAGGAGCCCGTGATCCCACGGGGGGTGTATAGGCAGAAGGGGAGGGGCCTTACACTTTTAAGTGTAATACTTTGTGTGGCCTCCGGAGGCAGTAGCTATACACCCAATTGTCTGGGTCTCCCAATTAGAGCTAGAAGAAAAGGAATTTACGGTAAGTAAACAAAATTCCCTTCTTTATCGCACTCCACTCGCACCGACCTTCATGCCATGTGTCTTAGGCCTAACTGTGACTATATGCGTGGTCATAACCATGGTTATCTAAGGTACTGCAATGCCCTGCACATGAGGTAGGTGACATAGCTAATCAGTAGAACTATACTACATTTCTAATTGGAGGTATTTGCTAATATTATTATTATTACACCTACTACGTATTGGGATAAGATCTTGGAGATGGGAATACCCCTTTAAACTGATTTATTATCCTTGACATAATGGGTTTATTTTACTTTAATTCCTGTATCTTTTGCACTTATTGCTTTTTACTTATGTTATTTCAGTCATTGGATGGTAACTAAGGGGGCCCATTTTGGGGTCTCTAAAGCAACCTACAAAGTGAACTATATGAAGATCACCAATGTGCTCCAGGTCTGTCAGCAAAAGGAGCGCTGCCTGACCTCTGTCCCCATAGGCGACACACTTTAAATGTATTGTTTGAAGGTCCTGAGGACAATGCAGAGAAGACACAGCAGCCTGACAGACAATCCTCCTCTGGAAAGGTAAGCCACTGAGCAGCGAGAGGGAAGTTTTATTGATGGGGTTATAGGTGGTGAGACCCCAACTGGTTTCCCCATGCTATGAAGACTTTTTGCTACATGACAAGGATAGACTGTGGTAGGCAAAGTGGCAAGGTGCTCAGTGCAGTCTTTTATTTGCTTTGTTGTCACTTAATCTTAAAGGAAATCTGTCACCAGGTTCTTGGTACCCCATGTGAGAGCAGCATAATGTAGAGACAGAGACCATTTGTCACTTACTGGGCTGCTGATGCAGTTTTGATAAAATCACACTTTTATTTGCTGCAGATCTCGCCATTCTCTGAATGCTGAGCTCTGTATAACTCCACCCTCACTACTGATTTGGCAGCTTTCTGCTCATATACAGTGTACACAGTGATCTGACAATCAGTGGTATGTGTGGGGTTATACTGAGCTCCTGAATGTGCTGGTCTATCTGGAAGCAGGTTTACTAGTCCTCCAGTGATAATCTGCCATTGATAAAACAGTGATTTTATCCAAACTGCACTAAGCAGCTCAGTAAGTGTAATCAGGGTCTCTGCCCCTACATTGTGCTGCTCTCAGATTAGGGGATAAAACCTGGCGATAGATTTTCTTTAAAGCAGCACTTTTGTATTTTTTTATTGCTCCACCTACACAGATGCAGCATGGTTATACTTGTTGTTACTGTCAGCCCTATCGACTGGCTCACACAGTTAAAACAGAGTATGAGAAGACAGTGTCAGTGTACAAACGAGCTATGCAGGAACTTTAAGGGGTACTGTTATGTTAAAGGGAACCCAAAGACCCCAAAGTTAAGTCGTATTAGTCAAATGTATTGTGTTCCAAAGCGAGGAATACACTTTAGTATCAGCACTGGTGACATAGTAGTTAGCCAGGACTAGTCCAGCAGGCGTTTATTCCCCAGGGCGAGTGCTGTAATCTCACCCTTCGGGGTGACTGTGATCTGCACTGTGCCAGTCATCGCTCCAGTGCAGGAGAGCAGCATTCTGCACTGAAGCCATGAAGATGTCCCTCACACTGAGCATTGATGACTGATCCATCTACCTTTTATGATCCTTCTGCTGCTTTAGGAGTCGAGGCCAGAATCTTAGCCCTGACACCGGTATGGATGATGGAGTATTTAATGGATTAAAACAAGACGCTCCTTCCTCTCAGCATCTGTTCTCCAGCCTGGCCGGTCTGCAGCCTGGACCCATCACTGTACAGTCTGGTCTAGTTCTGGGCTCCACGCCAGGAGGAGCCGATGTTTTCATCCAGATGCCACCTCCACTAAGAGAAGAAGCCAGTGGGCGCTCTGAATCTAGCACCTTTACTCACCATCATCCTCACCACAGACAGCCACCACAACCACCAGCCCACCACCACCAGCATCATTTCCAGCACTCCCACTCCAGACCCTCACTGCTGCACGCTGCCACAACTGAGCGCCACAGGGAGGAGAGCAGCGAAGAAGTTGGCACTCCAGCGCCAGCCCTGTCTGAGCTGCGGGCCATAGTGTCTTGGTTACAGAAGGGACTTCCATTCATTCTTATCTTACTCGCTAAAGTCTGCTTTCAGCATAAACTTGGTGAGTGATGATATTATACTCAGGCGTGTGATGTTCCTGTACATAATATGTCAAGTGTCAATGTCAGGAGTGGGCTCAAGAGCTGTGTCAATGCTACACGTCGGATACTGGCTGCGTTATACAGCTGACATCTGCCTTTTAAGCAAGGATGACTGTTCACATCAAGTACATCAAGTACATTGGTGCATCATGGTGGGGAGAATCATTTATATCATCTTCCCACCTGTTTGCTTTCCCTCTATTTCTTTCGTGATTAACAGCTCTGACTTCATAGAGAAGGGCTCAGACAGCTAGAAAACCAGAAGGTGGGAAAGTGAATGGATATGATTGGCCCCGCCATGATGCACGAGCGCCGGTACTTGGTGTAGACAGTCATCCTGTGCTCACATTGTCTTTGTAACACCAGCGCCCAGAGCTGGCTTCCACTGCTGTCGTTAACCCCCTTAAATGCTGTTCTCACGCTAACAGTTTTATTTAAAGGGGTTTTAATCTCAAAATGAAGACTTACCCAGTGGCTTGGTATGTTAAAGAAACAACAAAGGAAGCTACTCTCATCTCCCGACACTTTCTCTTTTTCGCTTTCTTTTTTTTCCTTTTTATTTTCTCGTTCTTTAATTTCTTTCTCTCTTTTTTTTCTCTTTTCTTTCTTCCATCCTTTTC
Organism: Anomaloglossus baeobatrachus; assembly: GCF_048569485.1. Taxonomy (NCBI): domain Eukaryota; kingdom Metazoa; phylum Chordata; class Amphibia; order Anura; family Aromobatidae; genus Anomaloglossus; species Anomaloglossus baeobatrachus. Next base: position 758,942,198 of record NC_134353.1, read on the forward strand.
ACTTTGTCTCTTTTTCTCTCTTTTTAACTTTTTCTTTCTTCTTTTTCTCTCAATGTCTCATTTTTTTTCTTTTCTATCTTTTTTTCTCTCTTATTTTTCTGAGGTTTTTTTCTCTCCCTCATTTTCTCTTTCTTTGTCGCTCCATTGGGAGACCCAGACAATTGGGTGTATAGCTTCTGCCTCTGGAGGCCACACAAAGTATTACACTTTTAAAAAAGTGTAACCCCTCCCCTCTGCCTATACACCCTCCCGTGGATCACGGGCTCCTCAGTTTTATGCCTTGTGTGGAAGGAGGCACACATCCACTCATGCATTCTCATACATAGTTATGTCGGAAAAAAAGAGGACCCCGATGGGGTCCCCGGCATGTTCCCTTCTCACCCCACTATGTCGGCGGTGTTGTTAAGGTTGAGGTACCCATTGCGGGTACGGAGGCTGGAGCCACATGCCGTCTCCTTCACCATCCCTTTTGCGGCTCTGGGAGAAGTGGGATCCTAAGCGGTCATCCATGAGCTGGGACCGTGCTCCATCCGCAGCCCCTGGTGGAACCTGCCGGATCGGAGCTTCTTCACCCCCAGGGACCGGGCCCTGCAACTGGAAGGTACTCTGTGTCCCCATGTGGGGACTGTACAGAGAGGGTCGCACCTTATCCCCGGAAGCCGCGGTAGTTCCGTCCGTTGTCTCGGCGGACTTCCGCGCCGACCGTGCCTGCTTGTCGGGCACAGCCTTAAATTTAGTCCCCGGCTTCGCCGCGGCCTAGTCGCGAAAAATCCCGCCCCCGAGCCTGCCTGTCAGGGGTTAGGGCGGGATTGCCGACATGACGTCGGCTTTGAGGGCTGGAGCATCTTGCATGTTTCCCCCCCCCCTCATTGACCACTGTGGGGACTCCAGATTCCCGCTCTTTGCTGGCGCCGTCCTCGGCTCCACACCCCCCCTGAGAGCTCCGGCAGCCATTTTTAGCATTCTGCCGGTGGATGCTACTCAGCAGCAAAGCTCTGCAGCTCCGGGGGATCCACGACAGGGAATCTGGAGGACACACTCCGCTCGTTAGCGGTTGGTAAGCCACACCGGTCACGGTGCTGGTCCCCCTAGGGTATATAGATATATATATCTGTTCGGAAAGGCTGTATACCCTTTTCCTATATACCCTCAGTGGTCACTCTCCTAAGAGACAACAGCATGTCGTCCACAAGGAGCAAAGCTACTAAGGCACAGATTTTTTTCGCGGCCTGTACCTCTTGTGGGGCTATGTTGCCTGCGGGATCCACCTACCCTCACTGTGATCAATGCTCGACTCCTGCCACGCTTGCTCAGCCGGAGCCTAGGGCACTTGTGGGCCCCTCGGCTCATGTAGATCCCCCTGCTCCCACTGAACATGCTGCAGGGACAGAGTCACCGTCATTGGCCTCTTTCGCTGAGAAACTCTCTCAGTCACTTTCTCAGTCCATTGCACAGTCTATGGACAAATGGTCATCTAAGCTCCTTGAGGCTTTGCAGTCCAGACCGGGCCCTTCACAGGCCCCGGCCCCTGTTAGTCTGTCTCCTCCAGGCCCTTCTCGGTCCGCGCCGCAGCGCGCTCCCAGGATAGCCCCTAGGCCCCAGGCGGAGGACTCCTGCCCGGACCGCAGCCCCAGACTGGCTAAGCGGCCTCGCTGGGACTCTTCCCCGGCCTCCTCACGCTGCTCTGGATCCCAGCTTGAGGACTCTCAGGACGACGAGGCGGACGTGGGAGCTCAGGGCCCTGACCCTGACTTCGCCCTTAACCTTGATACCCCTGAGGGGGACGCCTTAGTAAATGATCTTATCTCATCCATCAACCAGGTGTTGGATCTCACACCACCGCCGCCTCCTGCAGAGGAGTCGGCTTCTCAGCATCTCGACCTACGGCTCGTTTCTTCAGAAACTCCCCACCCCCCGCGCAGGCCGACGCACTTTTTCAGGCAGTGGACGCTCTAAAGATAGATGGAGTTGTGATTCCCGTTCCCCTTCAGGAACGTGGTCGCGGTTTTTACTCCAACTTGTTCGTGGTGCCAAAAAAGGACGGGTCATTCCGTCCCGTTCTGGACCTCAAGCTGCTCAACAGACATGTGAGAACCAGACGATTTCGGATGGAATCGCTCCGCTCGGTCATCGCCTCGATGTCACAAGGAGACTTCCTAGCATCGATCGACATCAAGGATGCTTATCTCCATGTGCCGATCGCACCCGAACATCAACGTTTCCTGCGTTTCGCCATCGGGGACGAACACCTCCAGTTCGTCGCATTGCCCTTCGGCCTGGCGACAGCCCCACGGGTTTTCACCAAAGTCATGGCATCCGTCGTGGCGGTCCTGCACTCTCAGGGCCACTCGGTGATCCCCTACTTGGACGATCTCCTAGTCAGGGCTCCTTCTCGGGTGGCGTGTCAACGAAGTCTTTCCGTCACTCTGGAGACTCCAGCAGTTCAGGTGGATCATCAATTTCCCGAAATCCAAGTTGACGCCGACCCAATCACTGACTTACCTCGGGATGGAGTTTCATACCCAGCCAGCGTTAGTCAAGCAACCGCGGGACAAACAGCTTTCTCTGCAAGCGGGGGTGCAATCACTTCTTCGGAGTCAGTCACACCCCTTAAGGCGCCTCATGCACTTCCTGGGGAAGATAGTTGCAGCTATAGAAGCAGTGCCGTTCGCGCAATTCCATCTACGGCCACTCCAATGGGACATTCTTCGCAAATGGGACAAGAGTTCGGCTTCCCTCGACAAGAACATCTCTCTTTCCCTTGCAACCAAAACATCACTTCAGTGGTGGCTCCTATCCACATCTCTGTCTCGGGGAAAATCCTTCCTACCTCCAACCTGGGCCGTGGTCACCACGGACGCGAGCCTGTCAGGTTGGGGAGCGGTTTTTCTCCACCACAGGGCTCAAGGAACCTGGAATCCAATAGAATCGTCCCTTCAGATCAATATCCTGGAGATAAGGGCAGTATATCTAGCCCTATTGGCTTTCCATCGGTGGCTGGAGGGCAGGCAGATCCGAATACAGTCGGACAACGCCACTGCCGTCGCGTACATCAACCACCAAGGCGGCACTCGCAGTCGTCAAGCCTTCCAGGAAGTCCGCCGAATTCTGCAGTGGGTGGAAGTCACAGGCTCCACAATCTCCGCAGTTCACATCCCGGGCATAGAAAACTGGGAAGCAGATTTTCTCAGTCGTCAGGGCATGGACGCGGGGGAATGGTCTCTTCACCCAGACGTGTTTCGAGAGATCTGTCGCCGCTGGGGAACGCCGGACGTCGACCTCATGGCGTCACGACACAACAACAAGGTCCCGGCCTTCATGGCTCGGTCTCAGGATCACAGAGCTCTGGCAGCGGACGCCTTGGTCCAGGATTGGTCGCAGTTTCGACTGCCATACGTGTTTCCCCCTCTGGCGATGCTGCCCAGGGTACTACGCAAGATCCGGTCCGAATGCCGTCGCGCCATTCTCGTCGCTCCAGACTGGCCGAGGCGGTCGTGGTATCCGGATCTGTGGCATCTCGCGGTGGGTCAACCGTGGGCACTTCCAGACCGCCCAGACTTGCTGTCACACGGCCCGTTTTTCGATCTGAATTCTGTGGCCCTCAACCTGACTGTGTGGCCATTGAGTCCTGGCTCCTAGCGTCTTCAGGGTTATCTCAGGATGTCATTGCCACCATGAGACAAGCCAGGAAGCCAACGTCCGCCAAGATCTATTACAGGTCTTGGCAAATCTTCTTATCCTGGTGCTCTGATAACGGTTTTCCTCCATGGCCGTTTGCCTTACCCACATTCCTTTCATTTCTACAATCTGGAATGGACAACGGTTTGTCCCTCGGCTCTCTCAAGGGCCAAGTTTCGGCGCTCTCCGTGTTTTTTCAAAAGCGTCTAGCCAGGCTTCCGCAGGTCCGCACGTTCCTGCAGGGGGTTTGCCATATGGTTCCACCTTACAAACGTCCGTTGGAACCTTGGGATCTTAACAGGGTCCTGACGGCTCTTCAAAAGCCGCCTTTTGAGCCGCTGCGGGATGTCTCTCTCTCCCGTCTTTCTCAGAAGGTGGCCTTCCTGGTGGCAGTCACATCACTTCGGAGAGTGTCTGAGCTTGCAGCGCTGTCATGCAAAGCTCCCTTCCTGGCTTTTCACCAGGATAAGGTGGTTCTGCGTCCTGTCCCGGAATTTCTCCCTAAGGTGGTATCCCCTTTTCATCTAAATCAGGATATCTCCTTGCCTTCCTTTTGCCCTAATCCAATTCACCAGTGTGAAAAGGATTTGCACTCTTTGGATCTAGTGAGAGCACTCCGGCTCTACGTGTCTCGCACGGCGCCCCTTGGCCGTTCAGACGCGCTCTTTGTCCTTGTCGCTGGCCAGCGCAAGGGCTCTCAGGCCTCCAAGTCAACCTTGGCTCGGTGGATCAAGGAACCGATTCTCGAGGCCTACCGTACTTCTGGGCTTCCGCTCCCTTCAGGGTTGAAAGCCCATTCTACCAGAGCCGTAGGTGCGTCCTGGGCATTGCGGCACCGGGCGACGGCTCAGCAGGTGTGTCAGGTAGCTACGTGGTCTAGTCTGCACACTTTCACGAAGCACTATCAAGTGCATACCTATGCTTCGGCAGACGCCAGTCTAGGTAGGCGAGTCCTCCAGGCGGCGGTTGCCCACCTGTAAGAGGGGGCCGTTTTCGGCTCTTTCTATTGAGGTATTGTTTTTACCCACCCAGGGACTGCTCTTGGACGTCCCAATTGTCTGGGTCTCCCAATGGAGCGACAAAGAAAAAGGGAATTTTGTTTACTTACCGTAAATTCCTTTTCTTCTAGCTCCTATTGGGAGATCCAGCACCCGCCCCTGTGCCCTTCGGGCTGGTTGTTCTTTTGTGTACACATGTTGTTGATGTTGATTTGTTCTTTTGGTTCATGGTCTTCAGTTCTCCGAACATCCTTCGGATTGAATTTACCCTAGACCAATTTATAAGTTTTCTCCTTCCTGCTTTTGCACCAAAACTGAGGAGCCCGTAATCCACGGAAGGGGGTATAGGCAGAGGGGAGGGGTTACACTTTTTTAAAAGTGTAATACTTTGTGTGGCCTCCAGAGGCAGAAGCTATACACCCAATTGTCTGGGTCTCCCAATAGGAGCTAGAAGAAAAGGAATTTACGGTAAGTAAACAAAATTCCCTTTTTTTTCACCATCTCGTTTTTTTCTTTCTTTTTTTTGTTTCTCCTGTCTCTCCCTTTCTCTTCATTTTTTTCTCTTTCTCTTCCACTCTCTCCTTTTCCACTTTTCTCTCGGTCTGTCTCGCTCTCTCTGTCTGTCTCGCTCTCTCTGTCTGTCTCGCTCCTCTTTTTTTTTTTCTTCTCCTCTTAACCTGTAATCAAACAAGTCTCTTCATATGAACCCTCGCTCCCACTTCCAGTTACAAATACCACACAATTGGTCAAATCCATTTACGGACACTCCAAAAGTCAGAATGTATCACATAGGAAGAAATGAGAATTTTTTCATCCAAAAAGGAGTATACTATGTCTCAATAAATCAAAACATTTTATTAACATCAAAATTTAGAACAACACCACACAATAAAATAGTAAATTGCAGTCAAAAGAGTGTATATCAGGGTAAAGCGGTATTCGTATTGCACATAATATCCAATAAAGTGACCAGTGCTGTGTCCATGTTCACAAGAGCCAGGCTTATCGATAAATATTGCATCAAAATCTTGGATTAACAAGGTAACTGGTGCAAGTCGCCATAGGTAAATATGTGAACCGGGTTTTGTGCAATAATCACTGCATTATAACTTTATTTAAACAAATCAATATTGCACAACCCCAAAGCGCCCAGTACTATGCTGGAATATGCTCATGGTAACCCTCCTCACATGCTGAATCAGAATCGCTCCATCCGATGCTACCACATGTATGCACTGCACAATAGTACCCGTGCAAAACCTCGGTGCGTTACATGTGAGTAAACCGTGCGGCGGACAAGGGATGGAGAGAGCTGGGTCAGCATTAACAGGTGTATCATGTAATCCCAATCAAGGCACTGGACTCAATATGTAAAAAATAACACATAGGTCACGTATTAGAATGTGTGCTAGGTTTCCGTTGCTGCAAATCGGTGCCGCACTGAAGCAGCCTCCTAGATGTCAACTGTGATCCATAAAGATAATGCCCATTAAATTTGCCATACGGCAAAATACAGAACCTTATAATGGATAGGCCGTGTACCGCACCACTAAAGTAAAAAGTGCTGGCATAGCATCATATAAATAAAGCAACAGTTACCTTAATATATACACCGCAGACACCCGATCCCCGACACGTGTTTCGCTCCCGGCTTCTACAGGGGGCATGTCGGGGTGACGGTAGCTGAGGGGATTATGTCCACCTAACCCACCTATCAGGGATCCTTTGGGCGCTTGCGTCAATCCGTCACCTCCTATCGTAAAGGTAACTTCCTGCCGGGCGATAGTGGAACGCACACTGCGTGGCAAGCACCGGACATGTGCAGCGACGCAGGAGCGTCCCACATTCATACGCCCATTATTCAGTCCGGGGAGGATTTTTGGATCTCTGCCAGCGCGCCCTCCCATGGATGATGATTTTATTTATACAGTAATGAATCATACTAGGCAAAAATGAGGGGCATTATATATATACAAGTGATTCAATGCACACAATATGATTATTTCCAAAAATGTTCTCAAATTCTTATATAAATACTGGATGGCTATTTAGCATATAAAGCCCCTCCTCTTCAAGCTCAATACTTCACTCTTGATCATGTGAGAGAGAGAGAGGATGGACAATATTCCTCTTTTTCAAACATTTTCAATAGATTCTTGGTTTCACCGTATTATCATGAGACCAACATCATCATGGTGGGTATAGGTCTCAATCTGCAAATATGCAATTTATCTGAAAAAGTGAAAAAAGAACAAACAAATAAATACTCCCTATAAACACATAATATATTTTTTAAAAAGGGTGTTATACACCCTGCTACCAAAAACCCAGACAAAAAATAAAAATAAATACAAATAAATACAATCACTATTAAAAGATTAAAACCACGGATTGACTAGGAGACAAAGAAAGAACCTACCAAAAGTCTACAAAAAATCTACAAGAAAGCTCCGAATCCCAGGGTCTCATTGAGACCCTGTGGGTTCAGCGTGCCTAACCTAAAAATCCATCGACTTTCTACCCTCGCTAAGATTGTACTCAAATCACCTCCCCTTATACCCAATACCACTTGGTCAATAGCCTTTACTTTAAGAACATGAGGATTGCTGTTATTCATTTCTTTAAAGTGACGTGGGAGCATTTTGAGTTGAGTGCTATCTTCCACCGTTTTTGCCTTAGCAATGTCCCTACAATGTTCACGTATTCGAATCTTAAATTCACGGGTCGTGAGTCCCACGTACAACGTCTTGCACGGGCATTCACCTACATAAATGACCCCCTTCGAGGAACATGTTAGGCGTTTCCGTATATTGAATTGTTTTGTGCCATCGAAATTAGAGAAAGTTTTTGATTTAATGCAATTGGCACAGGCCTTGCAAAGACCACATGGGAAGAAACCTTGATCCGATACAGGTATCTCTTTCTTAGCCAATTCGATCGGGAGAAAATTAATATGTACCAATGTGTCCCTAAGGTTTTTTGATCTGCGTGCTGTAATCAGGGGTCTGGGAGGGAGAAACCTCCTTATAATGGGATCCGATTGTAAAATCCCCCAATGCTTAATCATTATTTCCCTCATCTCCATCCATCTATTATGATACGTTGTAATAAATCGTATAGGTTCCCTCTTATCCATGTTGCTCCTTTTTCCAGACTCTTGGCTCCTGGGAAATAGCAAGGTGTTCCTCGGGGTGTGTATAGCACGTTGAAAACCCTTACGGATCATTTTCTTACTATAGCCCCTTTCTAAGAATCTATTGGCCAGTTCACCTGATTGCTTTTCAAAAGACTCTTGATCTGAACAAATACGCTTAGTTCTCAAAAACTGGCCTACGGGTATTCCCGAGATCACTGACTTCGGATGCGAAGAGGAGGCATGCAGCAGACTATTAGTAGCTGTGCCCTTTCTGAAGATGGAAGTTGAAAGGAAACCATCATCCCTGGTTTGAATTAAATACCCCGAAACGGCTGTCTGTGGATGGATACCATGTTTGGCATAGGTGGTCTCCTTAACTGGAGACTGCCCTTCCCGTGGTTGTTTCTTCCCGGTGAAAGACCTGGCTAGTTTCCTGCCAGCGTTGAGAAACATATGATGGTGTCTCCGCAGGCCTTCTTGCTTTGGTTTGAATTAAGATATCCAAGAAGTCGAGTTCTCTTCCTTGTTTAAATGTTAATTTAATATTTAACTGATTATCATTAAGGGATCGCATCACTTGGTCAAGATCACAGAGGGGGCCATCCCAGATGAACAGAATGTCATCAATGTAGCGCATCCAATTAAGGATGCAACTACAACCCGGGATGGCCTCCCCCAGAAAAATTTCCCACTCCCACGCCCCCAAAAAAAGGTTCGCATATGAGGGGGCACATGCCGCCCCCATACCAGTTCCCTGTGTTTGCAAGAAAATCTTCTGATCAAACGTGAACAGATTGTGTGTAAGTACAAATTCCAATAGCATCAATAGCAACTCAGTCATGGGCTTTTCAATACTGCTGTTATTAAGGAAATATGAGACTGCTCGTATCCCGTCTGCATGCCTAATAGACGTATACAAGGACTCGACATCGGCCGTGACTAACGTCATATTCGATCCCAACTGGATACCATCCAGTCTGCACAAGGCCGACGTCGTGTCCTTAATGAATGATGGTCGTCTGCAACATTATTGACCATTACTTGCAACCATTGGTTGTTGAGTTACCATCATTCATTAAGGACACGACGTCGGCCTTGTGCAGACTGGATGGTATCCAGTTGGGATCGAATATGACGTTAGTCACGGCTGATGTCGAGTCCTTGTATACGTCTATTAAGCATGCAGACGGGCAAAGAGATACCTGTATCGCATCAAGGTTTCTTCCCATGTGGTCTTTGCAAGGCCTGTGCCAATTGCATTAAATCAAAAACTTTCTCTAATTTCGATGGCACAAAACAATTCAATATACGGAAACGCCTATCATGTTCCTCGAAGGGGGTCATTTATGTAGGTGAATGCCCGTGCAAGAAGTTGTACGTGGGACTCACGACCCGTGAATTTAAGATTCGAATACGTGAACATTGTAGGGACATTGCTAAGGCAAAAACGGTGGAAGATAGCACTCAACTCAAAACGCTCCCACGTCACTTTAAAGAAATGCATAACAGCAATCCTCATGTTCTTAAAGTAAAGGCTATTGACCAAGTGGTATTGGGTATAAGGGGAGGTGATTTGAGTAAAATCTTAGCGAGGGTAGAAAGTCGATGGATTTTTAGGTTAGGCACGCTGAACCCACAGGGTCTCAATGAGACCCTGGGATTCGGAGCTTTCTTGTAGATTTTTTGTAGACTTTTGGTAGGTTCTTTCTTTGTCTCCTAGTCAATCCGTGGTTTTAATCTTTTAATAGTGATTGTATTTATTTGTATTTATTTTTATTTTTTGTCTGGGTTTTTGGTAGCAGGGTGTATAACACCTTTTTTTAAAAATATATTATGTGTTTATAGGGAGTATTTATTTGTTTGTTCTTTTTTCACTTTTTCAGATAAATTGCATATTTGCATATTGAGACCTGTACCCACCATGATGATGTTGGTCTCATGATAATACGGTGAAACCAAGAATCTATTGAAAATGTTTGAAAAAGAGGAATATTGTCCATCCTCTCTCTCTCTCACATGATCAAGAGTGAAGTATTGAGCTTGAAGAGGAGGGGCTTTATATGCTAAATAGCCATCCAGTATTTATATAAGAATTTGAGAACATTTTTGGAAATAATCATATTGTGTGCATTGAATCACTTGTATATATATAATGTCCCTCATTTTTGCCTAGTATGATTCATTACTGTATAAATAAAATCATCATCCATGGGAGGGCGCGCTGGCAGAGATCCAAAAATCCTCCCCGGACTGAATAATGGGCGTATGAATGTGGGACGCTCCTGCGTCGCTGCACATGTCCGGTGCTTGCCACGCAGTGTGCGTTCCACTATCGCCCGGCAGGAAGTTACCTTTACGATAGGAGGTGACGGATTGACGCAAGCGCCCAAAGGATCCCTGATAGGTGGGTTAGGTGTACATAATCCCCTCAGCTACCGTCACCCGACATGCCCCCTGTAGAAGCCGGGAGCGAAACACGTGTCGGGGATCGGGTGTCTGCGGTGTATATATTAAGGTAACTGTTGCTTTATTTATATGATGCTATGCCAGCACTTTTTACTTTAGTGGTGCGGTACACGGCCTATCCATTATAAGGTTCTGTATTTTGCCGTATGGCAAATTTAATGGGCATTATCTTTATGGATCACAGTTGACATCTAGGAGGCTACTTCAGTGCGGCACCGATTTGTAGCAACGGAAACCTAGCACACATTCTAATACGTGACCTATGTGTTATTTTTTACATATTGAGTCCAGTGCCTTGATTGGGATTACATGATACACCTGTTAATGCTGACCCAGCTCTCTCCATCCCTTGTCCGCCGCACGGTTTACTCACATGTAACGCACCGAGGTTTTGCACGGGTACTATTGTGCAGTGCATACATGTGGTAGCATCGGATGGAGCGATTCTGATTCAGCATGTGAGGAGGGTTACCATGAGCATATGCCAGCATAGTACTGGGCGCTTTGGGGTTGTGCAATATTGATTTGTTTAAAGGGGGTGGTTCACCCATTTTTTTTATTTTCTGTAAGAGTTATACTTACCTTTCTAGGCGTCTTCTCCATTGGCTTGTATTTCCATTTCTGGCACTGAGCGGCGCTATGCTGCACGCTCAGTGCCTGTCACATGACCCCCTGGAGCTGTGGCCGCCGGCATCCTCTGACGTCCCGGCATTTCCGGGCTCTCAAACAAGACGGGTACGTCACAGGATGCCGGCGCCACTCACAGTGATTGACTGGGCTGTGGGCGGTGACTACCTGACGTCACAGCCCAGCATCGAGGGGAGGATCCGGAGGAAGTCAGTGTGGAGCCGGAAGCGTCCTGCAGATGGAGAGAAACGGGGCGCCAGTGTGCAGTACAGGGGGGGGGGTTCTTCAGCTGAATCCCCCCCTGCATGTAAGTATGTGATCACACTGTCCACCCGCCCGCTCTGCTGCGATGTCAGGAGAGCGGCCGGTGTCGGGCAGTGTGATCGTGTGCTCCTCCCAGCAGCAAGACACTGACAGGCATGTCACCGCTGTGCTCTGCCATCTGTCCTGCTGCATGGGACCAACTGTCTGCACTCTGTCACCTGCACCACAAGTCACAGAGTGGAGACAGTTGGTGACAGAGCACCTCTGCCCCCCACCCTCTTCTTTCCCCACTCTCTTCTCCCCCCCTCTCTCTCTTCTCCCCCCCTCTTCTTTCCCCACTCTCTTCTCCCCCCCTCTCTCTCTTCTCCCCCCCCCTCTCTCTCTTCTCCCCCCCCTCTCTCTCTTCTCCCCCCCTCTCTCTTCTCCCCCCTCTCTCTCTCTTCTCCCCCCCTCTCTCTTCTCCCCCCCCTCTCTCTTCTCCCCCCCCTCTCTCTCTTCTCCCCCCCTCTCTCTCTTCTCCCCCCCTCTCTCTCTTCTCCCCCCCTCTCTCTCTTCTCCCCCCCTCGCTCTCTTCTCCCCCCCCTCGCTCTCTTCTCCCCCCTCGCTCTCTTCTCCCCCCCTCTCTCTCTTCCCCCCCCCTCGCTCTCTTCTCCCCCCCCGCTCGCTCTCTTCTCCCCCCCACTCGCTCTCTTTTCCTCGCTCTCTCCTGGCATGGTCAGTACAGAAATCTCTCCATCGTGGAGGGGTGAGAGGGAGTAATAAACATTGAGTCCCTACTGTGTCTGTGTATTTATTTCTAATAAAGTATTTTTCTCTGTGTGATGTCTTTTTTTTTTTTTTTAAAACCCTTTGTTGGAGATTCTTAATGGCCAGGTTAAACTTGGCCTGACATTAAGAATCTCGGGCTTTATACCAGCTGGTAAAACATAGCTGGTATTAACCCCTTATTACCCAGCGTGCCACCTGCCACCAGGGCCACTGGAAGAGTTGGATACAGCGCCTGAAGATGGCGCTTCTATGAAAGCGCCATTTTCTGGGGTGGCTGCGGACTGCAATTCGCAGTGGGGGTGCCCAGAAAGCTTGGGCACCCTTCACTGTGGATTCCAATCCCCAGCTTCCTAGTTGTACCCGGCTGGACACTAAAATTAGGCGAAGCTCACGTCATTTTTTTTTTTAAATTATTTCATGAAATTCATGAAATAATTAAAAAAAAAGGGCTTCTCTATATTTTTGGTTCCCAGCCGGGTACAACTAGGCAGCTGGGGGTTGGGGGCAGCCCGTAGCTGCCTGCTGTACCTGGCTACCATACAAAAATATGGCGAAGCCCACGTCATTTTCTTAAAAACGTTTTCAGGGAAAAACCTTTATAAAAAAAAAATGCTTCCCTGCATTTCTATTGCCAGTGAAAGTAACACCAAGCAGCGGGGGCTAGCAGCCAGTAGCTGCTTTGGTTACCCTTAGCAATAGAAAATGCAGCGGGAGCCCACAAACAATGTGATTTTTTTTGTTTTTTTATTTTTAATGAATTTTTTTTAAAAAAATCGGCATGGGCTTCGCCCATCGAGCACCAGAGCATTTTACTTCTCATTCATCCCAAGTAATCAGATGACTCCAGTGTCGGCCGATTACTTGTTCTGTGTCCCCCTGCATCCATCGCAGTGTGTACGGGCTGTGAGGTCAGCGGAGTGGAGACAGTGACATGCTCTGCTCTGACACATAGTGTGCTGCATGTCACTATCTTTCTCCACTCTGGTACTTGTTGTGCAGGTGACCGGATGCTACATGTCACTAACTGTCTCCACTATGGGACTTGTTGTGCAGGTGAGAGTGTATACAGTTGGTACTATGCAGCAGAAATCACAGAGTGGGGCAGTTAGTGACATGTATCATCCGGTCACACAACGCACAACAAGTCCCAGAGTGGATACAGTGACATGCAGCACACTATGTGTCAGGGCACAGCATGTCACCAACTTGCTCTGCTCTGTCACCTGCGGTGCTGCATGTCACGTTTTTGCTGCGATTTGGTGCGTTTTTTGCTGCGTTTTTGCTCACTGCGTTTTTAATCAGTGCACAATGCCATTAAAGATTGTTGATGAAAAAAAAAAAGGTCTGATGTCATTTCCTTATTCAAAATGTTCATTGTATGCAGGAGAGCAGACAGCAGCTGCAGAACTACAAGGCTCAGCATCCTCCATTCACTAGTGTATGCAGGAGAGCAGACAGCAGCTGCAGAACTACAAGGCTCAGCATCCTCCATTCACTAGTGTATGCAGGAGAGCAGACAGCAGCTGCAGGACTACAAGGCTCAGCATCCTCCATTCACTAGTGTATGCAGGAGAGCAGACAGCAGCTGCAGGACTACAAGGCTCAGAATCCTCCATTCACTAGTGTATGCAGGAGAGCAGACAGCAGCTGCAGGACTACAAGGCTCAGCATCCTCCATTCACTAGTGTATGCAGGAGAGCAGACAGAAGCTGCAGAACTACAAGGCTCAGCATCCTCCATCCAGGACTGTATGCAGTTTTTTACCCAAAAAGAAAAAAAAAATGACATGGGCTTCGCCATATTTTTGTATGCTAGCCGGGTACAGCAGGTAGGTACGGGCTGCCCCCAACCCCCAGCTGCCTATTTGTACCCGGCTGGGAACCAAATTTTTAGAGAAGCCCTTTTTTTTTTTAATTATTTCATGAATTTCATGAAATAATTTAAAAAAAAAATGACGTGAGCTTCGCCTAATTTTGGTGTCCAGCCGGGTACAACTAGGCAGCTGGGGATTGGAATCCACAGTGAAGGGTGCCCAAGCTTTCTGGGCACCCCCACTGCGAATTGCAGTCCGCAGCCACCCCAGAAAATGGCGCTTTCATAGAAGCGCCATCTTCTGGCGCTGTATCCAACCCTTCCAGCTGCCCTGAAGCCGGGTGGCTAGCCGGGTAATAATGGAGTTAGGGCTAGCTGTATATTATCAGCTAGCTCTAAGCCCGAAATTCATGGTGTCACGCCAATATTAGACATGGCCACCATGAATTTCTAGTAATGATAAAAAAAAAACACAACACACAGAAAAATATTTTTATTAGAAATAAAACACAACACAATTAGTGACTCCATCTTTATTGAAATAAACCCCCCTCCGCAGTAATCCTGGGTTAGGGTCCCGCGCCGTCCAATCCGAATCCAATATCATCTGATCGGTTTGCTGGAAGGCAAAGCGATCAGATGATGTGTCAGGATCAAGTGCCTGAATCCCATCACACATCAGCTGATTGTATAAAAGCCGATTATACAATCAGCTGATGCATCGGTGCAAAAAAAAATAAAAAAAATAATACTCACTTATGTGCTGATTACCGGCAGCTCCTGCAGCGGAGTCTGATCCTGGCCCATCACTGCAGGAGCTGCCGGTAATCAGCTGATGAAGTCCCCTGACGGCAGGATCAGCTGATAGCCGGCCGGGCGCGAAAAAGCCGGCGAGACTACGAGAATCGATCAGCTGATGCGTCAGGTGACTGCATCAGGTGATCCACCGCCAGGTCCTGCAAGCTTCGTGCGTGCCCCGGGGAGACTGCACACAGCCAGAGCGGCGGGACCGGGACAGGGGCTGGAAGCAGGCATGGCACCGGGACCCTGCAGACAGGTGAGTATGACATACACACACACATACACACTGTATATATACGCACACACACTGTATATACACACACACTGTATATACACATACACTGTATATATACACACATACACTTTCTTCCCCTGGCTGTGTAGAGCTGCTGCTGTCTGTGTGATTTCTCTGAGTGCACATCCACTGGGAAGAGGCAGGGAGGAGGGTTTGGGTGGGAGCAGAGTGGGTGTATTAGACACAATGGGTGTGTTAGATAAGCTAGACACCGCCCTAGAGCCACAAAGAATTCTGGGACTTGTAGGAACTGAACACAGGAAGTCAGAGGAGAGATTAACCCCATCAGAGCTGGAGCCAGCAATGACCGTGTGCTGCTAGTGCACAATGAAAGGTAATTTTGCTGAAAAAACATAATAGATGTGTTGAGGGGCACATATTAGCAAGATTTATCAGAAAAAGAAAAAAATCAGTTTTGGTAACTGGACAACTTCTTTAAATAAAGTTATAATGCAGTGATTATTGCACAAAACCCGGTTCACATATTTACCTATGGCGACTTGCACCAGTTACCTTGTTAATCCAAGATTTTGATGCAATATTTATTGATAAGCCTGGCTCTTGTGAACATGGACACAGCACTGGTCACTTTATTGGATATTATGTGCAATACGAATACCGCTTTACCCTGATATACACTCTTTTGACTGCAATTTACTATTTTATTGTGTGGTGTTGTTCTAAATTTTGATGTTAATAAAATTATTTGATTTATTGAGACATAGTATACTCCTTTTTGAATGAAAAAATTCTCATTTCTTCCTATGTGATACATTCCAGTTACAAATGTAAAGTGCAGTCTGATAAAAAAAAAATTGAGTACTCGAGTTGCGCCCATCCAAGTATCCAGCTGCTGGTTACTAGCACTCGAGCACACTCATCAGTAATAAGGGTCTTTAAAAACGACATATGCACTATTCCTGTAACAGCAGGTTTTGTAGGGTCATTACATAATCAGCACCATTCACTTCCACGGTGTTCATATACAGTGGGTATGGAAATTGTTCAGACCCCTTTACATTTTTCACTCTGTTTCATTGCAGCCATTTGGTAAATTAAAAAAAGTTATTTTTTCCCCAATAATGTACACTCTGCACCCCATCTTGACAGAAAAAAACAGAAATGTAGAATTTTTTTGCAAATTTATTAAACAAGAAAAACTGAAATATCACATGGTCAGAAGTATTCAGACCCTTTGCTCAGTATTGAGTATACGCACTGTGAGGTAGCGACCACCAATGTGGTAAATGGTCGCTATGTGTCGCAGTGGAGAAGGTCCCTGCGATATTAAACAGAAGAGGTTGCTATGGGACTTGTAGTTCCACAAAGGCTTGTTTCTGCATATAAGGGTCAGGTTCCCTTTAATACTGCCAGTGTGCTGTGCAGGGCTGGAGAATCACAGACCTCCACCTGCGGGTGTGTCCAGTCTGATTTAGGAGACTGTCAGAGTTTGCAATTCAGTCTCAGTTGAGACCGAGGTGAATGCAGCCAGGCTAGGGCTGTGGCTGCAGGGCCGAACCACTCCTAGAGGAGAGACTGGGGTCTGTAGAGGGCCCCGGGTGCTGGGAAGGAACCTCGGCTAGAGGTGTATGCTGGCAGGAGCCAGAGAGTGGGGAAAGTTGCTAAACTTCCACTATGGACTTGTAATTGACTGGAAGCCCACGGTACGTGGATTGTTTATGTTTAAGAGCAGTTTATGCTGGGAGTGTTTTAAATAAACTGCTGGAATTTTCATAAAGAGACTGTGTACATGTTTTGCTGAAGCTACCTCACACCGCTGCAAGCGAGTGGAACCCCAAGGTTGCGGGGTGCAACCTCACAGCAACCTTTTGAGCTAGTACCGCCATGAGTCTTCTTGGGAATGATACAACAAGTTTTTCACACCTGGATTTGGGGATCCTCTGCCATTCTTCCTTGCAGATCCTCTCCAGTTCCATCAAGTTGGATGGTGAACCTTGGTGGACAGCCATTTTCAGGTCTCTCCAGAGATGATCAACTGGGTTTAGGTCGGGGCTCTGGCTGGGCCAGTCAAGAATGGTCACATTGTTCTGAAGCCACTCCTTTGTTATTTTAGCTGTGTGCTTAGGGTCATTGTCTTGTTGGAAGGTGAACCTTCTGCCAAGTCTGAGGTCCAGAGCACTCTGGAAGAGGTTTTCTTCCAGGATATCGCTGTACTTGGCCGCATTCATCTTTCCTTCAATTGCAATTTTTCATCCTGTCCCTGCAGCTGAAAAACACCCCCATAGCATGATCCTGCCACCACCATGTTTCACTGTTGGGATTGTATTGGGCAGGTGATGAGCAGTGCCTGGTTTTCTACACACACATCACTTAGAATTATCACCAAAAAGTTCTATCTTTGTCTCATCAGACCAGAGAATCTTATTTCTCATAGTCTGGGAGTCCTTCATGTGTTTTTTTACAAACTATGCAGGCTTTCATATGTCTTGCACCGAGGAGAGGCTTCCGTCGGCCACTCTGCCATAAAGGCCCAACTGGTGGAGGGCTCCAGGGATAGTTGACTTGGTTACTTTCTCCCATCTCCCTACTGCATCTCTGGAGCTCAGCCACCATGATCTTGGCGTTCTTCTTTACCTCTCTCACCAAGGCTCTTCTCCCATGATTGCTCAGTTTGGCTGGACGGCCAGGTCTAGGAAGAGTTCTGGTGGTCCCAAACTTCTTGCATTTAAGGATTATGCAGAATACTGTGCTCCTAGGAACCTTGAGTACTGCAGAAATTCTTTTGTAACCTTGGCCAGATCTGTGCCTTGCCACAATTCTGTTTCTGAGCTCCTTGGGCAGTTCCTTTGACCTCATGATTCTCATTTGGTCTGACATGCACTGTGAGCTGTGAGGTTTTGTATAGACAAGTGTGTGCCTTTCCAAATCAAGTCCTATCAGTTTAATTAAACACAGCTGGACTCCAAAGAAGTAGTAGAACCATCTCAAGGAGGATCACAAGGAAATGGACAGCATGTGACTTGAATATGAGTGTCTCAGCAAAGGGTCTGAATACTTATGACCATGTGATATTTCAGTTTTTCTTGTTTAATAAATTTGCAAAAATGTCTACATTTGTTTTTTTTCTGTCACGATGGGGTGCAGAGTGTACATTATTGAGAAAAATAATGAACTTTTTTGAATTTACCAAATGGCTGCAATGAAAGAGTGAAAAATTTAAAGGAGTCTGAATACTTTGTGTACCCACTGTATGCAGTGTTTGTTCTTTATTCATCATTTGGGACTTTACCTCCCTAATCACTATAAGCGGCTATGAGTGTTTTTGCTTTCATGTAACAGAGGCTGATGTACTAACAGTGATCATATACATTCCAGGCATTGCTGTGTGCATCGGGATGGCCACTACTTTTGCCTACGCTAATTCCTCTGTCAAACACCAGGTGTCTCTAAAGGTACGGCTATCTGCTGGGAAGAGCAATGTGACATATCTGACGCTGGGACTGGAGAGGCATATGTCTGTGTACAACGCTGTTTGATTGCATCAAAGTACAAAATCTCTTCAAAATGACGAGAATTGATGTCAAGAAAGCTATTAAACGTCTAGGGGTACTTCTCACATAGCGTGATCGCTGCTGAGTCACAGGTTTTGTGACGCACCAGTGACCTCATCAGCAATCTCGCTGTGTGTTACACTGAGCAGTGACCTGGCCCCTGCTGTGAAATCGCTCATCGTTACACACTGCTCTGGTTCATTTTTTGGTCGTTGGTCTCCCGCTGTGCAACACACATCAGTGTGTTTGACGGCGGGAGTCCAACGTGCACCAACTCTGTGTAAGCAGCGTATGCTGGTAAGCAGGGTAAATATCGGGTAACTAAGCAACGCGCTTTGCTTAGTAACCCAATGTGTACCCTAGCTACGTATACAGGGAGCCAACGCTGGCAGCCTGTAAGCGGTGTACGCTGATAACCAGGGTAAATATCGGGTAACCAAGCAAACCGCTTTGCTTAGTTACCCGATATTTATCCTGGTTACCAAGCGCAGCATCGTTGCACGAGTCGCTGGTGACTGGTCGCTGGTGAGATCTGTCTGATTGACAGCTCACCAGTGACCATGTAGCAACGCACCAACGATCCCTGCCAGGTCGGCTCGCTGGTGGGATCGTTGGTGCGTCGCTACGTGTGACGGGACCCTAAGCATTGAAGAGTGACCCTTCCCTGTTGCGTAAAGGCAGCCATACCTATCAGACATCTATGTGCTGTCCTATGCTATTGATAGGTTGTCAAGGTTTAGTCTTTAAGAAGAAAACGTGGTTAGCTTTACAACTTTAGAATTTACTTGTTATTAAAAGTCCTCCTTTCTCAAAAACTATGTGATGTTTAATTTTAGTGTTTACTGCTGGTTGCCTAGGTTACCAGCACATCTTCACTCTATCAGAGGTGGCTGTTCAGCGCTTACAAGTTCTTTCCAGTAGAGCTTGTAAGTGCTGTTTAGAGGCTGGCCCGATCACTGAAACGCACTATTAGCCAGCTTCAGTGCTACTGTGCTCCTCTGAAGCTGGGGAGGAAAGCTGCCTCTACTTTCAGCATCGGATCGTGCAAGGTTCGGGTCAGCAATGTAAGAATGCCACTGGTCCGAACTGTCAGCCAAGTAGGAGCACCCCGAAAGCCAAAGGCAAGGGATCGGTGCACTCCTATAGCAGTTGTGGCAGCCCATTTATTTAAACTTTTACACATCAATGGCTGATCATTGTGTGCAAAGTAATCCCTTGGGATGTCTTAGCCAATTGCCCTTCTTTCTTTTAAGTATATATAGACTAACAAGTTGCATATAGGGCATATGTATAATGATGACAATAGTAAGTGTTCTGTACATAACCAGCTTTTTCCTATTAAGAGACGTATTGTGTTATTATATGTGACTGATTCAGGCCTCCTGATTTTGGGAGATTATGTAGTTTGGTGCAGTCTCGGGTTTGGTTTATGTTATGTAGAACCTACTAAATAATAGAATAAAGCCTCTAATGTTCTCCTTTGTGTTGTCCTTCAGGAGAAGCGATCGGTTTTAACCGTATTTTGGATCGTGGTGTTTTTAATGGGAAACACTGGTTACCTGCTGTATAGCTTCCGGTCGGAGCAGCTGTATTATAGGTGAGCTCTACCTATACTCGTCCAAGTTCTTCCATGCTTTACTAGTTTTACATTTGTTCTAGTATTTGGTGTTCTTTTTGGTACATTTGATGTCCATTGCAGGTCTCGAACCTTTTTTGAAACAGTTGTCAGTTCCTGCTGATACCAGCTCTTGTGAAAGGCTATTCCACAGATTAAAGGGAACCTGTCACCAGATTTGGTGACGATAAACTGCGGCCACCACCAGTGAGCTCTTCTATACAGGATTCCAGAATGATGTATATGAGAGCCCAGGCAACTGTGTAGAACGTATAAAACACTTTTATAATACTCACCTAGGGGATGCTCCAGACCGATGGGGGGTGCTGTTCTCCGGTACGATGAGTGTCGCTGCTCTGCAGTCCCGCACTTCCTCTCTGCTACAATCTCCGTCCTCCTTCTACCCAGTCCCCAGTGTGGATGATGTGTCCACGTCATGCATACTAGCTGACATTGAGGTTCTCCGCATGAGCACTCTGATCTGCCCTGCTAAAGGTTAAAGACCGCATGCACACTACAATACTTTGATCTGCCTTGAGCAGGGCAGATCAAAGTGCGCCTGCAGAGGACCTCAATGTCAGCTAGTGTGCATGATGTAGGCTGCGTCATGCACACGGGCCTCAGAAGGAGGAGGACGGCAATCGTCGGAGAGGAGGCGCCAGACCGGAGAGTAGCAACACCCATCGGTCTGGACCGCCCCCTAGGTAAGTATTCTAAAAGTGTTTTTTACATTCTACAGAGTGGCCTGGGCCCTTATATACGGTACTAGAAGGTGGCCCGATTCTACGCATCGGGTATTCTAGAATTTACGTATTGTGTAGTTCATGTATGATTTTTGTTTTATATATATATATATATATATATATATATAGATGTTGTTGTGTGTAGTTACCAAGTGTTTGTGTAGGGGCTGTACATGTTCTGGGTGTTGTCTGGGTGTGACGGGGGGTGAGAGCGGTGTTGTATGTGTGTTGCGTGTGTTGCGTTGTTTGTGGAGCACTGTGTGTCTGTAGCGTTGTGTGTGTGTTGCGCGGTTTGTGTGTGTGTGGTGTGTTTTGGGGGGAGGTATGTTTTGTGCAATGTGTGTGTTGTGCGGTATGTGCGTATATTTGTGTGTGCCGCGGTGTTTGTGTGTTGGGTGCTGTGTGTGCGCAGCGTTGTCTGTGTGTGTGGGTGTCTGTGTAGGGCAGTTGTTTGTGGTTCCCAGTGTGTGTGTGTGTGTGTGTGATGTGTGGTGTGTTGTGCAGTGCGCGCGCGCGCGTGTGTGTGTGTGTGTGTGTGTTTTGGGGGGAGGTGCGCACTCCCAAACGTGCTCCATCCCCCATGCAGCGCACTCCCCATCGTGCTCCATCCCCCATGCAGCGCACCCCCCATCGTGCTCCATCTCCCATGCTGCGCACTCCCAAACGTGCTCCATCCGCCATGCTGCGCACTCCCAAACGTGCTCCATCCGCCATACTCCGCACTCCCCATCGTGCTCCATCCCCCATGCAGCGCACTCCCCATCGTGCTCCATCCCCTATGCTGCGCACCCCCTATCGTGCTCCATCTCCCATGCTGCGCACTCCCAAATGTGCTCCACCCGCCATGCTGCGCACTCCCAAACGTGCTCCATCCCCCATGCTGTGAACTCCCCATCGTGCTCCATCCCCGATGCTGCGCACCCCCCCCATCATGCTCCATCCCCGATGCTGCGCACCCCCCATCGTGCTCCATCCCCCATGCTGCACCAGCATCAGCCTCTCTGCCCCTAGCATCAGCTTCTCTGCGCCCAGCATCAGCCTCTCTCCTCCCATGCACCAGCCTCTCTCCTCCCAGCATCAGCCTCTCTCATCCTAGCATGAGCCTCTCTCCTCCCAGCATCAGCCTCTCCTCTCTGTCCCCAGCATCAGCCTCTCTCCTCCCAGCCTTCCCCAGCATCAGCCTCTCTCCTCCCAGCCTCCCTCCTCCCACCCTCCCCCAGCATCAGCCTCCCTCTCCCAGCCTCCCCCAGCATCAGCCTCCCCCAGCATCAGCTTCTCTTCTCTCAGCCTACCTCTCCCAGCCTCCCTCCTCCCAGCCTCCCTCAGCATCAGCCTCCCTCTCCCAGCCTCCCCAAGCATCAGCCTCCACCAGCATCAGCCTCTCTCCTTCCAGCCTCCCCCAGCATCAGCCTCCGCCAGCATCAGCCTCTTTCCTTCCAGCCTCCTCCAGCATCAGCCTCCCTCTCCCAGCCTTCCCCAGGATCAGCCTCTCTCCTCCCAGCCTCCGTCCTCCCAGCCTTCCCCAGCATCAGCTTTCCCCTCCCAGCCTCCCTCAGCATCAGCCTTCCCCAGCATCAGCCTCTCTCCTCCCAGCCTCAGCCTCTCTCCTTCCAGCCTCCCCCAGCATCAGCCTCTCTCCTTCCAGCTTCCCTCAGCATCAGCCTCCCCTTCCCAGCCTTCCCGAGGATCAGCATCAGCCTTCCGCTCCCAGTCTCCCCCAGCATCAGCCTCCCCAAGCATCAGCCTCCACCAGCATCAACCTCTCTCCTTCCAGCCTCCCCCAGCATCAGCCTCCCCTTCCCAGCCTTCCCCAGGTTCAGCCTCTCTCCTCCCAGCCTCCTTCCTCCCAGCCTCCTTCCTCCCAGCCTCCCTCAGCATCAGCCTTCCGCTCCCAGTCTCCCCCAGCATCAGCCTCCCCAAGCATCAGCCTCCACCAGCATCAGCCTCTCTCCTTCCAGCCTCCCCCAGCATCAGCCTCACTCCTTCCAGCCTCCATCAGCATCAGCCTCCCGTTCCCAGCCTTCCCCAGGATCAGCCTCTCTCCTCCCAGCCTCCTTCCTCCCAGCCTCCCTCAGCATCAGCCTTCCCCTCCCAGTCTCCCCAGCATCAGCCTCCCCAAGCATCAGCCTCCACCAGCATCAGCCTCCCTCGTCCCAGCCTCCCCCAGCATCAGCCTCCCCTTCCCAGCCTTCCCCAGGATCAGCCTCTCTCCTCCCAGCCTCCTTCCTCCCAGCCTCCCCCTCCCAGCCTCCTTCCTCATCAGCCTTCCCCTCCCAGTCTCCCCCAGCATCAGCCTCTCTCCTCCCAGCCTTCCCCATGATCAGCCTCTCTGCTCCCAGCCTCCTCCAGCACGCCGTGCTCCTCTGCCGACACTCACACACCCGATCGCATCCACTCACACACACCCGATCGCATCCACTCACACACACCCGATCGCATCCACTCACACACACCCGATCGCATCCACTCACACACACAGACACTGACGATATCGCACATACTCACAACATCCGGACATACCACATGCTTCTGGCCATGTGATCCTCCGTCAGGTCCTGGAAGATCACAACAGCACAGTATCGAGGCCGAGAAGCAAGCGATATCGCCGGATGCTGTGAGTATGTGGATGCGATGTGTGTGTGAGGTGTGTGTGAGGTGTGTGTGAGGTGTTTGTGAGAGTGAGTGCGATCTGATGTGTGTGTGTATGCGTGTGTGTGTGTGTGCTGTTATGTTTGTGCGTGTGGAAGTCCCGCCGCTGCAGGACCTTGATTTACTGGTAACTATGCAAGCATGGTTACCAGCGCAACACGTCCCCCGCTCGCACGGGAGCCAACACCAGCATACGGCGGCGGCGTACGCTGATGTGGGCTCCCGTTGGTGAGGGGGGAAAGGGGGGGGGAGTACAGTACTCACCTGGGATTCGTGGCTCCGTGACCGTGTCAGTTCGGGCAATGCGGGGGGGGGGGGGCGCGAGAGCTAACGTCTATTGCGTGAGGGGGGCGGGGCGTGGCGTGGGCGAGTTGCCAATGCCTGCAGGGTGCCGGGGCGAGAGGCCAATCTGTGGGGGGGGCAGAGCCTGGGCGAGCGGCTGGCCAATCCGTGTGGGGGCGCAGCCGGGGCGAGAGGCCAATCCGTGTGGGGGGGCGGGGCCATGGCGAACCCAGCGGCCAATCAGCTTTGTGTCACCGTAAGGACATGTCACGGTGACACAATTTTGGAGCATGACAGACAGACAGACAGAATAAGGCAATTATATATATAGATTCTGAAATGCTGTATAGAAGAACTCACTGGTGGTAGCCGCAGCTTATAGTCGCCAAATCTGGTGACAGGTTCCCTTTAAAGGAATAGGAAAAGAGCTCCTGATTCCAGCAATGTATATCTTAGTTTACTGGATGCAGCATATTTGACATAATTAGTGTTTTTAGATGCAGAAGAACTTAGAAAACTAACCCCACCCAGATCACAGCTTTCTGTGTACATTGTCTATCGTCAGTGAGCTTCTAATCAGTGGTGGGGACGTGGTTGGACCAGGTCTGATGTGGGAACCATTCAAGCAGTGATAATCTCCTGATAATAAAACGTTCATTGTATTGAAACAGCATAAAGCCTAATAAGTGACACATCCCTGAAATCATTCTCTGACCCCCTACCTCATGCTGTCTTCAGATTATATAGCAAAAACCTGCTGACAGATTCCTGGTAATAGCTCTAATTGTAAAGAAACCTTGTCTTTTATCGAAAATCAAAATTGAGACCGTAAATGGTGTAGAGGGCCGAACCAATATACTGAAATTAATTCTGCTCAATATTAATAAATAATAAATTATCATTTAACTTCTTTACTTCCAAGGACTTAACTGTACGTCCTTGGTCATGTCGGGTTAATCACCGCCGGCTGCTGTGGTGAGCCAGCGGTGATCCCTGCACATGTCTGCTGATTTGAACAGTAGACATGTGAGGCTAACAGGTGCAGGTGGATCCATGATCCACCCACACCTGTTAACCCCTTAAGTCGCGCTGTCAAAACTTGATTCATATATTCATGGCAGTAATGCAGATTCCATTTTTCACATTTCATTCTATACATATAGCTATTGGATTTTTCAAGTCAGTATTCACACAGCAGTTTCTGCTATTCCATGTATTCCCCTTACATAGTCACTGGTGTGCATACCTTATCTCCCCATAGTGATGTTTTTTTAGTTTTTTTTTAGGTTTTTTGCACCCAGTTCAGACTTAGAATGGTGTTCCAAACGTTATTCGTTATTATTATTGAGCGCAATTTAAATGACGCATTCACAGAGAGCCAATGGTTATGGTTACATGGTAGTGATGGGGACAGACCAAAAACAAAGAAACCTCTAAAAAAAAGTGATGGGTCATCTGACGACCCCTGTCGCTATCATGACATATTTCCTGTCAGAGCCGACAGCGCCAGCTCATACAGCAACACTGCATTTCTGCTGATCAGAGCTGTGCGGTCTGATCAACAGACATGCACAGGCAATCAGACTGCTGATCCATAAAGTCCCCTAGGGGGACTAGTAAATGAAATATAAAATGTAAAAAAAAAGTTTTTAAAAAGATGAAATAATAATAAAAACCTAAAAGTTCAAATCACCCCCCATTCGCCCCATTGAAAGTAAAACCATAAAAAAATTAAAAGTTTACACATATTTGATGTTGCCTCATTCAGAAATGCCCGATCTATCAAAATATAAAATCAATTCATCTGATCAGTACATGGTGTGGCAAAAAAAAAAATTCCAAACACCAAAATTACAATTTTTGGTCGCTGCAAAAAAATTTTTAAAATGTAATAACAGGTGGTCAAAACATAGCATCTGCACAAAAATGGTATAACTAAAAATGTCAGCTCAAGACACAAAAAACAAGCCAACACTGAGCCCCAGATCCCAAACAATGAGAACGCTACAGGTCTCAGAAAATGGCGCAAAAAGCGCCATTCATTTTTTGGACAAACGTCTGAATTTTTGTTTAACCCCTTAGATAAAAGTACACCTATACATGTTTACCATCTACGAACTCGTACCGACCTGAGGCATCATATCAACAAATCAGTTTTACCACATAGTGAATAAAATATCCCAAAAACAATCGTGCAGTTGCACTTTTTGCAATTTTACCGCACTTGGAATTTTTTTTCTTCAGCGCTCTATTGGGAGACCCAGACGATTGGGGTATAGCTACTGCCCTCTGGAGGCCACACAAAGCACTACATTAAAAGTGCAAGGCCCCTCCCCCTCTGGCTATACCCCCCCCGTGGTATCACGGGTTCTCCAGTTTTTAGCTTTGTGTGCGAAGGAGGTCAGACATTCCATGCATAGCTCCACAGATTTTAGTCAGCAGTAGCTGCTGACTATTTCGGATGGAAGAAAAGAGGACACATATAGTGTCCCCAGCATGCTCCCTTCTCACCCCTGGATGGTGTTGTAAGGTTGAGGTACCTATTGCTGGTACAGGGCTGGAGCCTGACATGCTGTTTTCCTTCCACATCCCCTGGTAGGGCTCTGTGGAAGTGGGATCCTGCCGGCCTCTCAGCTCTGACGCCGGGCTCCATCCACAGACCCATTAGAACCTGATGGAGACGGAGCAGGAGTACGATCAGGGACAGGCCCTGCATCATACAGGTACTCTGTGTCCCCGGCAGGCACAGACACACTCCGGGCTGGCTGGGTGTTGTAGTGCGCCGGGGACCGCAACGTTGGAGCTAGTGTCCCTACAGATTACTGGGGGATTGTTTGTGTATGGGAACGCAGCGCCGACCCCCTCTGGACCGGGCGGCGCTGCTGTGACTTGTGGTGCGCCGGGGATCCGCCGTCCGCGCTTTTACGGCGGCGGCGGTTATAAATTGAGTCCCCGGCTTTTTGGGCCTAGGACGCCGGCAGCTCCGATTCGTTCCCGCCCCCACCCTGTCATTCAGGGTAGGGGAGAGACGCTGTTCGCTAGCAGCGACGAGGGCTGGAGCCTGATTTACATGCTCCAGCCCTCACACTAGGCACAGAGGGAAGCAGGCTTCCCGCTCTTGGCCAGGAACGCCCAGGGCCCGCCCCCCTTCTCTCTCAGGATGCCGGCAGCCATTACATGCAGTCTGGCTGGAGGAAGGACGCAAGGCTCTGGGAGACCTGGACTAGGGGCTATCTGGCGACCACACACCCGCTTTTTAAGCGGGCGGTAAGCGTTTTTTCTGTGCTGGTCCCTCTAGTGCCTCACGGTGTATTGGTGTACTGTGTAGGATATAGAGATATTGTATTTCTTGCACTGTAAGGTCGCTTCTGGCTGCATCTCCCAGATCACTCTGTGGAAGCAACAACATGCCATCCTCAAAACGCAAGGCTGCCAAGGCTAGGGCTGTGTATACTGCGTGTGCTGCATGTGGGGCTAATCTACCAGCAGGCTCCGATGACCCCCATTGTGTGCAATGCTCCGACCCGGTGCTGCTTCGCCAGCCGGTGTCAGGAGGGAGAGTGACCCAGGCTGAGACGCCTGTAAGTCCTGCCCCGGTGACAGGGACAGACTTTGCAGTTTTTGCTGATAATATGTCTGTCTCTATGGCAAAAATACTTGAAACCTTGCAATCTATGCATGGGGCTCAGTCTTTGGGCACGGCGAGGCCTCTGTCCTCAGGTCCCCCTCACTTGGAATTAATCCAGCCCACAGGGGAGTCCCCGGCTTCACAGGCCGAGGATTATGAGTCAGATGATAGCCCCAGCCACCCTAAGCGAGCTCGCTGGGAAAGACCCTCGACGTCACCACACTGCTCAGGGTCTCAGCGCAATCAGTCTCCCTGTGATGTGTCTGATGAGAGTGATCAGGAATCCATTCCTGGAACCCCTCTCAACCTGGATACCCCTGATGGGGATGCCATGGTAAACGACCTTATCTCAGCCATCAATAGGCTGTTGGATATTTCTCCCCCAGCCCCTTCAGCAGAAGAGGCGGCTGCGGAGCAGGAGAAGTTTCGTTTCCTTTATCCCAAGCGTAAATTGAGTGCTTTGTTGGATCACGCTGACTTCAGAGAATCAATCCAGAAGCACGACGCTCACCCAGAAAGGCGTTTCTCTAAACGATCTAAAGATACGCGTTTCCCTTTCCCCCCTGAGGTGGTCAAGCGCTGGACACAGTGTCCAAAGGTAGACCCCCCGATTTCCAAACTCGCAGCTAGGTCCATAGTTGCAGTGGAGGATGGCGCTTCACTTAAAGATGCCAATGACAGACAGATGGACCTTTGGTTAAAATCTGTCTATGAAGCTATCGGCGCGTCGTTTGCTCCGGCATTCGCAGCCGTATGGGCACTCCAGGCTATTTCAGCTGGCTTAGCAAAAGTGGATGCTATCATACATCCAGCAGTGCCGCAAGTGGCGCACCTTACCACGCAGATGTCGGCGTTTGCGTCTTACGCTATCAATGCGGTCCTAGAATCTACCAGTCGCACCTCAATGGCGTCCGCCAATTCGGTAGTTTTGCGCAGGGCCTTGTGGTTAAAGGACTGGAAAGCAGATGCTGGTTCCAAAAAATGTTTAACCAGTTTGCCTTTATCTAGAGATAGACTGTTTGGCGAGCCATTGGCTGATATCATTAAGCAGTCTAAGGGTAAAGACTCCTCTTTACCACAACCCAGAACAACCAAACCTCAGCAGAAAAAGTGGCAGCAGAGGTTTCAGTCCTTTCGAGGTTCGGGCAAGACACCATTTACCTCGTACAAAGGGACTCAGAGGACGCAAAGAAACTCAGATTCGTGGCGGGCTCACACGCGCCCCAAGAAAGCAAATGGAGGTACCGCTTCCAAAGCGGCTACCTCATGACTTCCAGCCCCCTCCCTCCGCATCGCCGGTCGGGGGCAGGCTCTCCCGCTTTTCCGGCATTTGGATGTCACAGGTCAAAGACCGGTGGGTGACGGACATTTTGTCTCGCGGGTACAGAATCGAGTTCAATTCTCGTCCTCCAGCTCGGTTCTTCAGAACCTCCCCACATCCAGACCGAGCAGATGCTCTGCTGCAGGCGGTGGGCTCCCTAAGAGCGGAAGGAGTGGTGATCTCAGTCCCTCCTCAGGAACAAGGGCAAGGGTTTTACTCCAATCTCTTTGTGGTTCCAAAAAAGGACGGCTCGTTCCGTCCTGTTCTGGACCTAAAACGGCTCAACAAACATGTGCACGCCAGGAAGTTCCGGATGGAAACCCTGCGTTCTGTCATTGCCTCAATGTCCAGAGGAGACTTCCTTGCCTCAATAGACATCAAAGATGCTTATCTCCACGTGCCAATTGCTACAGAACATCAACGTTTTCTACGTTTTGTGATAGGAGACGACCATTTTCAGTTCGTAGCTCTGCCATTTGGTCTGGCGACAGCCCCACGGGTCTTCACCAAGGTCATGGCGGCGGTGGTAGCAGTCTTGCACTCTCAGGGACACTCGGTGATCCCTTACCTAGACGATTTATTGGTCAAAGCTCCCTCTCAAGAGGCATGTCAGCACAGCCTGAATGCTACGCTGGAGACCCTACAGTCTTTCGGGTGGATCATCAACTTTCCAAAGTCGATCCTATCACCGACTCAATCACTAACGTATCTTGGCATGGAGTTTCATACTCTAGCAGCGATAGTGAAGCTTCCGCTGAACAAGCAGCGGTCCCTACAGACAGGGGTGCAATCTCTTCTGCAGGGCCAGTTGCATCCCTTGCGGCGCCTCATGCATTTCCTAGGGAAGATGGTGGCAGCCATGGAAGCAGTTCCCTTTGCGCAGTTTCATCTGCGCCCACTTCAATGGGACATTCTCCGCCAATGGGACGGGAAGTCAACGTCCCTGGACAGGAAAGTCTCGCTTTCCCAGATGGCCAAGGACTCCCTACAATGGTGGCTCCTTCACACCTCATTGTCTCAGGGAAGATCCTTCCTGCCCCCATCCTGGGCAGTAGTCACGACAGATGCGAGTCTGTCAGGGTGGGGAGCAGTGTTTCTCCACCACAGGGCTCAGGGGACGTGGACTCCGCAGGAGTCCATCCTTCAGATCAATGTTCTGGAGATCAGAGCAGTGTATCTTGCTCTACTGGCCTTCCAACAGTGGCTGGAAGGAAAGCAGATCCGAATCCAATCGGACAACTCCACAGCGGTGGCATACATCAACCACCAAGGAGGGACGCGCAGTCGGCAAGCCTTCCAAGAAGTCCGGCGCATTCTAATGTGGGTGGAGGACAGAGCATCCACCATATCCGCGGTTCACATCCCAGGCGTAGAAAACTGGGAAGCAGACTTCCTCAGTCGCCAGGGCATGGACGCAGGGGAATGGTCCCTTCACCCGGACGTGTTTCAGGAAATCTGTCGCCGCTGGGGAGTGCCGGACGTCGACCTAATGGCATCCCGGCACAACAACAAGGTCCCGGCATTCATGGCGAGGTCGCGCGATCAAAGAGCTCTGGCGGCAGACGCCTTGGTTCAAGATTGGTCGCAGTTTCAGCTCCCATACGTGTTTCCGCCTCTGGCGCTCTTGCCCAGAGTGCTACGCAAGATCAGATCCGAGTGCAGCCGCATCATACTCGTCGCTCCAGACTGGCCGAGGAGGTCGTGGTATCCGGATCTGTGGCATCTCACGATCGGTCGACCGTGGTCACTGCCAGACCGACCAGACTTACTGTCCCAAGGGCCGTTTTTCCATCAGAATTCTGCGGCCCTGAACCTGACTGTGTGGCCATTGAGTCCTGGATCCTAGCATCTGCAGGATTATCTCAAGGAGTCGTTGCCACAATGAGACAAGCTAGAAAGTCGAATTCGGCTAAGATCTACCACAGAACGTGGAAGATTTTCTTATCCTGGTGCTCTGCTCAGGGAGTGTCTCCCTGGCCATTTGCATTGCCCAAGTTTCTTTCCTTCCTGCAATCGGGGTTAGAAAAGGGCTTGTCGCTCAGCTCCCTTAAAGGGCAAGTTTCGGCACTATCCGTGTTTTTTCAGAAGCGTCTAGCACGTCTTTCTAAGGTGCGCACGTTCCTGCAGGGGGTCTGTCATATTGTGCCCCCGTACAAGCGGCCGTTAGATCCATGGGATCTGAACAGGGTACTAGTTGCTCTCCAGAAGCCGCCCTTCGAGCCTCTGAAGGAAGTTTCCTTTTCTCGGCTGTCACAGAAAGTGGCGTTTCTTGTTGCGATCACATCGCTTCGGCGAGTGTCTGAGCTGGCA
This sequence comes from Anomaloglossus baeobatrachus, assembly GCF_048569485.1. Lineage (NCBI taxonomy): Eukaryota > Metazoa > Chordata > Amphibia > Anura > Aromobatidae > Anomaloglossus > Anomaloglossus baeobatrachus. The sequence continues at coordinate 758,973,103 of NC_134353.1, forward strand.
GCTCTGTCATCCAAGGCTCCTTTCCTGGTGTTCCACCAGGACAAGGTAGTGCTGCGCCCTATTCCGGAGTTTCTCCCTAAGGTCGTATCCTCTTTTCATCTTAATCAGGATATATCCTTGCCTTCTTTTTGTCCTCATCCGGTTCACCGGTATGAAAAGGACTTACGTTTGCTAGATCTGGTGAGAGCACTCAGAATCTACATTTCCCGCACGGCGCCCATGCGCCGTGCCGATGCACTTTTTGTCCTTGTCGCTGGTCCGCGCAAGGGATTGCAGGCTTCTAAAGCCACCCTGGCTCGATGGATCAAAGAACCAATTCTAGAGGCCTACCGTTCTGCGGGGCTTCCGGTTCCTTCAGGGCTAAAAGCCCACTCAACCAGAGCCGTGGGTGCGTCCTGGGCATTACGTCACCAGGCTTCGGCTCAACAGGTGTGCCAGGCAGCTACCTGGTCCAGTCTGCACACTTTCACCAAGCATTATCAGGTGCATACCTATGCTTTCGGCGGATGCCAGCTTAGGTAGAAGAGTCCTGCAGGCGGCAGTGACACCCCCGTAGGGGAGGGCTGTTTTGCAGCTCTAACATGAGGTATTTCTTTACCCACCCAGGGACAGCTTTTGGACGTCCCAATCGTCTGGGTCTCCCAATAGAGCGCTGAAGAAGAAGGGAATTTTGTTACTTACCGTAAATTCTTTTTCTTCTAGCTCTTATTGGGAGACCCAGCACCCGCCCTGTTGTCCTTCGGGATGTTTTTTTGTTGTTTGCGGGTACACATGTTGTTCATGTTGAACGGTTTTTCAGTTCTCCGATGTTATTCGGAGTTAATTTGTTTAAACCAGTTATTGGCTTCCTCCTTCTTGCTTTGGCACTAAAACTGGAGAACCCGTGATACCACGGGGGGGGTATAGCCAGAGGGGGAGGGGCCTTGCACTTTTAATGTAGTGCTTTGTGTGGCCTCCAGAGGGCAGTAGCTATACCCCAATCGTCTGGGTCTCCCAATAAGAGCTAGAAGAAAAGGAATTTACGGTAAGTAACAAAATTCCCTTCTTCCAGTACACTAAATGGTAAAACTAATGGTTTCATTCAAAAGTACAACTCGTCCTGCAAAAAACAAGGTCTTATATGGCAAGATTGATGGAAAAATAAAAAAGCTACATCTCTCTGAAGAAGGGGAGGAAAAAAACGGAAAATCACCAGTGGGGGGAGGGGTTAATATTAATTGGATCACTAAATATTAAGCAGAATTAAAGGGGTTGTCCGACATAACAAAAATGTTTGAGTTTAAGCTAATCTGTGCTGAATTGTCATATAAATCACCCCTACATTGTTATTTTTTGTTTTCTAACTTTTGTTCCTCTTGAATTATACCTTTATTCTGTGCAGCTTCTTGTTTACATTCAGCTCCAGCAAACATGACCACTTCCTGTGCAAAACCTCCCAGTCACAGCTGGCACCGCCCGGCCTCACTGTCCAGCCCCACCCCAGTGTCCAGTCACACCCTCTGCCCGCCCCCTGCACACACATTCCCTGTCAGTATATTCTGCCCCAGCACTGACCTCTCATCACTACACGGCAGGACACTACACGGCAGATCACTACAGGGCAGCACATTACAGGACAGGACACTACACGGCAGATCACTACAGGGCAGGACACTGCAGGGCAGGACACTGCAGGGCAGCACATTACAGGACACTACAGGACAGGACACTACAGGGCAGCACATTACAGGACAGGACACTACAGGGCAGCACATTACAGGACACTACAGGGCAGCACATTACAGGACAGGACACTACACGGCAGATCATTACAGGGCAGGACACTGCAGGGCAGATCACTACAGGGCAGGACACTGCAGGGCAGCACATTACAGGACACTACAGGGCAGCACATTACAGGACAGGACACTACAGGGCAGCACATTACAGGACACTACAGGGCAGCACATTACAGGACACTACAGGACAGGACACTACATGGCAGCACATTACAGGACACTACAGGACAGATCACTACAGGGCAGCACATTACAGGACACTACAGGGCAGGACACTGCAGGGCAGATCACTACAGGACACTACAGGGCCGGACACTACAGGACACTACAGGGCAGGACACTACAGGGCAGCGCACTGCAGGGCAGCGCACTACAGGGCAGGGCACTACACTACAGTATTGCAAATAACAGCCCCACATCGGGCTATGCACCTCACACCACATCAGGCTCTGCACCGCATACACACACATCGGGCTGTGCACCGCATACACAAACATACATACACACATCGGGCTGTGCAACAAACACCCCCCCCCCATAGGGAGTACATACTCACCCGTCATCGGTCCCCGCCGCTCCTGCACGTTCGCGCGCTGTCTGTGCTCTAGACATATCCACCCAGTGGTGACATCACCGCTGTGCTGAAGAGAGCTCAGACAGCGTGCAAGATGAGAAGCAGCGCTGCGCTGCTTCTTATCAGCACTTTCAAATGTACTGGCATCGGTGATCTGTGATGCCGGTATATTTGAATGTGTGATCCTGAGCAGGGGGGCCGGTGCTGGAGCTGACACCATGGCAGCCGCCGCCAGGCCCCGCCGCCAGGTCACGGACCCCCACAGCAGTGCAGGGGGAGGTGCGGGGGAATGTGTGGGAGGGTGCAGGGAAGGGGGCGGGGCTCATCGCACTGTACAGCCCAGCAGGGAGGTGACATGCTGTTTCCATGTTTCCACATTTGCATGTCAACATGGCCCTGCCCATGTAGACATGAAATGACCGGAAGCAGCAAAATCGCGGCAGGAGCGGTCACATGACCGCTCTGAGCCGGGGGAGAGGGGCTGACAGCAGGGTAGGTAAGTGGTCTCTATCTACTTATTTGCCCCAATGTAGCCCAATAGGGAAATAATAAAAAAAAAGCAAATTAAGCCGGATAACCCCTTTAAGTATAATGACACCCTTCTTCATACAGTATTAGCTCACTCATAGCCCCTCTATATACAATGTAAGCCCCTACATAGCCCCTCTATATACAGTATGAGTGCCCACATAGACCCTATATACAGTATGAGCCCTCGGTCTCCCAAATACAGCATAGCCTCCTATATTCAGCATGAGCGCCAGCATAGCTTTCTAAATACATTATACATATCCTGCTATATACAGAATGAGGCCTCACAGTCTCTAAAATACAGCTTGAGCCTGCACAGAGTCCAAAATATATTATGAGCCCCAAGTAGCCTCCTATACACCCCCACATAGCCTCCTATATACATTTCTCTGTCCCACCTAGCTGTCTATATACATTTCTGAGCCCCCCATAGCCTCCTATATGCAATATAAACCCCCCATAGCCTGCTATATAGAATATGAGCCCCACATAGCCTCCTATATACATTGAGCCCCACATAGCCTCCTATATATATTTCTCAGCCCCTATATAGCCTACTGCATACATGCAAACATCTCATGCACATGATGAAAAAATAAACACCACCTACCCACCTCGATCCCGTTCCCCTGCTGCTCTTCTCCAGCCTCCGGTGCACTGATGCTCTGCACACGTTATAATGTGATGTCATCACGTCTGCTGTGCCGCACGCTGATTGGTGGAAGACAGATCCAGTGGCACCATCCTCCACCAACGTAGTCCCCACTGTCTGCATCCTGTGAATGCAAATAGTGATGACATCAGGAAGTGGGCGGAAGCAGGGTAGGGCACAATTATCAGCCCTTTGGCTGTCCGCAGGCCAGTCTGTACCAGTCAGAGAGCCGGCTGTGGCCCACGGGCTGCACTTTGCCCAGCTCTGCTGTACATGAATCCACATTGAACCTCTTCTGCCAGGTGGATGCCAAACTCTATTTGTCCAAGTCCGCTTGTAATTTATGAAACCCGTCTCCAGAATGGTAATGAATATCCATGGGGACAGTGTCAAATGCGCTGTCCAAAAACACTACATCCATAGCTACCTCTCTATCCAGGTTTTTACTCACCTCTTCATAAAAATTTAGGCTCATTTGACAACTTCTATTTTTTTTTCTAAAACTATGCTATCATTTGTTATTTCATGCGGTTTTCTACCACACACTGCTGTATAATCTATTACAAGCCCCTTGAACACTTTTCCCTCATCTGAGAGCAGCAGGATGTAGGCAAAGAAACCCTTTTATCCAATGATGTATCACTTAGATTACTGGTTGCAGCTGTTCTGACAATCAGAATTTTTAGTTTTAGTCATGTACCAGAGTCCAGAGTGCTGCCCACACCCACATCAGGCTCTCAATAGAGATTGTACATTGACAGTGAGGTGTCAATCACAGCAGACGGCTTGCCGGACTGCCCTGCACATGACTTTGTAGTCTTGTAATCATAAGGATTCTGCTGCTTAAATAAACATAGAAAAAATAGCAACAGAAAGAGGAGATAAAAACTCCTCCAGAAATGTAACATACTCACAGCAAAAAAGAGGGCAACCAGTCCAGTTAGCCCAGGCCAACACATCTAATGCACCAGCAGGATGCAGACAAACCTCTCAACATGAGAGACACATCAGGCTCTCAATAGAGATTGTACATTGACAGTGAGGTGTCAATCACAGCAGACGGCTTGCCGGACTGCCCTGCACATGACTTTGTAGTCTTGTAATCATAAGGATTCTGCTGCTTAAATAAACATAGCAAATAAATAAAAGGTTGGATTGTGACCAGACAGGTAGCCCTGAATTCTCTGTGTTAACCCTTGCAGCATGCTAGCTTCAGCTTACATATCAAAAATCTGCTGACAGACTCTTTTAAGATGAGCTAATTGGGCTTTTTTGGGTTGAAGATGGATTTAAAATCAACTCCTATTCCTACTGCCAGGTTGTAAAAGACACTTTCTTCAAGCAGTGGTACAGGAGCATTTTTCAAGAAAACCATTATTTTTATGCAGGACAATGCTACATTGCAGCATCAAAGCCTCCACTGCTTGGCTGCCAGTAAAGGTCTTAAAGATGAAAGAATGACAGGACCCCTTCCTCACCTGACCTAAACCCTAATGAGAAATTGTGAACGCTTCTTAAGCAGGAGATTCTTGGTGAAGGAAAATACACTGTGTGCAGAATTATTAGGCAAATGAGTATTTTGATCACATGATACTTTTTATACATGTTGTCCTACTCCAAGCTGTATAGGCTTGAGAGCCAACTACCAATTAAGTAAATCAGGTGACGTGCATCTCTGTAATGAGGAGGGGTGTGTTGTAATGACATCAGCACCCTATATAAGGTGTGCTTAATTATTAGGCAACTTCCTTTCCTTTGGCAAAATGGGTCAGAAGAGAGATTTGACGGGCTCTGAAAAGTCCAAAATTGCGAGATATCTTGCAGAGGGATGCAGCAGTCTTGAAATTGCCAAACTTTTGAAGCGTGATCACCGAACAATCAAGTGTTTCATGGCAAATAGCCAACAGGGTCGCAAGAAGCGTGTTGTGCAAAAAAGGCGCAAAATAACTGCCCATGAATTGAGGAAAATCAAGCGTGAAGATGCCATTTTGCCACCAGTTTGGCCATATTTCAGAGCTGCAACGTTACTGGATTATCAAAAAGCACAACATGTGCCATACTCAGGGACATGGCCAAGGTAAGGAAGGCTGAAAAACGACCACCTTTGAACACGAAACGTAAGATAAAACATCAAGACTGGGCCAAGAAATATCTTATGACTGATTTTTCAAAGGTTTTATGGACTGATGAAATGAGAGTGACTCTTGATGGGCCAGATGGATGGGCCAGAGGCTGGATCAGTAAAGTGCAAAGAGCTCCACTCCGACTCAGACGCCAGCAAGGTGGAGGTGGGGTACTGGTATGGGCTGGTCTCATCAAAGATGAACTTGTGGAACCTTTTCGGGTTGAGGATGGAGTGAAGCTCAACTCCCAGACCTACTGCCAGTTTCTGGAAGACAACTTCTTCGAGCAGTGGTACAGGAAGAAGTCGGTATCATTCAAGAAAAATATGATTTTCATGCAGGACAATGCTCTATCACATGCATCCAACTACTCCACAGCGTGGCTGGCCAAAGGTCTAAAAGATAAAAAAATAATGACATGGCCCCTTGTTCACCTGATCTGAACCCCATAGAGAACCTGTGGTCCCTCATAAAATGTAAGATCTACAGGGAGGGAAAACAGTACACCTCTTGGAACAGTGTCTGGGAGGCTGTGGTGGCTGCTGCACACAATGTTGATTGTAAACAGATCAAGCAACTGACAGAATCTATGGATGGTAAGCTGTTGAGTGTCATCATAAAGAAAGGTGGCTATATTGGTCACTCATTTTTTGGGGTTTTGTTTTTGCATGTCAGAAATGTTTAATTCTAAATTTTGTGCAGTTCTATTGGTTTACCTGGTGAAAATAATCAAGTAAGATGGGAATATATTTGGTTTTCATTAAGTTTTATTAAGTTGCCTAATAATTCTGCACAGTAATAGTTACCTGCACAAACAGATATCCTACTAAGATAGCCAAATCTAAAAAAAAAAAACCACTCCAACTTCCAAAAATATTAAGCTTTGATATTTATGAGTCTTTTGGGTTGATTGAGAACATAGTTGTTGATCAATCTATATATATAATTGCCTTATTCTGTCTGTCTGTCTGACTTGCTCCAAAATTGTGTCCTTACGGTGACACAAAGCTGATTGGCCGCTGGGCTCGCCATGGCCCCGCCCCCCCGCACGGATTGGCCGCTCGCCCAGGCTGCGCCCCCACACGGATTGGCCGGCCGCTCGCCCAGGCTCCGCCCCCCCACAGATTGGCCTCTCGCCCCGGCACCCTGCAGGCATTGGCAACTCTGCCACGCCCCGCCCCCCTCACGCAATGCACGCTAGCTCTGGCCCCGCCCCCCCACGCATTCCCCGAACGGACACGGTCACGGAGCCACGACTCCCAGGTGAGTACTGTACCCCCGGGAGCCCACATCAGCGTACGCCGCCAAACCAGCCGACACATACCCTCGCATTGCTGGGGCTGGCCGGCGTATGCTGGTGTGGGCTCCCGTGCGAGCGGGGGACGAGATACGCTGGTAACCATGCTAGCATAGTTACCAGCGCATCAAGGTCCTGCAGCGGCAGAACATACACACACGCACACACATAACAGCACACACACACACATACACACACACACATCAGATCACACTCACTCTCACACACATCTCACACACACATCACATCGCATCCACACATCAAGGTCCTGCAGCGGCGGAACATACACACACGCACACACATAACAGCACACACCCATACACACACACACATCAGATCACACTCACTCTCACACACACCTCACACACACATCACATCGCATCCACACATCAAGGTCCTGCAGCGGCGGAACATACACATACGCACGCACATAACAGCACACACACACATACACACACACACACATCAGATCACACTCACTCTCACACACACCTCACACACACATCACATCGCATCCACACATCAAGGTCCTGCAGCGGCGGAACATACACACACGCATACACATAACAGCACACACACACACATCAGATCACACTCACTCTTACACACACCTCACACACACATCACATCGCATCCACACACTCACAACATCCTGGGATATCGCTTGCTTCTCGGCGGCGATACTGTGCTGTGAGCTTCCAGGACCTGCCGGAGGATCACATGGCCAGAAGCATGTGGTATCTCCGGATGTTGTGAGTGTGAGCGCGTATGTGCAATATCGTCAATGTGTGTGTGCGTGAGTGTATGCGATCGGGTGTGTGTGAGTGTATGCGATCGGGTGTGTGTGAGTATATGCGACCGGGTGTGTGTGTGTGTGAGTGTATGCGATCGGATCTGTGAGTGTCGGCAGAGGAGTACGGCGTGCTGGAGGAGGCTGGGAGGAGAGAGGCTGATCCTGGGGAAGGCTGGGATGGGGAGGCTGAGAGAAGAGAGGCTGATGCTGGGGAAGGCTGAGGCTGGGGTAGGCTGGGAGGAGAGAGGCTGATGCTGGGGACCGAAAAGGCTGATGCTGGGAGGAGAGAGGCTGATGCTGGGGGAGGCTGAGGCTGGGGTAGGCTGGGAGGAGAGAGGCTGATGCTGGGAGGAGAGAGGCTGATGCTGGGGGAGGCTGAGGTTGGGGTAGGCTGGGAGGAGAGAGGCTGATGCTGGGAGGAGAGAGGCTGATGCTGGGAAGAGAGAGGCTGATGCTGGGAGGAGAGAGGCTGATGCTGGGGGAGGCTGATGCTGGGGGGAGGCTGAGGCTGGGGTAGGCTGGGAGGAGAGAAGCTGATGCTGGGGACAGAAAAGGCTGATGCTGGGAGGAGAGAGGCTGATGCTGGGAGGAGAGAGGCTGATGCTGGGAGGAGAGAGGCTGATGCTGGGGGAGGCTGAGGTTGGGGTAGGCTGGGAGGAGAGAGGCTGATGCTGGGAGGAGAGAGGCTGATGCTAGGGACAGAAAAGGCTGATGCTGGGAGGAGAGAGGCTGATGCTAGGGACAGAAAAGGCTGATGCTGGGAGGAGAGAGGCTGATGCTGGGATGAGAGAGGCTGATGCTGGGGACAGAGAGGCTGATGCTGGGGACAGAGAGGCTGATGCTGGGGACAGAGAGGCTGATGCTGGGAGGAGAGAGGCTGATGCTGGGAGGAGAGAGGCTGATGCTGGGAGGAGAGAGGCTGATGCTGGGAGGAGAGAGGCTGATGCTGCGGGTAGAGAGGCTGATGCTGCGGGTAGAGAGGCTGATGCTGGTGCAGCATGGGGGATGGAGCACAATGGGGGGTGCGCAGCATGGGGGATGGAGCACGTTTGGGAGTGCGCAGCATGGCGTATGGAGCACGTTTGGGAGTGCGCAGCATGGCGGATGGAGCACGTTTGGGAGTGTGCAGCATGCCGGATGGAGCACGTTTGGGAGTGCGCAGCATGGCGGATGGACCACGTTTGGGAGTGCGCAGCATGGGGGATGGAGCACGTTTGGGAGTGCGCAGCATGGCGGATGGAGCACGTTTGGGAGTGCGCAGCATGGCGGATGGAGCACGTTTGGGAGTGCGCAGCATGGCGGATGGAGCACGTTTGGGAGTGCGCAGAATGGCGGATGGACCACGTTTGGGAGTGTGGAGCATGGCGGATGGAGCACGTTTGGGAGTGCGCAGCATGGCGGATGGAGCACGTTTGGGAGTGCGCAGCATGGGAGATGGAGCACGATGGGGGGTGCGCAGCATAGGGGATGGAGCACGATGGGGAGTGCGCTGCATGGGGGATGGAGCACGATGGGGAGTGCGCTGCATGGGGGATGGAGCACGATGGGAAGTGCACACCTCCCCCCAACACACACACACACACACACACACACACACACACACACACACACACGCGCGCGCACTGCACAACACACCACACACACTGGGAACCACAAACAACTGCCCTACACAGACACCCACACACACAGACAACGCTGCACACACACAACATCCAACACACAAACACCGCGGCACACACAAATATACGCACATACCGCACAACACACACATTGCACAAAACATACCTCCCCCCAAAACACACCACACACACACAAACCGCGCAACACACACACACACAACGCTACAGACACACAGCGCTCCACAAACAACGCAAAACACGCAACACACATACAACACCGCTCTCACCCCCCGCCACACCCAGACAACACCCAGAACATGTACAGCGCCCTACACAAACACTTGGTAACTACACACAACAACATTTATATATACATATATATATATATATATATATATATATATATATATAACAAAAATCATACATGAACTACACAATACGTAAATTCTAGAATACCCGATGCGTAGAATCGGGCCACCTTCTAGTAATAAAAAAATCTTTACAATACAACATGCCTAATAATTCTGCACGCGGTGTAGTCTCCTCCAGACAGCGTCTTGATGGCCAAAAAAGTTGATCATGAACAGATTAAGAAAATGACTGACTCAATGCATGGAAGACTCATGACTTACTGAAAAGGGGGTCGGCCATATAGGTCACTGATATATATATATATATATATATATATATATATATATATATATATATATATATACAGTATACGTGTATATATATATATATATATATATATGTATATATATATATAAAGTGTATATGTATATATATATATATATATATATATATATTAGTATTTATTTTGATGTCAGAAGTGTATTCTTGTACGTTTTAGTTGTTTCTTTGTTGTTCTCACTTTAATAGATGGAAATAAACAAATTGAGATGGAAAATTTGCACTTTTCATGTAGTGGCATAATAATTGCCCTATAATTATGCACACATAGATATTCTCCTATGAAAGTAAAAAACGTTTACTTAAACATTTGGGTTTTTTAACCTTTTGGATGGACGACAGCACTATAATTGTCCAATGATAAAATCATCAAAAATACAAATTGCCTAATACAGTCTTCGAAAACCCCATTCACAAAGTCCAGGAGGAATCCATATGAACCTGAGGACCTTGTGCAGAATTTCACATATATTGAAAGTTTCTTTTGTATTTGCCAAATATTCGTATGAACTGTGCGGATGGAAATATCTACAATGTCCCAGTCTGAACCCACCCGGGAAATGTTTCTTTGTAAGCTATGCTGTTAATCAAGACATAGATATAGAAAATATTTTCTTCATTTTTTTATTTTTTTTTGTTCATGGTTTTATTTAATTTCTCGTTTTATATTTTAGGTTATCACTTAGTCACGTGTGGCGTGAGTATTTTCTGTTTTGTTTGCATCTTCTTTTTTTCTTATTTATTTTATTTACTCATTACTGTTTGTTTTTTTTCATGTTTTACAAACTTATCAAAAACATAACATTGTCCTAGATCGGGTGAGTTTGGTGAAGAACGAGCTGTAAGTCAGAGATCAGCGCGGTAAGATTTAGAGCATGGCCGTCACATCACGCGGGACTGATTGTTCTGTGCCTAGTGAAGGTCATTTCTCTACCAGTGCTATCTTGTAATTGGGACAAAGTGTCAAGAAGCTCGCTCTGGGGGCCACTTGGTTTGTTCAAAGCAAAGTCAGTGACAGCACGGTGATTATTCTTTGTCTGTATTGGCTTTGTAATAGTAAACTGTATATAAACTTGGAAGTGCTCATGAAGAACGCTACAGCTACGTGATAAATCCTGCTGATCACTTTGGATCCACTTCATATTCTGTTCTGCTGTCAATGTGAAGTGTTTTTTTATATTTTAACCTCTAGTTTTACTCATAACTTTGACTGTGAGATTAGCTATGATCACAGCAATAATCTAAACTACGTAAGTGAAGAACCCAAAGTCAAGATACTCAGCGTTTGTGTTACTTGGTTAATCCATACAGTAGTTATTATTAAAGGGAACCTGTCAGGTCCCATCTGCCTTCTGACCTACAAGCAGGGTGATGTGTGGCCTAGTAACCCCTTCCTACCCATCCCTGTGTTGCAATATTGTGTAATATGAATGTATAAAAAAGCGTTTTATTACTTACATGTTCCCAATGTAAATAATCAGAGGCTCTAGTCCCCTGGGCGTCGCATCGCCCCGTGGGCATTTGCATGATTTCCGTGGTATCACACCCCTGTGGGCGTGATACCATAGATTTATATGAGCGACATCACAGTCAGCTTCTTGAGATCCCGCGTGTGCGCGCTTGCCATTCCCACAGCCTTGTTATCCGGGTGCTTGCTTGTTGGCTTCAGACGCGCACTGCGCATGCTGAGAAGACTTTTGCCTTTTCGACCATGCACAGAGCGCGTCTGAAGCTGTCAAGCAAGCACCTGGATAACAAGGCTGCGGGAATGGCAAGCGCGCACGCTCGGGATCTCAAGGAGCTGATGGTGACGTCATTCATATTAATCCATGGTATCATGCCCCCATGGTATCAGGTAACAGTGTATTTCAGAAAGTAGACATCCGATCTCACAACTAAAGGTATGTATAGAATCAGCATGATAGCGCCAGTATAGTTTTGGCTTTTGTTTATATATGAAAATCCTGGTGGTTGGTCCTCTTTAAAGAGGACCTTTCACCAAATTTTTCAAGTTGAGCTGAATACACAATAGAATAGTGGCAGCAGAGTGAAATAAAATGTTTTGCTTTTGGGGTTTTTTTGTGTGTAAATTTGGCCCCCTATTGAGGCTATCTTAGAAATCAAAGTATTTGGCACCTAACGAGCTAGGTTTTTTAAGCCCAAGTGTTCTCAGAGTTTTCACTGAGGACCATATGCTTTATTCCCTATATAATTCTGAACAATAATAAGCCGGCAGCAAGACTCAGGAGAAAGCATATTACACCCACACCATAGCTTAGAGGAGATTTTTCATTGTGTGAGACTTATGGCAGACAGCCCTGATCTAGTCTAACCTCCTGCATGAGTTAGTATGGGGAGGCAGTACAGCTGAGTTTAGCAGTGTCACATTACAATCCCTTCTATTAGCTCTTCTCATGTCTAGCACAGTTAACTCTGCAGTACTGCACCTACCCACATATGGTTTGTCCTGAGATGAGCGCTCACACTGTGATTACATAAGTAATCACACTTATGTCTGTTGTGCTCAACTTGTAGTCACTATGAAATAAGAGCACTGAGGCATTAAATCTCGCATAAGAGCAGTCTTAAGGCTGGTTTCAGACGTCCGTGTTTCAGGTACGTGTGACACCATTTTTATAACACTGATGACACACGTACCCATGTTATTCTATACTGTTACTCACATGGCCGTGTTTTCACACGGACCGTGTGACCCTTCGTGGCCCCGTACACACATGGAGACATGTCCGTTTTTTCTCCGGCAGCACGGGTGTCACATAGATCGCACACTGATGTGATAGCAGTGTGACACGTACCGGAGAAAACACGGGTCTTTTAAATAAAAATATTTTCTATATTTACCTGTATCCAGCGGTGCTGTCTTTGGCTCTGCTGCCTCCTGCCCGTAACCACCGCTCATTACACTTACTGAATATTCACACCACTGAGGAGCTGGAAGCAGGAGCAGCGCTGGGGACTTCAGTGCCGAGGAGAACATCGCTGGGGACAGGTGAGTATCCAGGTGTGTGTGTGTGTGTGTGTGTGTGTGTGTGTGTGTGTGCGTAGGACCTGGAAGCCAAAACATCGCAGTGACAGCATCAGGGATTCATGATAGTTCCCAATGAACCCGTGAAACTGTGTTGTGGGGATGTCACCAGGATGTCATTAGAGTTCATTGGGAACTCCAATGACCTCCTGGACGTCACTGCACACACACTGCTTTGTGAATACTCACCTGTCCCTGCGATGCTGTCCTCGGCGGTGCTGTATCCAGCACTGTCCCTGCAATGCACCGGCTTCCAGGTCCTGAGGACAGGGAATAATCAATGAATATAATGAGCGGCGGTCAGAAGCAGTAGGAAGCAGAGCCTAAGTGCACCCACAGTTAAAACTGTCTGATAACACCCACTTGGACTTGTTAACCTATTAGGTGCAAAATATTTTGATTACTAATATCTCTACAATGGGGGAGGTAAAATTAAAAACAAAAATACATGAAAGGTCCTCTTACATACCTGTAATTCTGACTGGGCAGGCATTGCCACTGGATTCATAAAATTAGCTCTGTGTTTGACTAGTATGCCTAGTTCAGTTCCTGCTAAAACTGTAGGGATCAATGAGAACATAGATCCTTGCAGTTTAATTCCCTAGATGTCGGAGTAACTTTCAACCGCAGCATCTAGGTGTTTAGACAGAGGGAGAGAGCTTCCTCTGTCAGCCCATTACACACACACACACACACACACACACACCTTTTTGACCTCACCATGGTAAGGACTTTGCAGTTTGGCAGCCTTGAGCTCGCAGTGGCCCATGTGGCTGCCATTTTGGTCCATTTGTTAAGGTCCCATCACACATAATGAGATCGCTAACGAGATTGTTGCTGAGTCAAAGTTTCTGTGACGCAGTAACGATCTTACCAACGATCTCGTTATGTGTGACACCTACCAGCGATCAGCCCCCGCTGTGAAATCGCTAGTTGTTGCCGAAGGTGTGGAGACACGGGGGTCAGTGGGTGCTCTCGTCCGCTGGCCCGGCCGCCTTTAGAAAGACAGCATGATCCAGGGCTCATCCCAACTGAACGCCCAACCTCCTTAACTGAGGGCGGAACACTACTCAGACAACACAGGATGAGGGAATCACAATAATAAGACTTTATTGGATCCCCAAACAATTAACGGCACATAGCACATAACCAGCAAAACACACAAATGTAACAGGCAACAGAGTCTCACCCTTCCGCTGGCTCACCAGGGATTAGATTGTTTGTGCATCGGCGTTTCCAGGGCCAGCTACTCCGAGAAAAGAATAGTGGCAAGCGTAGGAAGCTTACCGAGCACAGCAAAGTCTGTAGCCAGGTGACCAAATTGTCCCAACCTATGTTTCTTCCTTAAGTAGTCTCTGGTATGATGATATGATATAATCCTGGCAGTCAGAGTCGAAATCCCTAGACTGCGGTTATGGTCTCCAATCGGAATCTGAGCCCCTAGATTGAAGCCATGTAGCCAAGTGATCCGCTAGTCGGATCCAAAGTCCCTAGACCGAGTCCACAAGGCATCCTGGTTCTGATCCCCTAGCCAGCTCCTAAGAGCTTAGACTGGATCATGCAAAATCCATCAAACCTGGTGACTCCAAGAAGTCCCCTTTTATAGCCATAGCCTTCCCTTAGGATATACTGTGCCCTTATCGGATTGGTTGTACAAGGTTGCTTCTCTTATTGGATGAATTTCAAGCTGTGTACAGAATATTCCAGTGATAATGGTCAATGGCAGAGACAGCTAAGGGGTGCTTCACACATAGCGAGATCGCTACCGAAATCGCTGCTACGGCACGGTTTTGGTGACGCAACAGTGACCTCATTAGCGATCTCGCTGTGTGTGACACTGAGGAGCGATCTGGCCCCTGCTGCGAGATCGCTGCTCGTTACACACAGCCCTGGTTCGTTTTCTTCAAAGGCGCTCTCCCGCTGTGACACACAGATCGCTGTGTGTGACAGCGAGAGAGCGACGAAATTAAGCGAGCAGGGAGCAGGAGCCGGCGTCTGACAGCTGCGGTAAGCTGTAACCAGGGTAAACATCGGGTAACCAAGGTGGTTACCCGATATTTACCTTAGTTACCAGCCTCCGCAGCTCTCACGCTGCCTGTGCTGCCGGCTCCGACTCTCTGCACATGTAGCTGCAGTACACATCGGGTTAATTAACCCGATGTGTACTGTAGCTAGGAGAGCAAGGAGCCAGCGCTAAGCAGTGTGCGCGGCTCCCTGCTCTCTGCACGTGTAGCTGCAGTACACATCGGGTTAATTAACCCGATGTGTACTGTAGCTAGGAGAGCAAGGAGCCAGCGCTAAGCGGTGTGTGCGGCTCCCTGCTCTCTGCACATGTAGCGATGTTATGATCGCTGCTGCGTCGCTGTGTTTGACAGCTAATCAGCGATCATAACAGCGACTTACCAGGTCGCTGTTACGTCACAGAAAATGGTGACGTAACAGCGACGTCGTTGTCGCTGTCGCTATGTGTGAAGCACCCCTAAGTTAAATCGCATCCAGCAAACACATCGTATACAATGGGTATCTGGCCTTCAGTGGCCAAAACAATTACATGAGTCAACAAAAACTTCAATACTAATCTCCCAAGAGTCTTGTAGAACAATGAGGGATTATCCCCCATCTATAAACAAACTGTCTTCATGTCTGGCTGAATTTTAAGAAAGTTAACCCATGCTAGGCACTCAGAGTCCATGTCGTCACAGAAGGGTCCGGACCATTTTCTTCAAAGGTGATGTCTTGCTAGGCAGGACACATCTCTGTGTTTGACACCTAACAATGACCTCCTATACAGGTCGCTCATCGTTACTGCATCGTTGGTAAGGTCTGACTGTGTGACATCTCACCAGCGACTTACCAGCGATCCTTATCAGGTCGCATTGTGTTCGGGATCGCTGGTAATTCGTTAAATGTGACGGGGGCTTTAGATCCAGCCAAGGTCTGGCAGACATGATACACTGCCATACAGAGTTATTGTAGTGTAGTGTATGCGCTATACGAGTCATTTGAGTTGTGTTTACCACTAGAAGTTATAATGTAGGTATATTCTGTTCTCTTTGTGAGGGGCAGGGATAAGATTGGCCATTATTAGCTTATTGAAGATCCATTATGTTTTGTTCTGCTTCACAGACAATCTCTCCGACTTTTAGACCGTTTATTTAGCTGTCTTTTTCTCGCTTCTGATCCCTTTAGTTTAACATCGGAGCCATGAAACAGATGAAGGCAATTTCATTGTCTCAGCTGACAGGTTATTGTATGGTATAGTGTGCACTATACCAGAGACTAAATCTTGTCAGATAGGATAGTTTAATCTTTACGACGAAGCTGATTACAGGTATCAAAGTAATGGGCAATTTGCAGAGGCACCAAATCCCTGGAGGCCGACGTTCTCGCGTTACATTGCTCTAATTGGCTTATTTGTGGATGATGTCAAGCTTTGTAAACCAAGGCATTTAGGGACATGCAACTTCTACCTTCTTTCTAAACTTACCTGAGTCTATAGATTCCTGTGATCACTAATTGTCTCTAAAGTTTAGCTTCATTCCCTAATAAAAGCCTTCTTGTTTCGTGTCTACTGAATATATTATTGTTTCTTTTCCTTCTGCAGTCTTATCTTTCTGAAGCCAAACTTAGGGGCCATGGATTTCTTCGAGCTCATGTGGATCGTGGGGATCTCAGACTTTGTTCTGAAGTACATCACAGTATCTCTGAAGTGTCTGATCCTCGCTCTTCCGAGGATTGTCATAGCTGTGAAATCTAAGGTAACCTGCGTTCATTCCTAACCTGCTATCTCCACTATCGCTGTCATTACCAGGCTTGGGAAGGTCATGTGCACAATCATTTCTCATTGGTTTGCATATTTTGTAATCTATGGAATGTCCAGTTTTCATTTTCCTCGTAATGTTAAAGGAGTATACTAGTCATTTATGTGATATCTAGAGCAGCAGTCACATATAAGATTGCTTGGTTGTTTTTTTTTAATAAACATTATACATTTTAATCAAAAGGTACCAAAAGTCACTCCAGCAGCCTTGTGGCTTCACACTGGACTGTGGCTAACATAGAGGGCTTTTTAGAAAAACACAAGTGGTACAGTATATGACTCGCATATGTTATAAATGCTGCGTATGCTATCTTTGCTTTTCCTTGGAGAAAAGAAGCAGGTCACTATCTGAGCCTCACCCCAGGGAACACAAGAGCAGCACATAAGAGTTTAGATAACAGGGGTGCCTGGGAAATGTAGTCCTGGTAGCAGTATTTCTATTAGGAAGCCAGTCCGGTGTATGTCGGCTTAGATAGACGTGGTACCCTCTGGGAGTACTGCAAAAGTAAATTAGGCATAACTGCTGTGTATAATTTACTCACTACATAGATATGTCCCCCGTTAACCTTTCTTGAATTGCTTTTAGATGGTTAACTACTGTCACAAAAGTGATGCCCAAGCGATTGTACTGTTGTAATTTAACAAAAACTCCCACGATCCAATATTTTCCCAGTCTTTGTGTTGGCTGTAACAATGATGTCATGACCACAGCAAGCATTACCACTGCAGCCAATCAGTGGCTCTGCTCTGCTGTAGCTCAGTGATCGGCTGCAGTGGTAGTGCAGTCAAAACACAAAGACCAGAGCAGCAGTGAGTGAGTTCACAACCACAGCTCACATCACCGCTGCAGTTGATCACTGAGCTCAGTATTTGGGCAGTCTACGGCACCAGAGCCACTGCACTCTGATTGGCTGTAGCAATGACATGTTGGAGATCCAGTCCTGGACTGGGGGAGGGTGAGTACTATGTGAGATAATTGCTTTACAAAAATGCAGTTGCTTGGGTATCGCCACAGTGACTGAAACAGGAACAGTGCTGGGAGGATTAAAGTTTTTTTCCTCTCGGCAGAGGGGTTTACTGTGCAGGCATCGGGCAGGTCCACAATGCTATTAACCTGGAGATTAACCCAATATCTGCAAGTTAATAGCATTTTTCCATGTGACAGGTTCCCTTTAAGTTAAATGGTATGTTTTGATACCAATTCAACACCATCTTGTCCCATTCAGTAAAAACAATAATTCTAAAAAGTGTGTGTGTATGCATATATACATATATATTGTATATACATATAGAACTTGGAAGCCATGATGGGTGGCATGCTTCACAGCCGTAGATTACAACCTCCGTCTAACTACTTAGATGCACTAGTTTGCTTTAAGGGGTCATCTAAAGAGTTAAACTGCAGGGATCTGAATTATTTGAACCTCCAATTCATAGGGAATTTCTTCTGCTGCCCTCGCTGGTACTGTGCTGTATGTATGATGAGTTTATCAGTTGTGGGGCACTAGGTAACCCATATTTATGACCAATAGGTACGCATCATTGACCATGGAGTTAATGTTTCTGATCAAGGTGCCTCCTGTGAAAGAATTCATTGATTGCTTGATTATGGATATTTTATACATGTATGGCAATGTTCATACAAGCCTTAGGCTATGTGCGCACAGTGCGTTTTTCGCGGTTTTTTTGGGCTCAAAACTGCATGACTTTGCTTCCTCAACAAAGTCTGTTGCAGGCGTCACACGGTACGATATATCGTGCGATATGTCCGCGGGGTCACGGAATTCGTGACGCACATCCGGCATTGTTAGAGATGTCGTAGCGTGTGACACCTCCGAACGACTGTGAACGAGCAAAAATACTCACCTTATCGTTGCTCGTTGACTCGTCGTTCATTTTCAAAATGTCGGTCCTCATTCTGTGCTCCGATTGTTCATAGTTTCCGAGGCAGCACATGTCGCTCCGTGTGACACTCCGGGAACGACGAACGCAGCTTACCTTCGTCCCGCCGGCAATACGGAAGGAAGGAGGTGGGCGGGATGTTACTTCCCGCTCAACTCCGCCCCTCCGCTTCTATTGGGCGGCCGAAGTGTGACGTCGCTGTGACACCGAACGTCCCTCCCCCTTCAGGAAGAGGATGTTCGCCGCCCACAGCGACATTGTCCGGGAGGTAAGTGCGTGTGACAGGGGTTAACGACTTTGTGTGCCACAGGCAACTAATTGCCCGTGAAGCACAAACGACGGGGGCTTGTACGGTCGATCGTGCGATCGCACGATAGATCGTACCGTGTGACGCCGGCATGTGAGTTTTCATTTTTGCTGTCCGCACACAACTTTTTTTTTGAGCTGCGTATTGAGCTTAAAAAAAAATGGACATGTCAATTCTTTCCTGCGTTTTTCTGCGTTCCCCCCCCCCCATGCAATGCATTGGAAAAACGCAGAGATCAAAAATGCACCAAAACGTGATAAAAACGCATGCGTTTTTACCAGTGCGTTTTTTGCGCGTTTTTGCCGCAGGTGCGTTTTTTATAGGGCACTTTACACGCTGCGATATCGCTAGCGAGTGTACCCGCCCCCATCGGTTGTGCATCACGGGCAAATTGCTGCCCATGGCGCACAACATCGCTAACACCCGTCACACATACCTGCCTAGCGACGTCGCTGTTGCCGGCAAACCGCCTCCTTTCTAAGGGGGCAGTTCGTTCGGCGCCACAGCGACGTCACTAAGCGGCCGCCCAATTGAAGCGGAGATGAGCGGGATGAACATCCTGCCCACCTCCTTTTTTCCTCATTGCGGGAGGCTGCAGGTACGAGGTTGTTCCTCATTCCTGCGGTGTCACACGTAGCGATGTGTGCTGCCACAGTAACAACAAACAACCTACGGCATGAACAACCAACGATATTATGAAAATGGATGACGTGACAATGATCAACGATTTTTGACGCTTTTGCAATTGGTGATCGTCGCTCCTAGGTGTCACACGCAACGATATCGCTAACGACGCTGGATGTGCGTCACTAACGACGTGACCCCAACGATATCTCGTTAACGATATCGTTGTGTGTAAAGCACCCTTATGCGTTTTTGTGCGTTTTTAGCTGCCAAAAACGCAGCGTCAAAAAAACGCTGTGTGCGCACAAAGCCTACAGAGTGCTTTACACGCTGCGACATCGCTAACGATATATCGTCGGGGTCACATCGTTAGTGACGCACATCCGGCGTCGTTAGGGACATCGCAGCATGTGACACCAAGGAGCGACGATCAACGTTCGCAAAAACGTCAAAAATCGTTGATCATTGACACGTAGCTCCTTTTCATAATATCGTTGGGGGTGCATGCCGCTGGTTGTTCCTCGTTCCTGCGGCACCACACATCGCTGTGTGTGACACCGCAGGAATGACGAACATGTCCTTACCTGCGTCCACCGTCAATGAGGAAGGAAGTAGGTGGGCGGCATGTTTTGGCCGCTCATCTCCTCCCTTCCTCTGCTATTGGTCGGCCGCTTAGTGACGCTGCTGTGAACGAACCTCACCCTTAAAGGAGAGATTGTTCGGTGTCTCCAGCGACGTCACTAAGCAGGTATGTGCGTGTGACGCTGCCGTAGCGATATTGTTCGCTATGGCAGCGATCACCCCCATGACGAAACAGCGACGTGGACGGGTGCTATCGCTAGTGATGTTGCAGCGTGTAAAGTCCCCTTTAGTGTATAGTTTGCATTCACAAGTGCGGTATTCTGCAAAATCATTATGATTTGACCTAATAAAAAGCATATCTTTAAGGCTTTAAGGGGGGTGCACAGGCAAACGTCTCACACGGTGCCTGAAGGGGCCCAAAGGTTGGATACACAGGGATTAGTATTAGAAATGGCACGTATTAGATGGGGGTCCTGTTATAGACCCTGCACTAATAGTCACTGCATTTACTGTAAGGATGACTTTGTTTTTCTTTACGTAGTAAACCTCCATAGAGCTACAAACAATGAATGTAAAGCAGAAGCCGTTCTACTAATGCAGTAATTAAAAGCAGCAAATGAACATTTTAACTATAGAATAGCGGTCTCCATTACCTCATGGCCTGGAATAATCAATATGCGGCTCTATTAGGCTGGACAGGAGGATGCCTGTAGCTGACCACCATGTAATGCAAGCTGCTGTGACTCCCTTTATAAACCAGTTAAGTGGTCTGTTGAATGGACTACTCTGTAAGGAGTAAATTGACCTATTACGTAAGGTAAAGGTAAGCGAAGTAATGCAGAACTAAGGAGCCAAGATGTCAAATATAGACCTGACCTGTTTATTCTATGTAAATGGTAAAAGGGTTATCGATTCGTGCTGTGTCTTCTCCACTTCTTTACCTGTACGATCTGGATGCCTTTGTCCGTGACCAACAAGCTCATCATTCATGATCTTTTCCTCGTCTCTCATCCTGGCTGTCAGAGAAACATGGCTTCACAGTTTGCCAGTGGGGCTCTTTGGGCCATTGGATGGTGTAGAACTCCGATTCCTTCTCAGTATGGTTCACTCTGGCCTGAAGGATAGTGCTCTCCCTTCATTTCTGTATGTCTCTTTGACCATTCATTCAGTCAATCTTTTCCTTGCTGGTGATGTCCCTCAAGGTTCAGTCCTATGTACTCTTCTGTTTTCTCTCTCCACTCCAGTGTCACTTAGATGCTTGATGCAGTTGTTGTAAAATCATTGTTTTATCAGCAGGAGATTATCACTATAGGACAAGTAAACCTCCTATATAGTCCAACCACGTCCCCACCACTGATTGTGTACACACTATATATAGGCTGAAAGTTGCCAAAGTTGTCTTTCAGTGGTATGGGTGGAATTATACAGAGCTCAGCAGTCATAGCATTGCTCTATCTGCAGGAAATAAAAACCTGCAGCACCCAGTAAAGTAAGTGACCCATTACTGGAATCTGTGTCTGTGCCCCTACATCACACTGCTCTCAGATGGAGTAGAAAACACTGATGGCAGCTTCCCTTTAATAGTGTTGCCGCTTACTTATTGAAATCCTGGAGATTCAATCTCTAGTTAGGTTAGTATCTTACGTAAGAGAAGATGGCTGTGGTCTGCTCATGGGGGAAGCATACTTAGGAACTTGCTATATGTGAAAATGCAGTAGGCACTGAATAGTGGTGAAAACGTAAGAGACACTGTGATGGTGGGATATAGGGGAGGTGTATCTTGCTGTACAGATTCCTATTTTAAGCTTGGTTCACTGTCCATTATTTGTACTGCTTCTGTGTACATTGTATTGTTTGTAAGTAATCACCCCCTATAGTGCAAGGTTATAGCCTCTTGAGGCGCTTCTGTCCCTGGGTGTGGGGGGAGGTGAGCCTAGAGTCCACCTACTGTAAACTCTCTGCTTACCAGGGAGATTTGGTAGTCTGTTTGTAGAACTTGAAGTGAGAAGGATTGAACCTCTGGGAGAAGCTGGGACTTCTCAGAGAGACCTGGACATTTATCGCTTATTGGATTATATTCATATTTCTGGACTAATTTTACTGTGTTTTGTGGATTATGTTATGGACCATTTGATTTGCTTGGAATAAATGCTCTTTGGATTGTACAGCCATCTCTCGCTCTGTTGATTGTGTGATATGGGAGAAGGACCCCGTCACACACTGTTTATGGAAACACATATGCCAGGCACTGTATGTGTGAAGATGAGTGGCGCGATACTATACCGTATAGGAAGGGCGCAAAAAGCCACAATGTACTGTATATAGTGCATATGGCTCCATCATATAACAAGGGGCATGTGCCTGCACTGTGTAAGGGAGGTAGATGACGGCACTGTATTTGGGGAGCTTGATATTGCACCTTATTTAGAAGGGGGCATATAGCTGACTTTGTATTGGGGAGCATGCAACAATTAACCTATTGGGTGCTGTGCCTGTGATCTGAGGTTTGAAAAACAGAGAGGATGACATGTCAGTAGTATTGTTGCGGATTTTGCGCTGCCATTTGATATTTGGAAGTTTTTTAACACTAGGTTTTAAACAGAATTAATATACACTGTACTCTGACCTAAATATCCAGGTTCTTAACAAGCTTTGCTTCGGCACTAAAGTAGGTCAGCCTAGTACTTTACTGATAATTACCATTTATATGTATACGTCTTAGTCACTTGCACTCCGGATTTTGTGTGCGATAATATATAGCAGGCTATTCGTGAGTTAACTCCATTTGTAGCCTAAAAACTTTTGCTTAAAGTGAACTCTTAGCCCAGGGCCTAGATGGTTTGTGCACACTGTAGTCCTATAAAGTCTATCCAGCCCAGAGATATACAGTGGCCCTTATCTCATCCCATGGATCTTTGCAATGTCGGACCTGCACATTACAGAAACTAAAGGCCGCTTTACACGTATCAATTTATCGTGCGTTCGCATGTGCGATCGCACCCGCCCCCATCGTTTGTGCGATACGGGCAATTTGTTGCCCATGTCGCACAAACTCGGTAACCCCCGTCACACGTTACCTCCCGAACGACCTCGCTGTGGGCGGTGAACATCCTCTTCCTGAAGGGGGAGGGACATTCAGCATCACAACGACGTCACACAGCCGCCGGCCAATAGAAGCGGAGGGGCGGAGATGAGCGAGACGTAAACATCCCGCTCACCTCCTTCCTTCCGCATTGCTGGCGGCCGTAGGTAAGCTACAGTTCATCGTTCCCGGGGTGTCACACGGAGCGACGTGTGCTGCCTTGGGAACGATGAACAACCGGAGAACAGAAGGACGTTCGATTTTTTTTTTTTAAAATGAGCGACGTGTCAACGAGCAACGATAGGGTGAGTATTTTTGCTCGTTCAGTCGCTCATTTGTGTTACACGCTACGATATGTCAAACGAGGCCGGATGTGCGTCACTAACGACGTTACCCCAACAACATATCGTTAGATATATCGGAGCGTGTAAAGCGGCCATAACCCCCCACAGAATCCATTGACTGGGGGTGTTATATTTGTTGGCAGAACCAGACAATTGAGTATAATCTGGTAATGCTATCTTCACAATCACGTTTGATTCCGTCCTGCTCGCTTTCTATGCCTAGTTAATTTAGTAACTAGAGAAGAATAAAGGCCCCGTCACACACAGAGATAAATCTTTGGCAGATCTGTGGTTGCAGTGAAATTATGGACATATTGTTCCATTTGTACACAGCCACAAACCTGGCACTGATTGTCCACAATTTCACTACAACCACAGATCTGCTGCAGATTTATCTCTGTGTGTGACAGGGCCTTAAAGGTGGAAATCTTAGCGACATTATTATATATTTGCAGCAGTTTGAATCCATCGCAAAATACAGTGCCTGGAAAAAGTATTCATACCCGGGAGCTTACATGTTACACCCACAAACTTAAAGGTATTTTATTGGGATTTTATTTGATATATAGCAACACTATATACTGATGTGCATTTGTATTCTGCCTCCCCTGAGTCAATACTTTGTAGGACCACCTTTTGCTGCAATTACTGCTTTTATAGGATGTCTCTACCAGCTTGGCACATCTAGAGGCTGAAGTTTTTGCTCATTCTTCTTTACAAAAGGCTTTAACTGCTCAGTGAGATTGGATAGAGAATGTCTGTGAGCAGCAATTTTCAAGTTTGGCCACAGATTCTCAATGGGATTTATGTGTGGACTGTGATTGGGCCATTCACACACATGAATATGCTTTTGATCCAAACCATCCATTGTAGCTCTGGCAGTGTGTTAGGGTTGTTGTCCTGCTGGACAGTGAACCTACACCACAGTTTCAAGTATTTTGCAGCCTGTAAGAGGTTTTCTTCTAGGAGTGTCCTATATTTACCGCCATCGATCTTCACATCAACTCTGACCAGCTTCACCTGTCCCTGCTGAAGTAAAGCATCCCCACTGCATGATTCTGCCACCACCATGTTTGACAGTGGGGATGGTGTTTAAAGGGTGATCTGACATAGTGTTTTACATTTAGCCCAAAACATTCTCTACTTTGATCTCATCTGACCAGAGCATCTTCTTCCACATGCTTGCTGTGTCCCCTACATGATTTTTTGCAAACAAGAATTCTTATAGCTTGCTTTCAAAACTGGTAGATTTGTGGAGTATATGACTAATTGTTGTCCTGTGGACAGATTCTCCCACCTTACTTGTGTATTTCTACAGCTCCTCCAGAGTGACCATAGGCCTCTTGGCAGCTTCTATAGTTAGTGATCTCCTTGCTTGGGATTTCACTTTAGGTGGATCGCCAGGTTTTGCTAGGTTTGCAGTTGGGTGATGGATTGAACAGTGCTTTAGAAGATCTTCACAGTTTGTGCTATTATATTTTTTTTTATAACCTAACCCTGCTTTACTCTTCTTCACAACTTTATCCCTGACCTGGGTGTTCCTTAATTTCATTATGTGGTTTGTTCCCTAATGTTCTCAAACAAAGGCCTTCACAGAAAAGCTGTACATATACTAAGAATAAGTTACTCATAAGTGGACTCAATTTACTAATTAGGGGATTAGTTGTTCATGATTTTATTTAGGGGTATCAAACTACCGGGGATGAATACAAATGCACATCACAATTTTAAGTGTATATTTCTAATATAAGAATAATAATAAAAAAAAAAAAAAAACATGTACAGTGCTGGCCAAAAGTATTGGCACCCCTGCAATTCTGTCAGATAATACTCAGTTTATTCTTGAAAATGATTGCAATCACAAATTCTTTGGTATTATTATCTTCATTTATTTTGCTTGCAATGAAAAAACACAAAAGAGAATGAAACAAAAATCAAATCATTGATCATTTCACACAAAACTCCAAAAATGGGCCAGACAAAAATATTGGCACCCTTAGCCTAATACTTGGTTGCACAACCTTTAGCCAAAATAACTGCGAACCACCGCTTCCGGTAACCCCATCAATGAGTTTCTTACAATGCTCTGCTGGAATTTTAGACCATTCTTCTTTGGCAAACTGTTCCAGGTCCCTGAGATTTGAAGGCGCCTTCTCCAAACTGCCATTTTGAGATCTCTCCACAGGTGTTCTATGGGATTCAGGTCTGGACTCATTGCTGGCCACTTTAGTAGTCTCCAGTGCTTTCTCTCAAACCATTTTCTAGTGCTTTTTGAAGTGTGTTTTGAGTCATTCCCTGCTGGAAGACCCATGACCTCTGAGGGAGACCCATTTTTCTCACACTGGGCCCTACATTATGCTGCAAAATTTGTTGGTAGTCTTCAGACTTCATAATGCCATGCACACGGTCAAGCAGTCCAGTGCCAGAGGCAGCAAAGCAACCCCAAAACATCATGGAACCTCTGCCATGTTTGACTGTAGGGACCGTGTTCTTTTCTTTGAATGCCTCTTTTTTTTTTTTTTCCTGTAAACTCTGTTGATGGCTTTTCCCAAAAAGCTCTACTTTTGTCTCATCTGACCAGAGAACATTCTTCCAAAACGTTTTAGGCTTTCTAAGGTAAGTTTTGGCAAACTCCAGCCTGGCTTTTTTATGTCTCGGGGTAAGAAGTGGGGTCTTCCTGGGTATCCTACCATACAGTCCCTTTTCATTCAGACGTCGACGGATAGTACGGGTTGACACTGTTGTACCCTCGGACTGCAGGGCAGCTTGAACTTGTTTGGATGTTAGTCGAGGTTCTTTATCCACCATCCGCACAATCTTGCGTTGAAATCTCTCTTCAATTTTTCTTTTCCTTCAACATCTAGGGAGGTTAGCCACAGTGCCATAGGCTTTAAACTTCTTGATGACACTGCGCACCGTAGACACAGGAACGTTCAGGTCTTTGGAGATGGACTTGTAGCCTTGAGATTGCTCATGCTTCCTCACAATTTGGATTCTCAAGTCCTCAGACAGTTCATTGGTCTTCTTTCTTTTCTCCATGCTCAATGTGGTGCACACAAGGACACAGGACAGAGGTTGAGTCAACTTTAATCCATGTCAACTGGCTGCAAGTGTGATTTAGTTATTGCCAACACCTGTTAGGTGCCACAGGTAAGTTACAGGTGCTGTTAATTACACAAATTAGAGAAGCATCACATGATTTTTCAAACAGTGCCAATACTTTTGTCCACCCCCTTTTTTATGTTTGGTGTGGAATTATATCCAATTTGGCTTTATGACAATTTTTTATTTTTTTTTTCATTGAAGACAAATTAAATGAAGATAATAATAGCAAAGAATTTGTGATTGCAATCATTTTCAGGAAGAAACTGAGTATTATCTGACAGAATTGCAGGGGTGCGAATACTTTTGGCCAGCACTGTATCATTTTGTTTACACCACAAATACTGTACTTGCTACTTGGTGTTGGTATACCATATAAATCCTAATGAAATAATTGTATGTGGGTGTAACGTGGATAAGTTCACGTGGTATGAATGAATACTTTTTCAAGGCAGCGTAGATTCGGACAGATATTTCATATGCCTTGTAGATGTAGTAAAATCTGAACCCCTGAGACCAGCGCATCATGTAATGTCATAAGATTATCACTTGATGCCACCAAGATTATGTGGACCTGCTTACACAAATGCATGTGGCGACATTTCCACTATTTACTGTCACACGCATTTAGCTTGGATGTGACCTGAGGAAGATGGCCATTACATGTGGTCAGTCTGGCACTTCTAAATCTAATTTACATGGTATTTTTTTTATAATACACATAAAGATGAGCAATTTGATTTGCTCTACCTTAGACTGGGGTACAGGTCGATCCTCTGTGGCAACCATTTTTTACTTCTATGCCCGGCATACGGAGCGCATCTGATGCATAGTAGACTCCACAACATCATGACGTCAGAGCACAACCCACGCCATGAGCTCACAAGGTCTAATACGCAGCCATAAGCGCTAAGGATGCCGTATGCAGAGAGGCAAACGGACTGCTGCGGATGACCATACAGGAAATTGGCCATGGCAGTACAAACAGTAGACTCCACAATATCATGACATCACACCATGAGCTCACAAGGCCTCTTACGCAGCCATAGGCACCAAGGATGCCGATTCAGAAGGGGAAACAGACTGCCCCGGAGGACCATATAGGACATTGGTCCAGGGCAGTACAAACAGTAGATTCCACAATATCTTGATGTCACGGCACAACCCACGCTATGAGCTCACAAGGCCTAATAGGCAGCCATAGGCGCTAAGGATGCCGAAGGGAAAGCAGACTGCCACGGAGGACCATACAGGACATTGGTCCAGGGCAGTACAAACCGTAGACTCCACAATATCATGACGTCACAGCACAGCCCACACCATGAGCTCACATGGCCTCTTACGCAGCCATAGGCACTAAGGATGCTGAAAGGATAACAGACTGCCGCGGAGGACCATAGAGGACATTGGACCAGGGCAGTACCAACCAAATTGCTTAAATATGTAGGATAAGTATGTAACCTTGACTTGACCTTCTCATTGGGTAGTGCTCTAAAAGCTACATTTAGGCCAATAAGGGTTAAATCGTAAAGATATGTATAAGGAGGAATAAAAGTATCCTGGTGGAGCCATTTTAAGACTGTTTTAAGTGCAAATGTTATCGTTATTACTTCTACATAAAGCAGTCTGAAGTTTTGTTAGTTGTTAGGAAGGCCGTGCTGCGGAATAGTAATAACCTTTTGTCTTGTAAGTAGGCCTGGCCCCTGTGAAGTTCAGTCATTGGGAGTTCTTATTGGTTCACAATTCCCAGCTTATCATTGGCAGACAAGTGCCACCGGCAGATCAATTAACTTTTGGCACACAAGGAATGCAGCCAGGCAGCTCTTCATTTGTGCCTGGCCCCGCTCCAAGCTTAGCGCCCCCTCCTTTCTCCCTTTCTTTTAGCATCTTTTTTGTTTTTGGAGAAAATTAATATGCTAAAGCTGAACAGACAGGAATGATCTCTCCTGAGATAAATTGCTTCATCGGAAAAGGTTGAGAGTCGCTCCGCATCCCCCACCACCATCTACCGACAAATGGGAGCAGTCATTAATCCTTGTCATCTTGCTAGTGGATGATAGGGAGGAAAGGCACCCCAGATTCTCACCAAGGCTTTGTCTCACATGAAGGATTCATCTTTTTCAGATGAAATCAGCATCGGACTAAGCAACTATAATGGGAGGCTTTTATTAACTCTCCACAGTGCGCCATATCAGATAACTACACCACTGGTGTTTTACAAGGTAGCACTATTTTACTGTCCATATTTTCTAAACTTCAGTCTAAAATGTGTTCCAGAATTTTATTTTATATTTTATTTTTAGGGTGATTTATTTATTTATTTTTTGTGATTTTTATTTTTTTTTTTCAATATTATTATAATGATTTTAGTAATCCTGTACAGTTCATATACGCTGCAGTACAACTTGGTTCAAGGCCAGATGTAAGTTAAGCTGGGTTTACACACTGCAACATCGCAAACGACATCGCTGTAACGTCACCGGTTTTGTGACGTTACAGCGACCTCCCCAGCGACATTGCAGTGTGTGAAACCTATCAGCTATGGGCTGCCACTAACTCCTTATTACCCCGATTTGCCAACGCACCAGGGCAAATCGGGAAGAGCCGGGTACAGTCCCAGATCTGTCACATCTAATGAATGCGGCAATTCTGGGCGTCTGCTGGCTGATATTGTTAGGCTGGGGGGCTCCCCATAACGTGGGGCTCCCCATCCTGAGAATACCAGCATGCAGCCGTATGGCTTTATCTGGCTGGTATTAAAATAGGGGGGGACCGCACGCCGGATTTTTTAATTATTTATTTATTTACACGGCACACAGGGCCGCGCGGCATTAAATGAAGTCGGGTGAAGTTCACCTGCTGTCCCCAACGACCAGCTAGTCGCTCTGCAGGTCCGGATCGCTGTTAGGTCTTTGGCCAGGTCTGCCTGTTTGACAGCTCACCAGAGACTTTGTAGCGATCCCGGCTAGGTTGAGATCGCAGGTTGGATCGCTAGAAAGTCTCAGTGTGTAAACCCAGCATTAGTTTTATATGCCATAAACGCAGCAAAACCTGTTTTCTGCACTTGTTTTTGCACTTTTCATTACTTTCTATGGGTGAAAAAAAGCTGATTTAAAAAATGCTGCAGTTCTCAAATTGTCAGGAAAAAAAAACAAGTGTGTGCATGAGATTTCTGAAAAATGCAGCTTCTTTCTACCATAAAATGTGCAGCAAAAAAATGCTCTGTATGAACATGGCTTTATTCACATTTTCAGCTTTTTATTTTTGCAGAAGAAAAAAAGCAAACCAAACCACTTTTCAATTGTGTGCTCAATCCAGTAGAGATCCATTTTTGTGCTATCCTTTTATGCCGTAGGCCTCACTCCAACTAACGTATAAATAATACTCCAATACTCATCCCGAGAAGTGGGACAAGTGACATGCCATTTGTTATTGCATATGACATGCGAGTGCAATGCAATTACTTTTTATTTATTTTTTTTTCTTGTCTAGCATCCTTACGTCATGTGTATACCATCCGTATGGATTGCATTTCTAAATTCAGAATACTTTTTACATTCTTGCTAGTTGTCAGAAATAATAACGCAATCAAATCTAAACCTAGATATCCTACAGCCATATGTCACAAGCCCCTACGTATTATACACTTGCACCCATTAGTGCCTTTTATGTGGCACTAAAGGGTGTTTAGCCTGGTTTAACCTAATAAATAAATAATACAAAAAAACAATCTGGGGTCCCCTCTTTTTTTGATAACCAGCAATGGTAAAGCAGATAGCTGCGAGCTAATATCAGGCTGGGAAGGTCCATGGTTATTGAGCCCTTCCCAGCCTAAAAATACCAGCCTGCAGCTGCCCCAGAAGTGGAGAATCATATTGGATGCGTCAATTCTGGCGCTTCACCTCAGCTCTTCTCGATTTGCTCTTGTGCGGTGGCAATTAGGGTAATGGTAGTTGGGGTTGATGTCAGCTGTGTAATGTCAACCAACATCAAACCCAGGGGATAGTAATGGAGAAGGGTCTATCAGTAACCCCATTACTAACCCAATAAACAAAAACAATGCAGTTCCGACGTAGTCCAAGAAATCCGACGTAGTCCAGGGAAGAAATCCTGAATTGAATGAAAAGAGAAAAATCAAAACACAATACTGTCCCTCATTCACCAATTTATTAGAAAACAAAATTCCCATATTCAACATAATCCTGAGGTTCCCACATCGTTCCTCGAATACAGAGATGAAAGGCTATGTAGACTCAGAACGAGCCTCCTAAGGTATTGAGCAGCCACTCCCAGCTGATGCTGTGCTCTGCATGGCCCGGCGACTATGATGAGTGATGACGTCAGGAACGTCAACACTCCTCATTGTGATCGGATTACACTTGCCCGTGTTAGCTTTAGGGGTGCTTCACACACAGCGAGATCGCTGCCGAGATCGCTGCTGAGTCACGCTTTTTGTGACGCAGCAGTGACCTCATTAGCGATCTCGCTGTGTGTGACACTGAGCAGCGATCTGGCCCCTGCTGCGAGATCGCTGCTCGTTACACACAGCCCTGGTTCGTTTTCTTCAAAGCCGCTCTCCTGCTGTGACACACAGATCGCTGTGTGTGACAGCAAGAGAGCGACAAATGAAGCGAGCAGGGAGCAGGAGCCGGCGTCTGACAGCTGAGGTAAGCTGTATCCAAGATAAACATCGGGTAACCAAGGTGGTTACCCGATATTTACCTTAGTTACCAGCCTCTGCAGCTCTCACGCTGCCTGTGCTGCCGGCTCCGGCTCTCTGCACATGTAGCTGCTGTACACATCGGGTTAATTAACCCGATGTGTACAGCAGCTAGGAGAGCAAGGAGCCAGCGCTCAGTGTGCGCGGCTCCCTGCTCTCTGCACATGTAGCTGCATTACACATCGGGTTAATTAACCCGATGTGTACTGTAGCTAGGAGAGCAAGGAGCCAGCGCTCAGTGTGCGCGGCTCCCTGCTCCCTGCTCACACTGGTAACTAATGTAAACATCGGGTAACCATACCCGATGTTTACCTTAGTTACCAGTCTCCACAGCTTCCAGACGGCGGCTCCGTGCAAGCGCAGCGTCGCTTGCACGTCGCTGCTGGCTGGGGGCTGTTCACTGGTCGCTGGTGAGATCTGCCTGTTTGACAGCTCACCAGCGACCATGTAGCGATGCAGCAGCGATCCTGACCAGGTCAGATCGCTGGTCGGATCGCTGCTGCATCGCTAAGTGTGAAGGTACCCTTAGGCTGCGAGACATGATATCTGTGGGTTATCTATTTTTTCAGTTTGTTCCTCAACATTGATCAAAAACGGGCATGTCTCCGTTGTTCGTTTTTTTGGGGGGGGTTTTTTGCGGACAAGTCAACATATCCACGTGCTAATGGGTACATGTTCTATTTCTAAAGAAAAAAAAAAAACATAGAGCACTGATTAAGTCCTGAGGATATAGCCCCACAGTGGGCTGACAGCTAAATCTGAAGAATAAACCCTGCCGCTAATATCACTGTGGTGATGACGTTGCATATTTCACCCTTTGCAAAGCAACATACATTGGTAATCCTCACCACAGAACACTACGCTGCGGATATTATCCACTCCGTGGGGATGCACCGCGCTCATGCACAACTTTGGAAGGGTAAAAATCTGGCAAACTCTAAACCAAAATTTATAGCATTTCTGCCCCATGAAAACGTACCCTAATAATGCAATTCCACCTAACAAATTCAGATCTGCTAATAACATTAAAACAACTTAAATGTTTTGCCTAAATGTAGTAGTATAGAATGCTGACCGATTTTTTATTTATTTTTTCCTATTAAACTATTCTTTTTTTTTTACAACTTCATTTTACCTTCTTACAAACTGCATTTGTCCTTCCGCTGGATAAGGACAACAGAAATGAAGGCATGCGCTTGTATGAGTTGTTTAATGATCCATAGACATCCACAAAGTGATGTCCTTCACATGAATATATTCATCTCTTCAAATACTTTGCAGATCTGTGTCATGCAGAAATTTAGAAGATGTAAGCATAAAAAGGAAATAAGTCTTCTCTCTTCTTCTCCCTACCAAGCTGTACTTCTGGAAAGGAAATGGAAGCCATTGCCCTAGATGAAGGTGCTGGCGTCTCACCGGTACACACTGTTGGTAGTGCAAGGAGTGGTCAAAGCTGATTTATTCTTTATGGCTACTTTCACACATCTGTTTTTTTTCCATCAGGCACAATCCGGAAAAAAACGGATAAACTGGATCCGGCGCCGGACCCATTTTTTACTTATTGATTTGTATTAGCGCCGGATTGTGCTGGATGACGTTGCGTTGCATCCGGCTTTTTTGCTAATTGGCTAATGCGGCGGCCGGATAGAACGTCTCTTGTAACGTTTTTTGTCTCTGACTAAAAAACGCATTGCGCCAGATCCGGCGCGATACGGCATGATTTACAATGGAAGCCTATGGACGCCGGATCCGGCGTGATGTGGCAAAAACCGGATGCGGCCTCTGGATCCGTTTTTTTTAAACTGCGCATGCTTCAATTTATTGTAAAAAATGGATCCGGCAAAAAACGGACGAAACGGATCAGTCAAAAAAAAGGATCAGGCGTATCCATTTTTGCATATTCTGCGCTGGATCCGTTGCATGAGGCACACGCCAGATTGTGCCTGATGCCAAAAAACTGATGTGTGAAAGTAGCCGAAGCTGAAGCCTAGGATTATCCCTACAGAAATGACCGCAATCTGCTTCCACTAGCCATTGTATTAGGTGTTGCTTAGTTTATTCACTTTTCTGTTCTAAATTGGTCATTTTGAGTTCTATATATTTTTATTTTTTTTTTTACTTATTTATAACCAGTACAGAGATAATCTCCCAGGAATCCAGATATTCAGTTGTAATGTTTGTGAAGTCTCGGAGGAGACATAGGAAGGACGTCCAAAATCTGGGGGAAAACTTTTTTTCCTAGAGAAAATGATGACATTAGTGAAATGGTGCAAGGTATTTCTGTTCATTTTGTGCAAAAGTATGCAGTCCCAGCAGTAAAGAGTGACTGTCATTTATTCTTTATTTCAGATAACCCAAACAATTCAGACATTTTTCTAATTTGTTAAAGGGAATTTGTCAGCGGGCTTTTGCTACCTCATCTGAGAGCAGCATAATGTAGAGACATAGACCCTGATTCAGACGATGTATTACTTTGATTCTGTCAATTCTGCTTCCAGTAAACTGAGTTTTTACATTTAGCAATGCAGCAGAGCTCAGTGAGCTGTCCCCGCCCACACCAGGCTCTGTATGCACAATGTCTATAGATGGTGAACTGCTAATCACAGAAGGGGGCATGCCTCCCCCCCCCACGGCCGTGATAAGCCCCGCCCCCCCAGGAAAGCGTGGGCGTGGGAAGATCTCCACAGAGCTTACTCCTTCCTGAGGACAGGGCCATCGGCTGATTCTGGTGAGGTGCTTGCTTCACTTGTAGCACTGCTGAGCATTGCTCCCCCTCTTGGCATACTTCTATTAGGAACATGCAGAATTCTAAGGGCACTAAGAGTGCTAGGGCCCACATAGTCTATTATTCAGCCTGCACTGCCTGCCACGCTGAGCTACCAGGTAAACATACCTCTTCTCTCTGTGAGTCCTGTGCCCCTATAGCCCCCCAAGACCCCCCCGCCACCACCGCCGCAACCATCAGCCCAGAGCCTAGGGCTCCCAGCCCACCGGAATGGGCACAGTTTCTGTCCCAATCCATGGAAAAACTGTCACAGAACCTGGTGCTAGCTATGCAATGTCATCCTCCACACCCTTCTGGGTCCCTGGACGGAACGCAGCCTGAGGATACCCCTATGGGGGATCCTTCTGAGATAATCCGAGCACATGTGTCACCGGTTGCAGGGATCAGGAAAAGAGCACACGGCCGGGTGTCTCCAGCGGGCTCTCCCTCGGGAGCACACAGGGCAGGCTCTCCCACACGCTCCACGGCCTCTGAAGAGCTGGAGGAGGGAGAATGCTGTTTGTACCAGGAGGATTCCTTGGTTTCATCCTCCCCAGATGATCAAACTGCAATAGACTCCCTTATAGCAGCAATCAACCAAACTCTACATGTGGAGGATCCCCCATCCACTACCACTGACCATGCGGTCTCCTTTAAGAGGGCAAGGAAACCCCAAAAGGTTTTCGCTGATCACCCAGAGTTTCAGGACATCCTCACAAAGCAAAGGGAGAAGCCTGACAGGCGCTTCGGCAACCGAAAACTCATGGAGTCCCGGTACCCTTTTGCCTCACCTGCCCCCAAGGGCTGGGCCGATCCGCCCTCGGTCGACCCCCCCGGTCTCACACCTTACCACAAAGACGCTCCTGTCTTTCCCCTGTCTGTTCGTCCTCAAGGACCCGACAGACAGACAGGTGGAGCACCTCGCCCGCTCTGCTTTTGAGGCTGCGGCTTCCTCCCTCTCACCCTCCTTTGCCTCTGTGTGGGTCACAAAGGCGATCTCGGTCTGGGCAGAATCCCTTAACACTTTGCTTGAGGAATCCCAGTTCACTCATACCTTCACAGAGGTAACAGCTCAAATTGCCGCTGCGGCAGAGTACCTCATGCAGGCCTCCATGGACGCTGCTACCTGCGCAGCGTTTGCCGCCTCAAATACCATAGCCATCCGTAGAGCTCTCTGGCTCCGACAATGACGAGCGGACTCTGCCTCCAAGAAGTCTCTCACGGGCCTTCCCTTTTTTCCAGACCGATTGTTTGGCGAACGTCTGGACAAGCTCATTTCTGACGCCACGGGAGGAAAGAGTACCTCCCTCCCCCAGCTGAAGTCCAGGACGTCCTTCACTAGACGTCCACAGTCCTCGTTCCGCTCCTTTCGAAACTCATTTGGTTGGTCGACATCCCGTGCTGTCCCCGCCACCAGCCGCGGACTACGCAGGGACCGACCTTCTCAGCTCTCCCCGAAACCCACTTCGTCATGGCAGCCTAGACCGAAACAGTCCAGGACTAGGGAGACTCGGCCACGACGTTTTCCCCGCCTCATGACTCCTTCGGCGCCCCGAAAGACTCACTCATTGTAGGAGGTCGACTGCGGCTCTTTCAACACATCTGGGCTGCCGCCTCAGACGACAAATGGGTGCGAGACCATGTGTCTTCCGGTTACCACATAGAATTTCGGACCCGACCTCCGAGTCGGTCCTTTCTCTCAAACCCCCCAAAGACTCAAACGACGCGAAGTTTTTTTTTTTCTTTTTCTCAGCAATCCACTCGCTCCAAACAGCAGTAGTGATAATACCTGTCCCAGACGATGAGAAGTTCGGGGGTTTTTATTCCAACCTCTTTGTGGCCCCCAAAAAGGATGGGTCAGTTCGACCCATCCTGGACCTCAAACACCTAAACAAACATGTGCATGTACGGAGTTTCAGAATGGAGTCCCTAAGGTCCATTATTGCATCCATGGTCGAAGGGGAATTCCTCGCATCCATAGACATCAAGGACGCGTACCTGCACATACCTATCGCCCCAGATCACCAAAAGTTCCTCCGCTTTGCAATTCAGGACTCCCATTTTCAATTCGTAGCTCTACCCTTCGGGCTTGCCACCGCACCAAGGGTCTTCACCAAAGTCATGGCGTCCGCCATGAGCGTCCTTCATGCCAGGGGAGTAGTCGTTCTCCCTTACTTGGACGACCTCCTCATCAAGGCCCCCTCCTTCCGCGACTGCTCAACCAGCGTGCAGATCACTGTGGACACCCTATCCCGCTTAGGGTGGCTAGTGAATCTGGACAAATCATCCCCGATCCCATCACGATCATCACCTTCCTGGGCATGTCCCTGGACACCCGTCGGGGCTTGATCCTTCTCCCTCAGGACAAGGCGATCGCTTTTCAACTAGCGATATGCTGCCTTCTACGTCCTCCGTCTCGCTCCATTCGATTCAGCATGAAAGTGCTCGGCAGGGTGGTGGCGGCTATGGAAGCAGTACCCTTTGCTCAACTGCACCTCCGCCCACTGCAGCTAGCCCTTCTAGCACCCTGGGACAAGAGCCCCTTCTCCCTGGACAGACATCTTCACCTAATGCCTTCAGTCAGGTAAGCACTCCGCTGGTGGCTTTGGTCCTCATCCCTATCGAAGGGGAGATCTTTTCTCCCAGTGAACTGGCTGGTCCTGACCACGGACGCCAGCCTCCTAGGCTGGGGAGCAGTGTACCGGCACCACACTGCTCAAGGACGTTGGACGCCCCAGGAGTCTTTCCTACCCATAAACATCCTGGAACTCCGCGCAATCTTCCTCGCGCTCAGAGCGTTCTGCCCTCTACTAGCGGGTCGTCAGATTCGAGTCCAATCAGAGAATGCGACAGCTGTAGCCTATATCAATCGGCAGGGGGGCACCCGCAGCAAAGCGACTTATCTCGAGGCCCATAAGATCCTCACCTGGGCCGAATCGACGGGATCAGTGATATCAGCAGTACACATACCGGGGGTAGAGAACTGGGCAGCAGACTTTCTAAGTCGCCAAGGCCTGGCCGCCGGAGAATGGTCTCTCCACCCAGATGTGTTTCTACACATCTGCACTCGCTGGGGAACACCAGACATGGACCTAATGGCCTCAAGGTTGAATGCAAAGGTACCCGCGTTCATAGCCAGGTCACGTGACCCGCAGTCCATCGGCGTGGATGCTCTAGTCTGCTCCTGGCACCAATTCCGCCTGCCTTACATATTTCCACCTCTACCCCTGCTGCCGCGGGTAATCAGGAAGATCAAGGCAGAGGGAGTCCCGGTGATACTGATCGCACCGGACTGGCCCAGGCGCGCCTGGTACACCGAATTAGTACAAATGCTCGCAGACGCACCGTGGCGCCTTCCAGACATCCCAGACTTGCTGACCCAAGGGCCCATTTCCCATCAGAACTCCAGAGCCCTGAAGCTGACGGCATGGCCATTGAGACCTGGGTACTAACAAGAGCGGGATTCTCCCCCACGGTTATTTCCACCATGATCAGCGCCCGAAAGCCTGCTTCATCCCGCATTTACCACCGTACGTGGAAAATCTTCCTTTCATGGTGCAGGGAAACTAACGTCCAGCCTATGCCTCTAGCCATCCCCAGAATTCTCGACTTTCTACAGTCTGGCTTGCAAGCGGGGTTGGCTCTCAGTTCCCTTAAAGGGCAGGTCTCAGGGCTCTCAATCTTCTACCAATGCCGCCTGGCTCAAAAAACGCAAGTCAAGACCTTCCTCCAGGGCGTTTCCCATCTAGTTCCCCCGTACAAACGGCCGCTGGACCCATGGGACCTCAACCTCGTTCTGGACGGTCTCCAGAGGTCTCCCTTTGCACCTCTCAAGGAATCCTCCCTTGCTCTTCTGTCTTGGAAGGTAACATTCCTGGTGGTAATTATGTCCATCAGACGGGTTTCGGAGCTAGCAGCACTCTCTTGCCGCGAGCCTTTTCTGATCTTTCACCAGGACAAGGTGGTTCTGCGCCGCCTTCCGGATTTCCTTCCAAAGTTTCTTACCCCGTTTCATTTGAACGAGGACATTGTTCTGCCTTCCTTTTGTCCACACCCAGTTCATAGGGTGGAAAGGTCTCTGCATTCGTTAGACCTCGTCAGAGCTCTCAGATATTACATATCCCGGACAGCCCCCTTAGGAAAACTGACTCTTTGTTCGTCATTCCTGAGGGGCCTAAGAAGGGACAGGCAGCTTCAAAGGCGACTCTGGCTCGCTGGATTCGCTCTGCAATCCAGGAAGTCTACCGCTTGCAACTCAAGCCCATTCCTAGTGGGCTGCGGGCTCATTCCACGCTAGTAGTTGGCGCTTTGTGGGCCATTCGGCATCAGGCTTCAGTGGAACAGGTGTGTAAGGCTGCGACCTGGTCTAGCCTACATACGTTTTCAAAGCATTACAGAGTCCATGTCCAGGTTTCAACTGAGGCAAATCTGGGTAGGAAAATTCTGCAAACGGCAGTAGAGCACCTCTCTCAGTAGGCGCTCCAGGCTGTCTAGGACTGGTTCCTAGTCCTTGGGTTGTGTTGTCTTCTTTTATGTTTCCCACCCATGGACTGCTTTAGGACGTCCCATGGTCCTGTGTCCCCAATGAGGCATCAGAGAAAAACGGATTTTTGTGTACTCACCGTAAAATCATTTTCTCTTAGCCATCATTGGGGGACACAGCACCCACCCCGTTGCCCTGTTGGGCCTTGGTTCTCTCAGTACCTTATTTGGTGATGACTCTTCTTTTCTCTTGTTCCTCTGTTGAGAAGTTTTTACTGTTTTTTTTCTTCTACTGCTTGTGTACTAAAACTGAGGCTGCCTGGCCTGGCCAGGGGGTGTATACTGCAGAGGAGGAGCTATGCTTTTGCATCTACTTATTGTCTTCCTATGGATAGGCAGCATAACACCCATGGTCCTGTGTCCCCCAATGATGGCTAAGAGAAAACGATTTTACGGTGAGTACACAAAAATCCGTTTTTTAACCTTTACAGCATGCTGTCTTCAGATTAAATAGCAAAAACCTGCTGACAAATGCTGTTTTTTAGTCTGCTCATGCTTCTAAATAGCTGTAACTATACATTTCTAGTTTTTCTTCTGACTGCCATTACTTTAAGAGAAAAAATATATCGGCACATCCAACGTAAAATAATTTATTTTCTTTATTTTCACCTGGTATTAAAAAAGTCCATCCATATTTAGAAGACCCTGACACGTTTCCGACGCAAAAGAGCATCCTTAATCACAGGGTCTTCTAAATATGGATGGACTTTTTTAATACCATGTGAAAATAAAGACAGAAATTATTTTACATTGGATGTGCCGATATTTTTTCCTCTTATTCAAGTTATAGTCTACCTGGCGGACTTCATATCGTAGCACTCCATGGATGTGTGTCAAGCTTTCCTCCACTTCGTCTCTTGTTGTGCCATTACTATACTCTTTCTGTGCTCACCCTTTTACAGGTTGAGTATGGATACCTGATGAAGGGGAAGGCATGCATGTATCATGGACTGAGTGTGAACACATGAGCTCTCTGCTGCTCCTCGCACCGATCTCCAGGCATTAATTCGAGCGGATGACTTTGTAATTATACATTGGCTCCAGTGTCTGGTGGTGTGCCAATGGATGGCTGTGTCCTGATTGTACTTGGAAGACCTGTCACCAGGGAAAAAAGTGCCTAGTGTTTGCTCTCATTTTATTCCTCCTTCTCCCCTGAGAAATCTGTTTATTTTTTTATATCTGCCATTTGGTTCCAGAGAGATGGGCCTTTTTAGTGCTATTTTTCTGCTCTTTACAAAGGGGCGGAGCTCACAGGATCTTTTGGGAGTCGTTCCTTTATGCTGCTCTGACATTATTACACTGTGACCTGCCCCCACCCATGGTAAAGACCATTAAAATTAGTATTGAATAAAAAGGCCCATATCTCTGGAACCGAATGGGGGATGTAAAAACAAAGAAAATGAAATACTTAAGGGAACAGTGAGAATAAAGTAAGCGCAAACACGGGTCACTTTTAGCCTGGTAACAGGTCCTCTTTAAGCCAATGCACACTCCCAAGCAAGCAGTAATGTATCCTAGGAGAAAATGAGACTCAGAGTACTGTCAAACTTTACTGAAGAATGTCCTGCCTTTCAAGAATCGAGGAACAGCTTTTTGCTACGATGAAGAAAAGGCACTTCTGAAGCACCTAGAAGTAAAGTAAGAAATTTATTAAAGGGAATCCGTCACCAGGTGTTTGCCACTTAATCTTGGAGCAGCATAACGTAGAGATAAAGTCCCTGATTCCAGCAATGTGTCACTTACTGGGCTGCTTAGTGTAGTTTTGCTAAAATAAGCAGTAGATTATCATTAGAGGACTACTTGGCATGCTACCAGGTAGTCCAGCATATACATGAGCTCTGTATAACTGCTAGATCTGCAGCAGAGAAAATGTTGATTTTATCAAAATGACAGGAAACAGCTCAATAAGTGACACATTGCTGGAATCAGGGTCTTTGTCTCTACATTAGAATGCTCTCAGATGAGAGAGCAAACACCTGGTGACATTCCCTTTAAGACTGGGGCCACACGAGCTTATGGCATCAGATGCAAGTTCATTGGATGCGATTCTCGGCTCCAGCTGTGCTGTGAGTGTAAGCCGAGTGTCATGCCACTGTGATCTGAGATCGGATCACATTTGCCGAGGAGAAAAATAGATTAATCTCCCCATCTTCTCCATTGCCAGCTGATTCGATTCTCGGACTGCACTCCGGTGTCATCCGAGTGCAATGCGATGTTTCTCTCGCACCCATAGACTTATATGGCTGCAAGTGAAACAGATCAGATGCCACCCGCAGCGTACTGCAACTGCTTTTTCGGTTCGACTAGGGCTGAGAAAATAATCACAGACGGGAACTGTCTTATATCGTAACCTGAGTCCGGGTGAAATGCGATTTTTTTTTTTTATTTATTTTTTTTTTTTTGGGGTTGTTTTTTGTTTGTTTGGTTTTTTTACGCAGACCGTTTTACTCACCGTGTGTCCTAGCCCTAAGATGATGGCAGGAAATGTGAAAACAGTTAACATCATTGCTCGTGTGGTAAATTCCTCACCACTCAGGCAGGTTTCTCAAGTGTTGCTTTGTCCTGTGGCAATCCGCAAGTGCCCACTGCAGCTAATCACCAGAATCATGAGTCTTAGGCCCCTTTCACACGTCAGTGATTCTGGTACGTTTGTGCTATTTTTAAACGTACCAGAATCACTGACATACGCAGACCCATTATAATGAATGGGTCTGCTCACACGTCAGTGATTTTTCACTGCACGTATCTCCGTGCGGCGTACCCGCGTGTGCGTGATTGCTGCACGGAGACATGTCCATTTTTTTCTGGCATCACTGATGTTCCACGGACCACGCAGTGGTGTGGTCCGTGAAACACGTGCCAGAAAAAAACGTGCTTTTAAAATAATAAACATTTTAACTCACCCGGCGTCCAGCGATGTCCTCTGCAGCCCGTTCTCCCTGCTCCTTCTGTGCCGGCTGATTACTGTTGTGCATATTCATTATGCACGACACAGCCGACCCGGAAGCAGCTCCTGCAGGGGTCACCGCCGGCCGGATGCTGCGTCGCGGGAGGATTCAGCACCACGGACAGCGGGAGCGGGCGCAGGTGAGTGAATCTCTAAGTGCAATCACGGGCCACGGAGAACGGAGCCCGGATTGCACTTAGACAACCCACGTGTGCCGTGATTTTCGGCACACGCAGGGACATGTGCGTGTTTTACACGCCAGTGAAAAACGTCTGTGTTTTTCACTGACGTGTGAAACGGGCCTTATGCAATAAATGCAGATATTGCAAAATAATAAAATAAACCTCATCTTCACTTTCCCCACTACACCCTTATCACCTCAGTCTACGTGCAGCTCGTCCTCCCATGATGATGATTGTGATCTGTAACATATGTGCAAAATAACTTTGTGTGTGAATCTAAAATCCGCACCACAGGTGACATTGTACATGGGATATTTATCTGCAGCGTATAGATAAGATATAGTGTTCTCTTTGTTTCCACTCTAATATTTTGCAGTTTTTCTATCGACAAATCTGCATTTAAAGTGACACCCTAAATGCCCCGTAATGTTCCAATTGTGGCGCTCACTCCATTGTCCGTAGCCCAGTAATGCTCATATGTGCGCCACTAATACAACTGGATCCGGTGCAGATTGACTATTTTATGTTTGTAGACT
Source organism: Anomaloglossus baeobatrachus (assembly GCF_048569485.1). Classification (NCBI taxonomy): domain Eukaryota; kingdom Metazoa; phylum Chordata; class Amphibia; order Anura; family Aromobatidae; genus Anomaloglossus; species Anomaloglossus baeobatrachus. Next base: position 759,015,660 of record NC_134353.1, read on the forward strand.
ACATAACATTGTGTCCTCTCTTCCTTATAATGTCACTTCTCTGTTCGTTAGTGCATTGCCCTAGTTGGCAGGACAATACAGTTACATGTACTTGCGTGATTGATATGGAGCTGAAGGCTGCTTCCATGAGCCATTACCCAGCGTGTACCTTGCCCATTTAGGCTCATTTTTCAGTTCCGATCTGCATGGATTTTGTCTTCTGGGACATATTTAAGTTTATTACTGTGTTGATTCTCCACCCATTTACAGCCGCCTTTATATAATTTTCAAAATCCCATTGTTTCCATGCTGTGTTTTTCGGCATCGAGGACAATGTGGATGGCTCACCTTATCTGCAGCTGGTAACTCGCATGCGGACCCTGATCTCTTCAGCTGGCCGCGGGTTCATGGTGCTCCGTGCCCCAGCTCTTTGGAACACACAGGGCTTTTCACACCATGAGAAAATGGCTCATTGAATCACTAAGCAGACAATTTAGTAGCAAAATAATAGAGGTACATTCATTTTAGCCACACAAACACATCTGGTCGGCACTCGATCACAATCCCAACTTATTGGGTGCCACTAGCTGAGAGCCCAGTACAGTCACAGATGCTGTTTGATGATTAAAGGTTGAACGCTTCCAGGTTTCTGCATGGTGATTTTGGTGTCCCCTTCGCCAACGTTTTGATTAATAAGTAGTCTTCAGCGGAGCTGCCAGCTGACCACATTTTGTTTACATAGCAATTGTTTCCACTGGTACATCTTCATTTACACTAATGGGAATAATGACGATCTGTCTTACAAATCATTTTTTTCCTTTTCATGTAGAATAAATCAATTATGAATGATCAGTCCTTTAATGCAATTGCATAGTATCTGATTTATAAGGCCGTTTTTATATAAAATGTGTTAATATTTTCTTTCCAGATTTGCTAAGTTGTACCCTCTGTATCCTATAGCCTGAAACAAGGAAGGCATATTTTATATTATAGAAATTAAATGCCTCACATGACCATTATCAATAAGATCCTAAAATTGAGAGAGAACTAAAAATGTAATGTACTATTAATATGGTTTTGTCAATTTTATGAGTCAGGAAACTCATAAAAACGTGTTCTGTTACAGATCCATCAGAAATGAAAGGGAATCTGTCACCAGGTTTTATATACCTTTATCTTATAGTGAACAGTGCCTACTTTGGAGCGGATTCCATCAGGATCCTTTTCAAAGAAGTAACATGCACTTTTTTTTTTTTACTTACCAAGCATTTTTTAAATCCTGTTAACATTGAGAATATGAATGAATAGCAAAGTGGTTTTACAATACAAATGAATTAGGAAGTGTCTTTTCAAAGGAATCTGTCACCAGGTTTTTGCTATTCTGAGAGCAGCATAATGTAGAGACAGAGACCCTGATTCCATCTGTGTCACTTACTGGGCCACTTAGTGTAGTTTTGATAAAATCCCTGTTTAATCAGCAGTAAATTATCATTAGAGAACTACTTCGCCTGCTGCCAGGTAGTCCAGCATATATATGAGCTCTGTATAACTGTACATCTGCAGAGAAACATTGATTTTATCAAAATGACAGCAAACAGCTCAGTAAGTGACACATCGCTGGAATCGGGGTCTCTGCCTGTACAATATGCTGCTCTCAGATGGGGGAGCAAAAACCTGGTGACAGATTCCCTTTCAGTGATTTTTTTTCAGGCATATTTTGAAGTATGTCTGCTCTTCAAAACTCCTCAAAAGGTGTCTACAATAAGCTTACACTAAAGGCCACTTTACACGCAGAGATAAATCTTTGGCAGATCTGTGGCTGCAGTGAAATCATGGACATATTGTTCCATTTGTACACAGCCACAAACCTGGCACTGATTGACCACAATTTCACTGCAACCACAGATCTGCCGCAGATTTATCTGTGTGTAAAGTGGCCTTAAGTGTTTTTTGGAGTGGAACCTCTTCAAAATCTTCCTAAAATTCTCTCGGAAAACTCTTCCAATTTATTTCTACAAAAAACCTTTTTGTTTTTATGAGGGTTTTTTGATTTGTTTTGTGTGTTGGTTTTTTTCTTTTAATGAGAGGTTTTAATAACTGCATGGTGAAAAAGGACAAGTAAATGTCACTTTTTTGAAGCCCAACTCCAAAAGTAATCCCTATTTGTGTGCCATACTATAATCGTATCCTGAAACATGGCTCTTTCAGCCCTTTCAGGATATGTAACTTTATTGGTGTACAATGCCCGTTAGAATTGGTGTTGCTTTCTCTACCATTAGGCTGGCTGCTGTAGAGTATGTGCATCAGCTTCACCTAGCTGACTGTCTTGCTGAATCTGACATAAATCTGCACTGCCTCTGGCTATGTTGGCTCCCTCCTGGCCCCTTTTCTATGGTTTAGTTCTCAGTTTTAGGCTATGTGCGCACGTTGCATATTTGCATGCAGTTACGCTGCGATCTGCACCGCAGCGTAACTGCATGCGTCCTGCGTCCCCAGCATAATCTATGGAGATTATGCAGGAGCCGTGCGCACGTGGCGTATTAGAGCGCAGCGCTTCGGCTGCTGCCCGAAGCGCGCGTTCTAAGAAGTGACATGTCACTTCTTTCCTGCGCTCTGCATGCATCCCCGCTCTGTCTATGGGAGGGGCTGCACTCAGAGCGCATAGAATCGGCTTTTCTTTTTTTTCATTACGGACTGTTTCTGCAGTGATTTGAAGCAAACGTGTGCTGTTCAAATCGCTGCAGAAATTTCTGCAGGGACAAACGCTACGTGCGCACATAGCCTTAGAGCTTAATCTGGGGGCCGTTATGTTCCTCTATTAGAGCAATAAAGAAAATGTATGAAGTAATGAAGATTGTGACCTGAGACTTGTGCAACCTATTTAAAGGGGTATACCCATTTCCAAGATTCCATCCCAATATGTAGTAGCTGTAGTAATAATAACATTAACAAATAGCTCCAATTACAAATATAGTATAATTCTTCTCATTAGCTATGTCACTTACCTCATGTGCAGGGCATGTTTATAAACACTCAAATAGTAACAGTAAGTTAGTTGCTGATGGTCGTAACCATGGATACCTAAGCTACTGTAATGCCCTGCACATGAGGTAAGTGACATAGTTAATCAGGAGAACGACAAAACCAGAAGATGGGGTACAACTAAGGCACCAGAGTCACCATAGACAATTACTATATATAAAATACGAACAATAAATATGCTGCGTGTACAAATCTTTATTAGACAAAGTGTCAACTCACACAATTAAAAACATTTAAAAAATGAGTGCAAAGCTCATATTCAAAAACATACACATGGCAACCTTCCCTAGGGTGCCCAAATAGGGCCATAATGTAACCATATAATGCAGTCACCTATAGTTGCGTGCAGGGGTGGTATATTACATAAATAACCATAACACATATCTAACCCATTACCTACAGGAGGTGCATGAAACTAAAAAATACAGTGTGTGTGTGTGTGTGTGTGTGTGTTATATACAGTATATAGACAGTATATACAAAGTTCAGATCTGTGTGCAGTGTTAATGTGTCACATATTTAATTATAATACAGATATACAGTGCCTTGCGAAAGCCCCCTTGATTTTTCAACCTTTTCCCACATTTCAGGCTTCAAACATAAAGATAAAAATTTTAATGTTATGGTGAAGAATCAACAAGTGGGACACAATTGTGAAGTGGAACGAAATTTATTGCTTATTTTAAACTTTTTAAAAAATAAATAATTGAAAATTGGGGCGTGCAATATTAAACGACCCCTTTACGTTAATACTTTGTAGCGCCTCCTTTTGCTGCGATTACAGCTGCAAGTCGCTTGGGGTATGTCTCTATCAGTTTTGCACATCGAGAGACTGAAATTCTTGCCCATTCTTCCTTTGCAAACAGCTGGAGCTGAGTGAGGTTGGATGGAGAACGTTTGTGAACAGAAGTTTTCCGCTCTTTCCACGATTCTCGATTGGATTCAGGTCTGGACTTTGACTTGGCCATTCTAACACCTGGCTATGTTTATTTGTGAACCATTCCATTGTAGATTTTGCTTTGTTTTGGATCATTGTCTTGTTGGAAGACAAATCTCCCTCAGGTCTTTTGCAGACTAACAGGTTTTCTTCAATAATGGTCCTGTATTTCGCCACATCCATCTTCCCATCAATTTTAACCATCTTCCCTGTCCCTGCTGAAGAAAAGCAGGCCTAAACCATGGTGCTGCCACCACCATGTTTGACAGTGGGGATGGTGTGTTCAGGGTGATGAGCTGTGTTGCTTTTACACCAAACATATCATTTGGCATTGTGCCCAAATAGTTCAATTTTTATTTCATTTGACAAGAGCATCTTCTTCCACATGTTTGGTGTGTCTCCCAGGTGGCTTGTGGCAAACTTTAAACAACACTTTTTATGGATATCCCTGAGAAATGGCTTTCTCCTTGCCACTCTTCCATAAAGGCCACATTTCTGCAGTGTATGACTGATTGTTGTCCTATGCACAGACTCTTCCACCTCAGCTGTAGATCTCTGCAGTTCATCCAGAGTGATCCTGGGCCTCTTGGCTGCATCTCTGATCAATCTTCTCCTTGTATGAGATGAAAGTTTGGATGGACGGCCGGGTCTTGGTAGATTTGCAGTGGTATGATACGCCTTCAATTTCGATATGCTTGCACAGTGCTGCTTAAGATGTTTAAAGTTTTAGAAATCTTTTTGTAACCAAATCCGGCTTTAAACTTCTCCACAACAGTATCACGGACCTGCCTGTTGTGTTCCTTGGTCTTCATGATGCTCTCTGTGCTTTAAACAGAACACTGAGACTATCACAGAGGAGGTGCATTCATACGGAGACTTGATTACACATAGGTGGCTTATATTTATCATCATCAGTCATTTAGGACAACATTGGATCATTCAGAGATCCTCAATGAACTTCTGGAGTGAGTTTGCTGCACTGAAAGTAAAGGGGCCGAGTAATATTGCACGCCCCAATTTTCAGTTTTTTATTTTTTAAAAAAGTTTAAAATAAGCAATAAATTTCATTCAACTTCACAATTGTGTTCCACTTGTTGTTGATTCTTCACCATAAAATTTAAATTTTTACCTTTTTGTTTGAAGCCTGAAATGTGGGAAAAGGTTGAAAATATCAAGGGGGCCGAATACTTTTGCAAGGCACTATATGAACAACCACCTGCAAAGGATACATAATACAGGAGTGTCATACATCGGACAAGATATAACCTTCAAATAGGCCCATACAATGTACAACCCAAATACTTATGCCACTCGTATATGGTGAGGACCAAGAAATGGAACTGCATGCAGGTTGTGACACCTCATAAAATTTTTGAGGTGCCACAACCTGCAAACACTTCCATTTCTTGGTACTCACCATATAACATAAGTATTTGGGTCCAGACTTATATGAGGATCAGAACTGGATTTTAAAAACCAGATAACACGGACTCGCCGGTCCCAGTTATCTGTAAGTTCACTCATCACTATTCCTAATGCATTTAAATTTACTTCAGCTTTTTCTCTATATCTTCCCTCATATACCCTGCAATCTATCATTATCCCTGCAGATTGAGATAATGTGGAGAACCCCTTTAACTCAAGTTAGTGACCTCTTGGTGGTTCATCTGTTTTTCATCTTATCAGACTAAAGGCCGCTTTACACGCTGCAGCATCCCTAGCGATGTCGCTAGCGATAGCACCCGCCCCCATCGTTTGTACGTCACAGGCAAATCACTGCCTGTGGCGGACAAAATCGGCAGTGCGCGTCACACGTACTTACCTGCCTAACGACGTCGCTGTGGCTGGCGAACAACCTCTTTTCTAAGGGGGCGGTTCGTGTGGCATCACACGGTAGTCAAGCAATAGAAGCGGAGGGGCGGAGAGCAGCCGCATGAAGGTCACTCCCACCTCGTTACCGGAGGACGCAGGTACGCTGCTGTTCGTCGTTCCTGGGGTGTCACACGTAGCGATGTGTGCTGCCTCAGGAACGACGAACAACCTGCGTCCAGCACCAGCAACGATATTTTGGAAATGAACGACGTGTCAACAATCAACGATCAAGTGAGTATTTTTGATCATTAGCGGACGCTCGTAGGTGTCACACGCAACAACGTCGCTAACGAGGCCGGATGTGCATCACGTATTCCGTGACCCCAACAATATCTCCTTAGCAATGTCGTTGCGTGTGAAGCGGCCTTAAGGCCTGTTTCACACGTCTGTATTTCCGGTAACGTGTCTCTGCCTCTGCTCCTGTTTCCCGACTTGCTCATTATGCTCATTGCATATTCACTGCACTCAGCTCGGATCTGGAAATAACAGCAACATCACGGACAGCAGCGCCGGAGATAGGTAAGTATACCAGCTCATGCTGTCCGTGTGCTAACCTGATGTCACAGGGACCACACATTGACACACACACCTTCACCACGGACTGTGAAACACGTGTGTGTTTTATACAGACATGTGAAAGAGGCCTAAGCATGCGTTTCCAGAAGCTGATCATGGCCGTTAAGCAATCTCCAATCAGCTACATAGAAGTTGATGACTGTTCTTTCAGTGTCCTGCTTACAGACCAACTGCACTGACCTTGTGCAATCTGTAGCTGTTCGTTCTGCGCACAGACTGACATTGCCCTGATTACACAGGATGATGACCTGCTGAGAATTATGTTTTTTAAGCAAGTTTAATAAAATATATCTCTTAATAAAACAGCTTTTTGCTCATTCATTGGCCGATTATTAGGATACAAGCATTCCTAGTAATGCTTATTCATGAAATTAACTAGTCCAAAGGCCGAATTCAGACCTCTGTGTGCAGACCGTGATTGATGGGGCAAACTGGACAACCTCATGTGTTCCTATGAGGCTTTCGAGTTTAGGTCAGGAGACCCGTGGTCAGTCCATGAATCACGGTCCTCATCTGAACGGCTGGTACATGCTGCTCTCGACTGCTCAGTGCCTTCCATTTATTCCATTCCGCTTTATCTGCAGTCCTTTGAATATTTTGGCTGCCATTCTTCCACCACCGTGCCAGTCAAACTATAAAAACCCATAACAAATGATAAAATCTGCATTTTCTATGTCTTTCCTGTAAGACTTTCTATGAGTTACGGTAGGTAATCAGAGCAGTAATTAAGTGTATTAACCATACTGCACTCGTCATATCATCTTGCTGACACAGAGTGTTTTTTATGGAGCGCCTATGTAACTATTTTCATGGATAATTCATGCGGCCATCACTAAGAACCACCGCTAAAGTATATCTAATTTATCGTTGAATTATTAAAACGTGGAGTAAACTTTGTTTTCACCATTTGCAGCATTTTTGTTTTTCTCTGCACATTATGGCGATGGCTAAAAGCTTTAATTGAATGGGAAGTATTATCTATTTTCCATCATAGCACAACCCCGTACTGGAACGGATAACGTCATTACTAGTTAGGGAATTATAAATAACAGGGGGGAAAACAATCGCCCGCGATCAATTCTTCGGCATTTTTTAGACCATTTTACATATATAAAATGTTGTTTATTTTATTTTTTTGCTTTTAAATGGAAGTATAATACTTATTCTGGTTTTGCGGACAGTAGGAGAAAATATTGATTCTTACACGAAAATGTGCTGCAGTCAGCCCAACAGAGGGAGAGCGTGAGTCAAGAGACTTGTTTCTATATGGAGCAAATTACCTAATGCTGCTACTTTGTGATAGCAACCGGAGTGCTTAGTTGATTGGTGCATTGCAAATTTCAACCCTTTAACTTTAGTGGTGGCTGTGATTGATGTGTGTGGGGATTAGTCTACCAGTGGCAATGCCGTATCCCGAACCATTACACTTCCTAATGCATTTACATTTACTCCAGCTTTTTCTCTATATATGCCCTCACATACCCTGCAATCTATCATGATCCCTGCAGATTGAGGATTCCCTGTTTACTTCTCTGCCGGCAGCAGCATTTCTCCTCCCATGTTATGTTACATAAATTGGAATGCAAGTGATATCCCAAACATGTAACAATGGCTGGACGGATAGGCCGCGGGATTATTGCTGTGTGTTTTCCATTGCAGATTTAAACCAGTTTTTTGGAAAGGAAAGATGAAAATCAGATCATATTGAACAATTAGTAGTGTGTGTAACTATAAATGAAGACATGCAGAGGTTGGAGCTTTCCTATTTTGTATAGTTTTGTTGTATTTTTTTGTTTTTTCTTCTTTTCTTCTTTAAAACCCCTTAACAACCGCGGGCAGTAATATTACATCCTAGCACTCATAGTGTTACTGCCCGCAGTCTGCTGTTGACAGCTTGCAGCGGTCGGCGCACATCTCAGCGGATTTTCACAGCTGAGATGTGTGCCTGCTAGGCACGAGCAAAATTGTTATCTGCTCGTGTCGTTTAACCCCTTAAATGGCGCTGGCAATATGTGACAGCGCCATTATAACAGCATCGGCGGTAAACATTTATTCACCGGCCGATACCAGAAGTCACGTGACTTGATCACGTGACTTTCGGTGGTTGTCATGATAGCACAGGGTCATGTGATGACTCCTGTAGCTCACATGAATTACTTTCGGTTTCACCCGATTGCTGATCCATATAGCCCCCTAGGGGGACTAGTAAAATTAAAAATAAAAAAAAAACTTAAAAAAAGTTTTAAAAAATGTAAAAAAATAAAAATAAAAAAAACCTTAAAGTTCAAATCACCCCCCTTTCGCTCCATTGAAAATTAAAGGGTAAAAAAAATATACACACATTTGGTATTGCAGCTTACAGAAATGCCCGATCTATCAAAATATAATCTCAATTAATCTGATCAGTAAACGGCGTAGCGGCAAAAAAAATTCCAAACGCCAAAATTATGCTTTTTGGTCACCACAAATTTTGCGCAAAATGCAATACAGGCGATCAAAACGTATCATCTGCGCAAAAATGGTACCGTTAAAAACGGCAGCCTGAGACGCAAAAAATAAGCCATCACTGAGCCATAGATCCCGAAATATGAGAACGCTACGGGTCACGCAATATGGCGTAAAACGTGCGCCGATTTAATTTTTAACCCCTTATATAAAAGTAAACCTATACATGTTTGGTGTCTACGAACTCGTACTGACCTCACGCATCACACCAACACATCAGTTTTACAATATATTGAACACAGTGAATAAAATATCTCAAAAGCAATAGTGCTATTGCACTTTTTTTGCAGTTTATCCGCATTTGGAATTTATTTGCGGTTTTACAGTACACTATATGGTAAAACTTATGATTTCATTTAACGGTACAGCGCGTTCCGCAAAAAATGTGCCTTCACATGATCATATTGACTGAAAAATAAAAAAGTTACGTCTCTCGGAAGAATGGCATAAAAAAAAACAGAAAGCGATAAATCGGTCGGTCGTGAAGGGGTTAAAATAAGCTGTACACGATTACACAATGTCAGCCATCACAGTGCACATAAGGGCTGTACATATCCTGAATGGCTATTAAACATAGGGACCCCCATACAGCAGTATGCAAAGTCATGCTGGGCAAAATCTAGCCCAGATTGGTCAATGAGACCATTGCACAAACTCAAATTGGCATGTAAAATAGGAGAACAAGAGTCAAAAGGTGCCAAAAAGTGAATAACATTTTATTATTACAGACATATTTGTGCAACCAGCAAAAAAGGTTAAAAACACAAAGGGATGTGAAGAGGCATAAGCAGGACCGCCAAATTGAATGGTGTAGAGAGATGACCAATATCATAAATAAAGCGTACGGGGGAATGTCAGAGCAAGAATTGGAAGGACAATACATATAAAGTGCATGTGCATAATTACATATAAAATAGTCCGCTGAGACGCCCCCAAGACATACATCAATTCTGGTCCAATCATTTAAATAAGGCAGCATAAACAAAGTAAAGTGGCCAGTGCATCTTAAAGTGGCCAGTGCATGATCCTGGGTATGCAGAAAAGAGGCTCCCCCATACCCCACCAACGTTGGCTGCCTTCTCCCTCCCTGAGGAAGCCGAACTTGAGCACGGGGCTCAAATAGGCGAAACATACGTTGGCTGCCTTCTCCCTCCCTGAGGAAGCCGAACTTGGGCACGGGGCTCAAATAGGCGAAACGTACGTTGGCTGCCTTCTCCCTCCCTGAGGAAGCCGAACTTGAGCACGGGGCTCAAATAGGCGAAACGTACGTTGGTGGGGTATGGGGGAGTTTCTTTTCTGCATACCCAGGATCATGCACTGGCCACTTTAAGATGCACTGGCCACTTTACTTTGTTTATGCTGCCTTATTTAAATGATTGGACCAGAATTCATGTATGTCTTGGGGGCGTCTCAGCGGACTATTTTATATGTAATTATGCACATGCACTTTATATGTATTGTCCTTCCAATTCTTGCTCTGACATTCCCCCGTACGCTTTATTTATGATATTGGTCATCTCTGTACACCATTCAATTTGGCGGTCCTGCTTACGCCTCTTCACATCCCTTTGTGTTTTTAACCTTTTTTGCTGGTTGCACAAATATGTCTGTAATAATAAAATGTTATTCACTTTTTGGCACCTTTTGACTCTTGTTCTCCTATTTTACATATCCTGAATGGCGTAGAAATCTCTATTGTTTACTCTTTTCGCTATTTCAGCTATTACATTTTCTGTACGAATGGCAGATTTTATTTCACAGGTTATTTCCCAAATCACCTTATCCTATGAAAAAGGGATACCCTTGCTGATAGTTTGGGATCTGACCACTAGGACCCACAGTAATCCTAGATACATTGCTCTGGAATCTAAGTTCGGGGGTCTAAATCCCCCAAGAACGGACCCTTCAGCCCCATATTAAATAGAGTGGAGTTGCGCATGTTTAGCCTCCACTCCACTCATTATCTATGGGACTGCTGGAAATAGCTGAGCGCTGTGCTTGGTTTTCTTTTGCAGTCTTTTTGATTAGAGAGGGGCCAAGCATGGTCACCTCCACTCCATTCATTATCTATGGAACTGCTGGAAATAGCTGAGTCCGTGCTTGGCTTTCTTTTGCAGTCTTTGTGATTAGAGTGGGGCCAAGCATGCTCACCTCCACTCCATTCAAGACGGGGCTGCAGAGCCCTGAACTTGGGATCTCTGGACATCCCAGCGGTCAGACCCCCGTGATCAGAGATTTGTCCCCTCAGCTACAGAATGAGCGTAAATTTGGAATGACCCTTTAAAGGGAACCTGTCACCAGTTTTGGGGCCTATAAGCTGCGTCCACCACCAGTGGGCTCTTACATACATGCAGCATTCTAACATGCTGTATAGAAGAGCCCAGGCCGCTGTGTAGAACGGAAAAATTACTTTATAATACTCACCTAAGGGACAGTGCGGCGCAGAATGGTCAGATGGGTGTATCCATTCTCCGGTGTCGGCACTTCCTCTTTTGGCCATCTTTGTCCTCCTTCTTCTGAAGCCTGGGTGCATGTCATGCACACAAGCTGGCATTGAGGTCCCACGTAGGCGCACTACAATACTTTAATCTGCCCTGCTCAGGGCAGATCAATATGTACCTGCGCAGGACCTCATTGTCGGCTTGTATGGATGACGTAGGACGCGTCATGCACCCAGGCTTCAGAAGAAGGAGGACAAAGATGGCCGAAAGAGGAAGAGTGTGTACCAGAGATCTGTGACACCAATCTGACCAGTCTGCACCGCCTTCCCGGGTGAGTATTATCAAGTGATTTTTATGTTATACACAGCGGCCTGGGCTCTTATATACAGCATGTTAGAATGCTGTATATAAGAGCCCACTGGTGGTGGCCACAGCTTTTTATAGTCGCCAAATCTGGGGACAGGTTCCCTTTAAGTTCTGATTCTGTTCATGAAGAAGGAAGCCTCAGCTATTCCTGCCGTTGGAAATGGTGAGTGTGGATAGTGAGAATCTTGCATTTGTTTAAAAAAAATCATATCATTTCACCTGCAAATGAATAAAGTTTCTGTAACCGCTACCTATTAAAGTCACCTAAAACTATACCCCTACATAATAGTTCACCCCTATAATACTTTGTGATTAGCTGTAAACACTACGGAGGGCTTGCCATTATCAGCCAAACCCCAGACTAAATTTCTGCATAGGAATTACAAGAAAGATCATATATATATCTTTTGGGAATGTTTAGCTTCTTTCCAGTGCTGGTATATGTTCTTGCTTTGGATAAGTAAGAATGTGAAGAAGAACAGATCTGAACACTCTTGTTCAGGAGATCACAATGGACATAGGAATCCTATTTTTATGGTTTTTTTATACCACAGCTTGATATCTAATGGCTGAAGTATGATAAGTTGTGGTGGTTTAAGCCACTTTCATTAACAATTGCTTCTCTTTATCTCTCACTTCGGCTTTATGGATTTAAATTTAAGGCTAAGACTCTGCTCAAGGGGGATACCGGCTCTCATTGAAGAGCCCGAACTCTATATGAAGACTTATTTTCAAGTCAATACTGCATAGATAAAAACTAAGTAGCTATATCAACAAAACTAGAGATCAATCTGTAAACATCAATGTTATAGAACTATTGCCCATCATCAGCGCAGAGTAGGCTATTGGTGGGCTGAATTTGATGACTTACGAGCAGCTCAGGAAGAATATTGCCTTCCTTTCAAGAGACCCAACACAGTATGGAGACTAATTTTCAAGGCAAGCAAATTTGCCAAATCATTGCTTGAAATGGAGAGAAGTAGCATTAAGAAATGCTATTCAGTAATGGCACACGTAGCTGTTCTCTAATCTTGAGTTTCACATCAGAAATGTTCACTTTGGTTTCATTAATAGAGTTCTAATAAATGCGGCAGTTCGTAACTCAGACTAATCAGAAGCCGAAAATGCGATATAATTCACTGAAAAGGTTATTACATTACAAGATGTAACTGACCAGCGCTGTACTCATTGATACAAGGGCAGGCTACAGACAAGTCACACAGCTACATGCCTTCTGGCAGGTTCACAATTCTTACCTTCCTTTGATCAATGGGGTGTTTCCTTTAGTATTCTATAATTGATTTGTAACAAAATAAATTTGTTACAAATTCACTCAAAAATGTTTGATTCACGCAAGACTCGGCAAAATAATGTAAAGTTGGGAGGGGCTTGAAAAACCTCTTAACTTGCATCTACTTACCCCCCCACTCCATACCTCTCCCACCACCATTGATCCTCCGATCGACTTCTTCTATTTTTTCTCTTTCTAAGCCTGCAATGCTGCTGTACTTTTACTAGGCCGTATACCATCAGGTTGCGGTGTAACTCACGTCAATGTCAATGATGTGCAGTCATGTCACATATAAGGGCCTGGAAAGAGAGGAAAATAGAAGACATATATGGAGGGTGAAGAGGAGGGGCGCTTAAAGGGAACCTGTCACCACTTTTTTAGCCTATAAGCTGTGGCCACCACCACTGGGCTCTTATTTACAGCATTCTAACATGCTGTATATAAGAGCCCAGGCCGGGGGTATAACATAAAAAACACTTTATAATACTTACCTAATGGTCGCGCTGTGGGCCTTATGGGCGTCTCCGTTGTCAGGTGCCAGTGCCTCCTCTTTCGGCCATCTTCGTCCTCTTTCTGAAGCCTGGGTGCATGACGCGGCTACGTCATACACTTGCCGGTCCTGCGCAGGCACACTACAATACTTTGATCTTCCCTGCTCAGGGCAGATCAAAGTGCGCCTGCTCAGGACCTGAATGCCAGCGAGTGTGTATGACGTTGGACCAGACATCCGACGTACATTTCGCAGCTACGCTGGCTGTTGATCATCCATGATTAAGGCAGCGTAGTTGCGAAATGTACGTCGAATGTCTCTGGGGGCTCCAACCTAACCGCCTGCTTGTTCCCACGCTGCCACCTCGGTACGGTAATATGCTTCTCTGCTTTTTCCCCCTCTCACTGGGACTTATATTTTAGCCATTGGGCTGGTCCAATAATTAGGAGGGTTGATCTTAGCAGTGCAGCAGCGTGATGTAACTTCAGCATTGGTCCAAGCCCGCCCACCTACCTCTCACTGTTGTATTTTTACATCTTTTAGATTCTATTGTAATACTCATTGTATCCATGAATATGAATTGGTTTTAATCTTTGTACATCAATAAAGCCTTTATATTTATCCCTTTAAAAGTTTTTTTGTTTTTGTTTGAACTCTTTCCTGGGAGGTTTGTTTCCACTATGCAAATAAAATTTCCTGAGTGAATTTGAGACAATCTAGTGAATTCCATTTATGGTAGATTCACACATCTCTAGTAATAATAGTGATACTACCACATTATTTTTATCTGGAGGATGCATACAGTATATAACGTGTGTGTGTGTGTGTGTAAACACTGAGCAAAAATATAGATGACTTTCCTCAGGGCTATGGGGTACTCGGTTCCGGGTTGTGTACTACTGGGATGTGTCACTGGGTGGCCGTTGTCCGGTTGCGTGACCCCGGGTGTCGCTTTAAAAGGGGTTATGTACAGGGGAATGTGTAATAAAGTTTATGTCGTGACGCCATTTGTGAGTTGCGGTTATGGAGATAGAACCGCCACTGCACAGTCTCTCCGCTGGGGCTGATGTTGACGGCAGCCTGGATATTGGGCCCTCCGAAAGTAGGGCCGTGGCGGTAGGTGATGGAGATAGGCGTGGAAAGAAGGTAGGCCACACAGGTGTTGCAGTGTAACTGGTTCTCACAGTGGTTGGTAACTGGTACCCGGAGGAAGGCTGATGTTCACCTCGGGTTCCCTTAGTCCCAGAGCCGGGTTAGTGACCTGGTGGCTTCTTTCCCCTACACCTTTCTCCAGTTGGTGGGTCCCTGTGGCTTGGAGCGTCTGGAAGTCCCCTACTGTTAGTCTCTCAGTCTCTGGTCTGTACAGCGGGCAGTGTGAACCCTGTAGGGTCGGTATTCCATTCCGGTCCCTGGTTCTCCCGTTACTGCTGGTGCCCCCCGACTTCTGAGGTCAGTGAGGTCCTGGATGGTCCTCTTACTGTGCAGATTTTATCAGGTCTGCCTGGAGCGTTTGCCTGACCTAGGGCTCTGTACCTCGTCGGTGCTATGGTTCTGGGAGTACTCCACCAACAACCACACGCCTGGGCCTTCAGGTCACCGTCACACTCCCGAGTCAGTGCAGTTACATCCGTCTACTCTCACTTCCACTTACTAACTGTCTGTCCCCCCACCTGGTTGTCGTCGAGTGGACTGGATCAGCTCCACCCCTGGTTGGCCATCCATCGGGTCCAACTCTAGTCTGTCACCAGTCTGTGGATGGGGAATACTGGGATTTTAATGTGTTTTGCTGTTACCGGCACTGGTCTTCAGGTTCCTGGGGGCTAGGCCCTGCATCTTTCACAGGATGCAGGATCTTGTAGTGCCCTGATGGGTTCAGGGGCGCTACATAGACACAACACTATTTTGGTTTTGATAAAAATTTTCATGAGCTGAACTCAAAGATCTAAGACTTTTTCTTTGTTCACGAAAGGCCTTTTTCTCTTATTAAATATTGTTCACAAATTTGTCTAAATCTTTTAGTGAGCACTTCTCCTTTGCCGAGATAATTCATCCACCTCACAAGTGGGGTATATCAAGATACTGATTAGACAGCGTGATTATTGCACAGTTGTCCCTTAAGGCTGCTTTACACGCTGCGACATCGCTAAAGCGGCCTTTAGGTTGGCCACAGTAAAAGGTCACTCCAAAATGTGCAGTTTTATCACACAGTACAATGCCACAGATGTAGCAAGTTTTGAGGGAGCATACAATTGGCATGCCGACCTTGCGTTTTATGTAGAGTAGGGAAAATAACTATGTGATACACTGCCAGTTTTGCAAGTTTTCCCACCTATAAAGAATGGAGAGGTCTGTAATTTTTGTCAAAAGACAAAACAAACTAATACCTAGTCTTCCAATATGACCTCAGGATCCAGAAGAGTGGAGAGATGCGGTGGCTGACCTCCATCAGTATGGAGTAGGAAACGAAGAAAAAACGTTCTCTCACTCAAGTGGTGAAAAATGCTTTATTGTGCTTACATATAATTAAAATCATAGTGGGGTAAAGATCCCCTCTCTGCAACGCTGACACGTTTCAGTGGAAAAAAACACCTTACTCATAGGCAGTATGTGATATACTGTATGTGGATACGTGCAAAAAGAGGCTGAGTCCTGCACCACTCGTGCGTCTCCGTTACCCGGATGATGAGCTTTCACTTGCAGGAGCTTGCAGCACCAATATAGGAATTACTCCAGACACAGCGTGCTGGTCAGGTATGGAGGTACGATCCAATCAACAGGGTAAGATGAAAAATGACCGCAAAACAGCTGCTATACCGGATGTTCTTTTATTCAATCTTAGTGCAGGATAAAAATCGCGGCGGGAGGAGACCTGGATACCGGCCCCTCACAGAGGACGTCGGCCCGTAGAAGCCTAGTTACAGGTGAAACGGCCGTCGTCCTCTGTGAGGGGCCGGTATCCAGGTCTTCTCCCGCCGCGATTTTTATCCTGCACTAAGATTGAATAAAAGAACATCCGGTATAGCAGCTGTTTTGCGGTCATTTTTCATCTTACCCTGTTGATATACTGTATGTGGAACCTTGGCTAACGAGAACAATCCATTCTGGGACTGTGCTTGTTAACCAAGTTACTCGTTCAGCAAAGCAAGATTTCCCATAGAAATCATTGCAATGCAGACAATTCATTCCACAACTTGTTAAATGTCCCATCCTGGTACCCTATTGTGCCATTCCACACATGCACAAACACGTGCAAACACGCACAAACACACACACGCACATATTATGCTCACCTTACCTTCCGTTCCATCGCCAGTCTCCTGGGACTTGATGTTTGCTAGTACGGGCTGTGTATCGGCTAACCATCATGATGAGGGAGGAACTTCCGCACCCAGAGCGCTGACGTCAAAGGCAGGAGCCGCTTGCCTCTGATTGGTCAGCGCGCTGCCTTTGAGTAGCGGCTGACAGGGGAAGTTCCTGCATTGTCGTGATGCTTGCCGATACACATCCTGGAGCGGCGAACTACAAGACCCAGGAGGCCGGCGATGGAACAGAAGGTACACACATTATGCTCACCTTACCTTCCGTTCCTTCGCCGGCCTCCTGGGTCTTGTAGTTCGCCGCAAGGATTCCTCCCTCGTTGCGATGTACCGGCGAACTACAAGAACCATGAGGCCGGCGTATGAACGGAAGGTAAGGTGAGCATAATACTGTGTGTGCGTGCGTGTGTGTTTGTGTGTGTTTTGTGCGTGCTTATGTGTGTTTGTGTGGACTGCAAGAGCGGGTCAGAGCGCGGTGGATGTACGGAACCAGAAGTGTGTGTAGTGAGTATTTTGCTCGTACAGCAAAGCTTTCTCATAAACCGAGTTACAAATTTACAGAAAGCTTTGCTTGTTAAGCGAAATTCTCGTTAACTTCGTTACTCGTTAAGTGAAGTTCCACTGTATGTATATATATATATATATATATATATATATATATATGTGTGTGTGTGTGTCATAGTCATATATATATATATATATATATATATATATATACTTTTTACAATAAACTTCTGAAGTGCCATTATCTATGTAATGACAGTGAAGCAAGTCTAGTAATATCTCGGGTAGTGTACTGCTAGTTGCAGGTAAATCTATACTCCATAATGAGATTGAATGGATGCCAGGGCTTATTTCTTCCTGGGTGCCCTCTAATAGATGTGCCATGGTAGGTAGCTGCTAGCATGTGCATTCAGTACAGGCTAAATAGTCAGGACTATTCTTCTTGCTCTCAATCCTATGGAATAAAAAGTAAATGAAAACGATGTCAGCGAGATGCTGTAAGGGGATGAGTATGCGAGCGAGCTCACAGCCCACCGGAGGGGTATGAGATCATAAGAATGCCAAAGCTCTGAGCAATGAGGCTTATTCCTAGCAGCGGGACTGTAAAATACAAGACATGCGGTATGATCTCACCTCACTCCTTCCCTCAGCCTCTATACACAGTCACAAACACACACTCCTCCTCTTACAAAGACCTCAGGGGATGCTACGACTGAGAAGGCTCTAATCCATGTCTGAGTCGTTAATCAGTGTAGCACACTCTCCGGTCTTTTCATCTGCAGCACAGCAGTATATGCCGTACACTGCCCAGTGCTATAGCACATGTCCCTGCTCTGGAGAGATTGAGGTGCCTTTGGTGCCAGTTTCCTAAGATCTTAATGAGCTGATGTCGGCGTGTGTACCAGGCACACATGCTCGTCAGTAATTGGTGCCATCATTAGTTCACAAGCCAGAGGCCAGTATTAGGACATAGGCTGTAAACCTATGGTGTCATGGTACTCATGAATAAGGAAACTGTATAATTCTATTGTATTTTTAGCTATTTCTAACATGTCCAAGCTTTTTGGTATTCAGCTGAGAGATCCTTTGTATTTGGTATTGATACTGTCCGATCAAGAGAAAATTAACATGGTATAACATGGGGTTCCACTAGCAATGTATGCTATGGTGTATACTGACTGCTACCCAATAGCTTTGGTTTTTTTTACGGTTCTTTAACCTATGGTAGATAAGAGCATACTTGTATTGATAGTATGAATTTGTTTATTGCATTTCTGTGCTATGTGTTCTGTTCTGTAATCTTTAGATTAATTGTCCTGGACCTCTGAGTATTGCAATCCCTTATTATATATTCTCAAAAGGTTTACCATACCCAATAAAGTAATGAAAGCCTCCGCGTTCGTCTGTCTTGTCTCTCTGGCATTAAGTGTTTAACTGTGTCTCTACAGGGTAAGTTTTACCTGCTGATCGAAGAGCTGAGCCAACTAGTCCGTTCCCTGGTGCCCATACAGCTGTGGTATAAATACATCATAGGTGACGATCCTTCAAGCGCATATTTCTTAGGAAGCATCCTAATAATCCTGTATAGTTTGTGTAAGGTGAGTTGGACATTTCTTGTCACAGCAAGGACGGTGTTACCTGGTCCAAGATAATCTGTTCTGAAGGGCACTAATGGGGGATACATTTCATATCAGAAATAAATTCTAGAACAGACCCCCTCCCCCCGGCAATCAGCAACTTACCACTGATATTGGAATATAAGATAACTTGACAAAGTGGGAATAAGCCTTTAAACTGTGTCCTAGTTGGGACATTTGCATATTAAATTTAATTTACATTACATGGGTTGTTCATTACTTTTAACACAGGCTAATAATAGGCCCATGGTGGTGTGAAAAGAGGAAAAAACAGGACCCTACTTCTTCCCAGTAGAGTTCTCACACCAAGTCTCCTGGCTTCCTCCTCCAGCAAAAGGCATCTGTGTAAGATAAAATTTTGGGCTCCAGATTTTAAAAAGGATATTGGGAAGATAGAGTTGTTTTAAAGGCTGCAACTAGATAATTACATGGGATGGAAGGTTACGAGAGGTTAGAAAAGTTGGGCTTGTTTAGCTTTGAAAATAGAAACACCTCAGATAAGATCTCATTTATGAGTATACATACGTGTGTAGCAGGGGCGTAACGACCGCGGTCGCAGAGGTCGCCACTGCGACCGGGCCCGCAGGGTTATAGGGGCCCGGCAGCCGCTCTGCAGAGCCGGCTCTTCTCTGTAAGAGAGGAGATGCACCATGTAGGGGGCGACCGCCAGGGGGCCAGCCCGTGAGTCGGGGGGCCCGATGTCAGTAGAGGGGCCCCTGACCTGGAGAGAATCACCAGGCATTTCCGAGCTGTGTGCTCCTGCACAAAAAACGAAATCCATCCTGTCAGGACCTGCGATGATGTCATGTGACTGTGTGGGAGGAGACACAGGATTGCCGGGCAGAAAGGAGAACATAGTGATTCCTGACGTAGATTGAGATACATGACTGGTAATGAGAAAAAAGGGGACATGAGGTGGGGTGCAGGGTGAGTGGCATGTGAGGGCTGCAGACTGTGACAGAAGGATGTGAAGGGGTGCAGAGTGTTTGAGAGGGGTAAGTTGGGGTACAGGCTGGGTGAGATATGTGGGACAGGGTGTGTGACATATGTAGATGTAATTATTTAAGAAAAATTCCGGCACTCGTAGGTCAAAAAATGTGTTTTATATTTATTTATTTCATGGTCAGTAAATCAACGTTTCGGCAGATGCCTTCTTCAAAACTAATTCAGGTTTATGTGATATAGGATAAAATTGTATCCTTGTTATAGTATAATTCAAAGATGGAAAAAATGGCACATTCTCCTGCTGACCACCGGCCATTCAGCCATTCAGATAGCAGCACTGCACTATTATCACCCCCCCCCTAGGGAAATATCCAGCACATTGTCCTTACTTATTCTCTCATAGAGACATCTTCATGCTTGCCATTTATTCCATCTTTGAATTATACTATTAAAAGGATACAATTTTATCCTATATCACATAAACCTGAATTAGTTTTGAAGAAGGCATCTGCCGAAACGTTGATTTACTGACCATGAAATAAATAAATATAAAACACATTTTTTGGCCTACGAGTGCCGGAGTTTTTCTTAAATTATTACTGTGGTTTCTCCTGAGCACCACATATCAGTGAGCCAGGCCATTTTTTTGATTATATGTAGGGGTGTGTGTGTGTGTGTGTGTGATATTGTGGGTGCAGGCTTTGTGGGGAGCAGGGTGTGTGATATGGGGGTGCAGACTGTATGGGGAGCAGGGTGTGTGACATATGGGGGTGTAGTGTGTGTGATATGGGGGGTGCAGGCTGTGTGGGGAGCCTGGTGTGTGACATATGGGGGTGTAGTGTGTGTGATATGGGGGGCGCAGGCTGTGTGGGGAGCAGGGTGTGTGACATATGGGGGCACAGGGGTTGGAAGGAGAAGAGAGGTACTTGTTTTTTTATTTTGCTGGCCGCATGACACGTAGAGGCCGGGGGAGGGGGTTTGGCTGCATGATACATGGAGGCCCTGGGGGGGCTGGCTGCATGACACTTAGAGGCCCTGGGAGGGCTGGCTGTATGATACCACATGGAGGCCCTGGGGGGGCTGGCTGCATGATACATGGAGGCCCTGGGGGGGGGACTGGCTGCATTATACATGGAGGCCCTGGGGGGGCTGGCTGCATGATACATGGAGGCCCTGGGGGGGGCTGGCTGCATGATACATGGACGCCCTGGGGGGACTGGCTGCATGACACATGGAGGCCCTGGGGGGGGGGGGCTGGCTGCATGATACATGGAGGCCCTGGCGGGCTGGCTGCATGATACATGGAGGTCTATGGGACTGCATAATAAACATGAAGGACACCTTATACATGGACTAGGGGTGCATTATACATGGAGGAGTATGGGGCTGCATAATACAATATGAAGATTTATGGGACTGCATTATAATACATACAGGACTATGGGGGCTACATTATAATATATGGAGGACTATGGAGGCTACCTTATACATGGACTATGGGGGTGCGTTATAAAACATGGAGGACTATGGGGTACAGTATAAAATATGGAGAACTATGGGGTGAATTATAATATATGGAGAACTATGGGAAATGCATTATATGACATGGAGGACTATGGAGGTGCATTCTAATATATGAAGGGTTATGTGGGACCCTTTATACTATATGGAAGGCTATGTGGGGGCCATTATAGTATTTGTAGAACTATATACTAGGGGGGACAAAGATACAAGCAAGGCATGGGAATGTTTTGTGCTGAGGGAAAAAGGCTCTTTCCCTCAGCACCCAGCTTTCCCATGCTCTGCTGTACATCTTCTCTCAGCTGATATGGAAAAGCTGGGTGCTGAGGGAAAGATGTATAGCAGAGCATGGGGAAGCTGGGTGCCGAGGATAAGATGGATATCAGATCATGGGAAAGCTGGGTGCTAATAGAGGGATTTCAGATCATGGGAAACCTGGGTCATGTGGGTAAAAGCCAAGTGTCAGCGTCATGATCCTGTACCCCAAGTGTCGGTGTCATTATCCCGTACCCTAAGTGTCGGTGTACGTGGAGGAGGGCCCCGGTCCAGATTTTGCACCAGGGCTCATCAAACTCTAGTTATGCCACTGGTGTGTAGTTAATACAAAGGACTGGCACATGACTTTTTCCTTCCAAGGACCTGGCAAAGGACAAGGTGGCATCCATTACGTGTAGAGGAATGAAGATTTCATCAGCTATATAGAAAAGAGTTCTTTACAGTTAAAGCAGTCAGACTATGGAAAGCCCTACCACAAGTGACTATAATGGCAGATACATTGACAGCATTTAAAAATGGCTGGATGTTTTCCTCACAATAAGGCCGTAGTCACACTTGCGACTGACTCCCACGTGACTCACATCGCATCACCCGGCTTCTCTCTGGACAGGAGCGTCTCGGCTGCATAGAAGTATATATAGCCGACCCCCTCTTGTCCGGAGGGCGGCAGACCTTTCCGTGTTATGCGATGTGAGTTACGTGGGAGTCAGTCGCAACCTACCTAACCAACTCTACCTATAGTGAATGTCTAACTGGTAGAGAAAGTGTGAACTTGATTGATCTGGGTCTTTTTCCAACCTATGTAACTGTATGGTGACTGTTTAAGCCACTGGCTGCATCAGTCATGTTCATTTGAACCAGAAGAAATAGTTTCTTGGCTATCTGTTTTGGCTCAGATGGAATGGCCGCACCAAGTAATTGCAGCGATCAGCGTTCGCTCATTTGCTCTAGTGGTTACCTGACCTAACTAGTGAGAAGCCAGGAGAATAGTGACTGGGGTCCACTAGGTGAGTTTTTTTCTTCTCCAATACTCTGATCCTATTATCCAACCTTGTAAAAGTAGTAGACAACACCTGAAAAGCATATCTTTCTAAATACATTACTTATCCTAATTCAGAGTAATGTGGGCTTTACACGAGACAACTGATCGTGCGATGCATCGTCGGGGTCACGGTTTTCGTGACGCACATCCGGCATCGTACACGACGTCATCTTGTGTAACACCACCTAGCAACGCAGTATCGCTCACAAATCATGAGTAGTGTACTCGTCGCTAGGTTTCATAAAATTGTTTAATTAAAATGGCGGCGGTTGTTCATCGTTTCCGTGGCATCACACGTTGCTCCGTGTGACACCACGGGAACGATGAACAGCAGCTTACCTGCCTCCCGCGGCACCCGACGGCTTAATGGAAGGAAGGAGGTGGGCGGGATGTTTACATCCCGCTCATCTCCGCTCCTCCGCTTCTATTGGCCGGCTGCCGTGTGACGCCGAACATCCCTCCCACTCCAGGAAGTGGACGTTCGTCGCCCACAGCGAGGTCGTCCGGAAGGTAAGTACGTGTGACGGGGGTTAAACGAGTTTGTGCGCCCCGGGCAACTAATTGCCTGTGACGCAAAAACGACGGGGGCAGGTACGATCGATCGTGCTATCGCACAATCGGTCGTCTCGTGTAAAGGAGGCTTAACACCCTCTTTTATACTTTAGTGCTTAAAGGAGTGGTTCACTATTCAGCATAAGTGGCCACATCTCTGTAAAACTCATAGGGAAGGCATTTCTCAAATACTTTGTGTAGTACATTGCGCCTCTGAGCAGCGCTATTGCGGTCCAGTCATCTCCATCAAGTGACTCCTGGGTTCCGTGACCTCTGAGATCTGGTGATGTCACATCAACTTCCAGTTCATAAGCAAGGATGGTTGACCTTAGGGAGATCAACATCCAACACCGTGGAGACACCATCACGTGTTTCTCAACGCAGTGATTCTAGAGCAATGCCCCCTGGGAAATATTCAAAACAAGAAAGCCTGCGGAGACACATCACATGTTTCTCAACGCTGTCAGGAAATTAGCCAGGTCTTTCACCGGGAAGGAAAAACCACGGGAAGGGCAGTCTCCAGTTAAGAAGACCACCTATGCCAAACATGGCATCCATCCACAGACAGCTGTTTCGGGGTATTTGCCCCTCATCAGTGTGGAGTAGGAAACTGGCTAGTGGGAGCAATGCCTAGTAGAAGACTACATAAGCAAGGATGGTTTCCTGCCAGCGTTGAGAAACATGTGATGGTGTCTCCGCAGGCTTTCTTCTTTTTTTTTTAATATCAGCTTCCAGTTGACTCGACATCACCCAGGCCGGCCCCAGTCTCCGTGAGTGACTGGGCTGTGGATGGAGTTTCACCGCTTGTCAGAGCCCAGCATCGCTCCTGTTTGCAGCATTCTGCAGTGAAGTAGAAACCAGGGAGATGCTGGGCTGTGATGTGCGGTGAAACTGCGCCTACAGCTCAGTCACTCAGGGAAGTTGATGTGACCTCACTGGATCTCAGAGGTCACGGAGCCCGGGGGGGTCATGTGATGGGGAAAAGTGGACCGCAGTAGCGCTGCTCAGAGGCTGAATGTACTGCACAGGGTATTTGAGAAAAGCCTTCTCTATGAGTTTTTTCAGTGATGTGGCCACTAATGCTGAGTAGTGAACCACCCCTTTAATTAAACCTCTGGTGAATTTTATTGGAAACAATCAGCAAGCTTGCTTTTATCCACACCTGTAACAGCATAGCTGAGCTCTTTTAATTTAGTGGAAGTTATCAATAAGGGGCATGGCGCCTTCAATATAACTATAGGGATGAAGGGTGCATCATACCAATTCTACATTGTGCTATACAGACTTGACCTACTATAATAAGTATTTTACAAACAGAATCCTTATACTTCCATTTTTTTTCAAGACAAAAAACATATGTTATTGTATTACCCTACGTAGTCTTAATGATTTACAATTACCTTATATCTTTTGTTTCTGGCATGTTTTGTTTTCACCTGCCAAGGCCTCATGCACACTGGTGTATTACAGCTCTTTACAATCGTCAGGTTATAAAGTCATGGCCAAAAGTGTTGGTATCCTTGAAATTGTTCCAGAAAATAAAGTATTTCTCACAGAAAATTATTGGAATTACATAGCATTTGCTATACACATATTTATTTCCTTTGTGTTTATTGGAATAATACAAAAAAATCTGATAAAAAAAGGAAAATTGGACATACTTTTGCACAACACCTCAAAATTGGGCCAGACAAATTTTTGGCATCTTTTCAGAATTGTGGGTAAACAACTTGTTGTTTTAAGCATGTGATGCTAGTTCAAACTCACCTGTGGCAAGTAACAGGTGTGGTCAATATGAAAATTGCACCACAAACCATATAAAAAGTGAAGAAGTTAAGTCAATCTTTGCATTATGTGTCTATAGGACAGAAAGAGGAGAAGAGAACAGTCTGAGGACTTGAGAACCAAAATTGTTGAAAAATATCAAGAGTCTCAAGGTTACAAGTCCATCTCGAGAATCTTGGTGTTTCTTTGTCCTTAGTGCACAACATAATCAAAAAGTTTACAACCCATGGCACTGTAGCTAATCTTCCTGGACGTGGATGGCAGAGTAAAAATGATGAGAGGTTGCAACACAGGATAGTCCGGATCGTGGATAAGCAGCCACAAGCACGTTCCAAAGAAATTCAAGCTGTCCTGCAGGCTCAGGGAATATCTGTGTTAGCGCGATCTATCCATAAAGATTTGAATGAAATAAAACCCTATGGCAGGAGGACCCCACTGATGACACAGAGAGATAAAAAGAAGCTAGACTGCAGTTTGCCAAAATGTACGTGAGCAAGCCAAAATCCTTCTGGGACAGCATCTTGTGGACAGATGAGACGAAGATAGAGATTTTTGGTAAAGAACATCATTCTACTGTTTACCAAAAACGGATTGAGGCCTACAAAGAAATGAACACTGTACCTACAGTCAAATATGATGGAGACTCAAAGATGTCTTTGGGTTGTTTTGCTGCCTCTGGCACTAGGTGCCTTGACTGTTTTCAAGACATCATGAAATCTGAAGATTACCAAAGGATTTAGGGTCACAATGTAGTGTCCAGTGTCTGAAAGCTGGGTGTGTGTCCCAGGTCATGGAACTTCCAGCAGGACAATGACCCCAAACACTCTTTAAAAAGCACTCAGAAATGGATGGAAACAAAGCACTGGAGAGTTCTGAAGTGGCAGCAATGAGTATTGAACACCTGCACAAAGATCTTAAAATTGGGAGATGGCGCCCTTTAAATATGAGAGACCTGGAGCAGTTTTTAAAAGAAGAGCGGTCCAACATTCCAGTTGAGAGGTGTAAGAAGCCTGTTGATGGTTATAGGAAGCGATGGATTGCACTTATTTATTCCAAAGAGCATGCAACCAAATATTACGTTGAGGGTGCAAACAACGTTTTGAAGTTTTGTGTGGAATTATGTCCAATTTGCCCTTTATATTATTTTAGATTTTTTTCCATTCTTTCTGTGTTTTTCTAATACACACACAGGAAATAAACAGAAACGTGGAATTGCAATAATTTTCTGGGAGAAATAATTCATTTTCTGGAACAATTTTTTTAAGGGTTACAACCCTTTCGGCCATGACTGTACCTATTTTGCTTCTGATTCTTTGCACGGGCACAAGGGGTTTTTCTTTTTCTCATTTATATGGAATGTAAAAGGGTCATGGGTTGACTGTATTCTTCAGGAAAATCAATTTATCACACTTTATTTTAGAATGAACATTAAATCATACTTACTGTTATTACATAATATATAATGATGTTTATAAACCTTCATTAATATGTTTTTCTCTTTTAGTCTTTTGACATTTGCGGTCGTATTGGAGGATTAAGGAAAGCCCTAAGGATTCTTTGTCATCCACAGGTAATGTGTAGTTTAACTTTGCAGTGCCAAACTTAAAGAACCACTCCCAATGATTTATTTTTTTTTATTATCCAAACCTATGTAAATGTATCTGTAGTGTAATGTGCTAATTCACTCACCATGTTCCCAGGTTTCCATCACCGCTCTGTTCTTCATTCTGACGCTCCATCGACATAGTGTAAAAGCGACTTCCAGCTCACAATAGACCCCACTGTGAGCCGGAAAGTTGTAACAGCTATCACGTCAATCAGGAGACACACACACACACACACACACACACACATATACATATATATATTATGGTGTGGCAGCACACTGCTATAAATGAACACATAAAGTCCAATATTGGTATATACGTTAAAAACAGAATGTACTTACGTAGGTTATCATAGTTTGATCAAAGACCGCAAAAGCCATCCAACCACATCAAGATGCACATTTAATGTGGATGGACCTTCAACACTATTGTCCTACCTCCCAATGTGCTAAAACCAGCCTCATCTGAATGGGGAATGAAAAAAAACAGACACAGCTTGTAATTAAAATGCACAAATCCACTATGTGCACCTGTGCATTAATTCAGTACAAACGGTGTGCTTGCCCTATATTTTTTCTTTGTTGCAGTGGGGCCCCCTCCAGGGCTCTGCACCCATATTTCCCACAAGGTTTTAATTGCAAGCTGTGCCTGGCCTCCTTTTCATTCCCCTTTCAGATGAGGCTGCTTTGGCTCATGGAGTGGTAGGACACTAGTGTTGAGGGGCCATCAATATTTAGAAACACCTTGACGTGGTTGGATGCCTTTTGCACTCTTTGATAAAAAATGGTAAGTATATTATATTTGTAACATTTATATACATTGAATATTGAAGTTTCATAGTTTTTAAGGTTGAAGGTAGACTTAACTCCATCGAGTTCAACCCATAGCCTAACATGTTGATGCAGAGGAATGAAAAAAAAATATGGGGCAGACAGTAATCTCCACATTAGGGGAAAACATTCCTTCTTTGTCGCTCCATTGGGAGACCCAGACAATTGGGTGTATAGCTTCTGCCTCCGGAGGCCACACAAAGTATTACACTTTAAAAAGTGTAACCCCTCCCCTCTGCCTATACACCCTCCCGTGCATCACGGGCTCCTCAGTTTTATGCTTTGTGTGGAAGGAGGCACACATCCACTCATGCTCCCATTTTAGTCAGCAGCAGCTGCTGATTTTATCGGTTGGAAGAAAAGAGGGCCCCCACAGGGCCCCCGGCATGCTCCCTTCTCACCCCACTAAGTCGGCGGTGCTGTTAAGGTTGAGGTACCCATTGCGGGTACAGAGGCTGGAGCCACATGCCGTTTTCCTTCACCATCCCTTAAAGGCTCTGGGAGAAGTGGGATCCTAACCGGTCATCCATTCACTGGGACCGGGCTCCCTCCGCAGCCCCTGTGGGAATCTGCCGGACAGGAGTCTTTGTATCCTCAGGGACAGGGCCCTGCATCTAAAGGTACTCTGTGTCCCCATGGGGACGGTGCATGGAGCGCTTGTTTCACAGACGCTGCAGCAGCTGCTGGTTTTGTGAAGGCCGAGACTTCCGCGCCGACCGCGCCTGTTTGTCGGCCGCGGTATTAAATTTAGTCCCCGGCTTCATTGCGGCCTAGTACCATAACTCCCGCCCCCGGGCCTGCCAGTCAGGGGTAAGGGCGGGACGGTCGACCTGACGTCGGCAGTGAGGGCTGGAGCATACTTTAGGTTTCCTCCCCCCCCTCACTGATCACTGTGGGGCCCCAGATTCCCGCACTTTACTAGTCGCCGCCCACGGCTCCCTCCTCCCCTGAGAGCTCCGGCAGCCATTTTTACACACATTCTGCCGGTGGAGGATTTCAGGAACGAGCTCTGCAGCTCTGGGAGACCTAAGGCAGGGAATCTGGTGGACACACACCGCTTTGGGCGGTCGGTAAGCCACACCGGTCACCCGGTGCTGGTCCCCCTAGGGTGCCGGAGTGTATATATATATATATTTGTATATATTTTCTCTGTTCGGCCGGGTTGTTTTGCTTTTGGCTATATACCCTCAGTGATCACTCTCCTAGGAGACAACAGCATGTCGTCCACAAGGAGCAAGGGCGCTAAGGCAAAGGGTTTTTTTGCAACCTGTACCTCTTGTGGGGCTATGTTACCTGCAGGTTCCACCTACCCTCACTGTGAGCAATGCTCGACCCCTGTTGCACTTGCTCAGCCGGAGCCTCGGTCACTAGTGGGCCCCTCGGCTCAGGCAGACCCTCCTGCTTCCCCTGTCCAGGCGGCAGGGACAGAGTTTGCAGTTTTTGCTGAGAAACTCTCTTGAGTCGCTTTCACAATCCATGGCTCAGTCTATGGACAAATGGTCTGCCAAGCTACTAGAAGCCTTGCAGTCCAGACCGGTCCTTACACAGGCCCCGGGCACTGTTGGATCATCGCCTCCAGGCCCCTCTCGGTCTGCGCCGCAGCGTGCTCCCGGGGTGGCCCCTAGGTCTCACGTGGAGGACTCCGGCACGGACCACAGTCCCAGACCGGCTAAGCGGGCTCGCTGGGAATCTTCCCCGACTTCCTCACGCTGCTCGGGGTCTCAGCTTGAGGACTCTCTGGAGGATGAGGCGGACGTCGCAGCTCAGGGCTCTGACCCTGACGTTGCTCTCAATCTTGATACACCTGAAGGGGACGCCATAGTAAATGACCTTATAGCGTCCATCAACCAGGTGCTAGATCTTTCTCCCCCAACTCCACCTATAGAGGAGTCGGCTTCGCAGCAGGAGAAACACCAGTTTAGGTTTCCCAAACGTACACGGAGTGCGTTTTTCGATCACTCTAACTTCAGAGATGCTGTCCAGAAGCACAGAGCATTTCCGGACAAGCGCTTTACTAAGCGCCTTAATGACACACGTTACCCCTTCCCCTCTGACGTAGTTAAGGGTTGGGCTCAATGTCCCAAGGTGGATCCTCCAGTCTCTAGACTGGCGGCTAGATCTGTAGTATCAGTTGCAGATGGCTCATTGCTCAAGGATGCCACTGACAGGCAGATAGAGCTCCTGGTGAAATCCATCTATGAAGCCACAGGCGCGTCTTTTGCCCCGGCCTTTGCAGCCGTGTGGGCACTCCAAGCTATCTCAACTTGTCTGTCTGAGATTAATGCGGTCACACGTACCTCTGCTCCGCAAGTTGCGTCTTTGACTTCTCAGGCGTCGGCTTTTTCGTCCTACGCCATGAACGCCGTCCTGGACTCTGCTAGCCGTACAGCGGTAGCATCCGCTAATTCGGTGGCAGTCCGCAGGGCCATGTGGCTACGCGAATGGAAGGCAGACTCTGCTTCCAAGAAGTTCTTAACCGGTTTGCCGTTTTCTGGCGACCGATTGTTTGGCGAACGATTGGATGAAATTATTAAGGAATCCAAGGGAAAGGACTCGTCCTTACCCCAGTCCAAACCGAAGAGACCTCAGCAACGGAAAATACAACCGAGGTTTCGGTCCTTTCGGCCCTCAGCCAAGTCCCAATCCTCCTCGTCCAACAGGCCAGAGAAGGGCCAGAGGAACTCTTATGCGTGGCGGTCTAAGTCACGCCCCCAAAAAAACGCCGGAGGCATTGCCTCCAAGGCGGCCTCCTCATGACTTTCGGCCTCCCCGAACCGCATCCTCGGTCGGTGGCAGGCTCTCCCGCTTTTGCGACGCCTGGTGGCCACATGTCCAAGACCGATGGGTGAGAGACATTCTGTCTCACGGTTACAGGATAGAGTTCAGCTCTCGTCCTCCGACTCGTTTCTTCAGAACATCTCCGCCCCCATCTCGGGCCGGCGCACTTTTTCAGGCTGTGGGCGTTCTGAAGTCAGAAGGAGTGGTGATTCCCGTTCCCCCTCAGGAACATGGTCACGGCTTCTACTCCAACTTGTTCGTGGTGCCAAAGAAGGACGGATCATTCCGTCCCATTCTGGACCTCAAACTGCTCAACAGGCATGTGAGCACCAGAAGGTTTCGGATGGAATCTCTCCGCTCGGTCATCGCTTCGATGTCACAAGGAGACTTCCTAGCATCAATCGACATCAAGGATGCTTATCTCCATTTGCCGATCGCACCCGAGCATCAACGCTTCCTGCGTTTCGCCATCGGGGACGAACACCTTCAGTTCGTGGCACTGCCTTTCGGCCTGGCGACAGCCCCACGGGTCTTCACCAAGGTCATGGCATCCGTTGTGGCGGTCCTACACTCTCAGGGCCACTCGGTGATCCCTTACTTAGACGATCTCCTAGTCAGGGCACCCTCCCGGGTGGCGTGTCAGCACAGCCTGACCGTCGCTCTGGAGACTCTCCAGCGGTTCGGGTGGATCATCAACTTCTCAAAGTCCAAGTTGACACCGACCCAATCACTGACTTACCTCAGGATGGAGTTTCATACTCACTCAGCGGTAGTCAAGCTACCGCTGGACAAACCGCTTTCGCTGCAGACAGGGGTGCAATCTCTTCTTCGGGGTCAGTCACACCCCTTGAGGCGCCTCATGCACTTCCTGGGGAAGATGGTGGCAGCAATGGAGGCAGTGCCCTTCGCGCAGTTCCATCTGCGCCCACTCCAATGGGACATTCTCCGCAAATGGGACAGGAGGTCGACGTCCCTCGACAGGAACGTCTCTCTTTCCCTTGCAGCCAAAACCTCGCTTCAGTGGTGGCTTCTTCCCACTTCTCTATCGCAGGGAAAATCCTTCCTGCCCCCATCCTGGGCTGTGGTCACGACGGACGCGAGCCTGTCAGGGTGGGGAGCGGTTTTTCTCCACCACAGGGCTCAGGGAACCTGGACTCCGATAGAGTCCTCCCTTCAGATCAATGATCTGGAGATAAGGGCAGTGTATCTAGCCCTAAAGGCGTTCCATCGGTGGCTGGAGGGCAGGCAGATCCGCATACAATCGGACAACGCCACGGCGGTCGCGTACATCAACCACCAGGGCGGCACGCGCAGCCGTCAAGCCTTCCAGGAAGTCCGGCGGATTCTGCTGTGGGCGGAGGCCACAGCCTCCACCATCTCCGCAGTTCACATCCCGGGCGTAGAAAACTGGGAAGCAGACTTTCTCAGTCGTCAGGGCATGGATGCGGGGGAATGGTCTCTTCACCCAGACGTGTTTCGAGAGATCTGTCGCCGCTGGGGAACGCCGGACGTCGATCTCATGGCGTCACGGCACAACAACAAGGTCCCGGCCTTCATGGCACGGTCTCAAGATCAGAGTTCTGGCGGCGGACGCGTTAGTTCAGGATTGGTCGCAGTTTCGACTCCCTTATGAGTTTCCTCCTCTGGCGATGTTGCCCAGAGTGTTACGCAAGATCAGATCCGACTGTCGTCGCGCCATTCTCGTCGCTCCAGATTGGCCGAGGCGGTCGTGGTACCCGGATCTGTGGCATCTCACGGTGGGTCAGCCGTGGGCGCTTCCAGACCGCACAGACCTGCTGTCACAAGGGCCGTTTTTCCATCTGAATTCTGCGGCCCTCAACCTGACTGTGTGGCCATTGAGTCCTGGCTCCTAGCGTCGTCGGGTTTATCGCAGGATGTCATTGCCACTATGAGACAGGCCAGGAAACCAACGTCCGCCAAGATCTATTACAGGTCGTGGCGGATCTTCTTGTCCTGGTGCTCTGATAAGGGTTTTACTCCCTGGCCTTTTGCCTTACCCATTTTTCTTTCATTCCTTCAATCCGGAATGGACAAGGGTTTGTCACTCGGCTCTCTCAAGGGACAAGTATCGGCGCTCTCAGTATTTTTTCAAAAGCGCCTGGCAAGGCTTCCGCAGGTCCGCACGTTCCTGCAGGGAGTTTGCCACATAGTTCCACCCTACAAGCGTCCGCTGGAACCCTGGGACCTTAACAGGGTGTTAATGGCTCTTCAAAAACCACCTTTCGAGCCGCTGAGGGATATCTCTTTATCACGTCTTTCGCAGAAGGTGGCTTTTCTTGTGGCAATTACCTCACTCCGAAGAGTGTCGGAGCTTGCAGCGCTGTCATGCAAATCCCCTTTCCTGGTTTTTCACCAGGATAAGGTGGTTCTGCGTCCTATCCCGGAGTTTCTCCCTAAGGTGGTATCTCCTTTTCATCTCAATCAGGATATCTCCTTACCGTCATTTTGCCCTCATCCAGTTCACCAGTGTGAAAAGGATTTGCATTCATTAGATCTAGTGAGAGCACTCCGGCTCTACGTGTCTCGCACGGCGCCCCTGCGCCGTTCAGATGCGCTCTTTGTCCTGGTCGCTGGCCAGCGTAAGGGTTCGCAGGCTTCCAAGTCAACTTTGGCTCGGTGGATCAAGGAACCGATTCTTGAAGCCTACCGTTCTTCGGGGCTTCCTCTTCCTCCGGGGCTGAAAGCCCATTCTACCAGAGCCGTGGGTGCGTCCTGGGCATTGCGACACCGGGCTACGGCTCAGCAGGTGTGTCAGTCAGCTACCTGGTCTAGTCTGCACACCTTCACAAAACACTATCAAGTGCATACCTATGCTTCGGCAGATGCCAGTCTAGGTAGGCGAGTCCTTCAGGCGGCGGTTGCCCACCTGTAGGAAGGGGTCGTTTTTCGGCTCTCTGTTATTGAGGTATTCTTTTACCCACCCAGGGACTGCTTTTGGACGTCCCAATTGTCTGGGTCTCCCAATGGAGCGACAAAGAAGAAGGGAATTTTGTTTACTTACCGTAAATTCCTTTTCTTCTAGCTCCTATTGGGAGACCCAGCACCCGCCCCTGTTTCCTTCGGGCTGTTTGTTCTTTTGTGTACACATGTTGTTCATGTTGAATTGTTCTTTTGGTTCATGGTTTTCAGTTCTCCGAACATCCTTCGGATTGAATTTACCTTAGACCAATTTATAAGTTTCCTCCTTCCTGCTTTTGCACCA
Source organism: Anomaloglossus baeobatrachus (assembly GCF_048569485.1). NCBI lineage: Eukaryota > Metazoa > Chordata > Amphibia > Anura > Aromobatidae > Anomaloglossus > Anomaloglossus baeobatrachus. The sequence goes on from NC_134353.1 coordinate 759,049,176, forward strand.
AAACTGAGGAGCCCGTGATGCACGGGAGGGTGTATAGGCAGAGGGGAGGGGTTACACTTTTTAAAGTGTAATACTTTGTGTGGCCTCCGGAGGCAGAAGCTATACACCCAATTGTCTGGGTCTCCCAATAGGAGCTAGAGGAAAAGGAATTTACGGTAAGTAAACAAAATTCCCTTCTTCCCAACTCCACATACACCAATCTGACTAGTTTCCCGGATCAACACCCCATCACAGAATCTAGTGCACGTAACTGGTAATATATGTTTCAAGTACCAGGCCTCTTTTAAATTTTAGTATTAAATCAACCATTACAATATTATTTGGCAGAGTTTCATAGTCTCACTGCTCTTACAGTAAAGAATCTGCATCTGTGATTATGATTAAACCTCCTTTCCTCTAACCATAGTGCATGCCCCCTTGCCCCCATTGCAGGAATAGGTGTAAAAAGATCATTAGAGAGAGCTCTGTATGTGTTCATTAAACGCAGTGTGCTGCCACACAATGTATGTATATGTCTGTATATTGGCCACATAGCGGATTTGTGCATCTGTACATTAATTAAATTCTAAAGATGTGTGGGCCCTATATTTTTTCTTTGTTGTGAATCAGATGAGGACCAGAGCTGTGCTGGAAACCAGAGAACATTGTGATCGGTGAATATATTACCACACTAAAGCCTGCTTTACACGTTGCAATTTCGCATACGATATCATATGCAATTTGCAACGCCCCCATTGTATGTGCGGCACGTTCAATTTGTTAAATGTGCCGCACAAATGATTAACCCCCGTCACACGTACTTACCTTCCATACGACCTCGATGTGGGCGGCGAACGTCCACTTCCTGGAGTGGGAGGGACGTTCGGTGTCACAGCGACGTCACGCGGTAGGCAGCCAATAGAAGCGGAGGGGCGGAGCTGAGCGGGACTTAAACATCCCGCCCACCTCCTTCCTTCCGCATTGTGGGCCGGGAGCCGCAGGACGCAGGTAAGATCTGTTCATCGTTCCCGGGGTGTCACACACTGCGATGTGTGCTACCCCGGGTACGATGAACAATCTGACGTGCCATTCTAGAGAAAGGTACGATGTGTATGCGATGAACGTTTTACCGTTCAATCACAATCGCACGTACCTGTCACACACTGCAATGTACCTTACGATACCGGATGTGCGTCACTTACGACGTAACCCCGCTAACACATCGTAAGATACATTGCAGCGTGTAAAGCGGGCTTTTACACTACACTACAGATACATTTACAAAGATTGGGTGTGCTTCTTTAAAGGGACTAAAAAACTGGAGGTTTTAGAGATGGGCTCTACTGCTCTCCCATTCTGCCATCTTATCTCCCTTTATGACTTTTCTATTTGAAGTGAACCTGTCACTTCCCCAGGGCATCCAGAACCACGAGCAGTTCTGGGTGCATATCTAGAATCCCTGCCTAACAGTCCCAGGCTAGAGTAGCATACATAAAAAGATCTTTCGAAAAAGTATTTCTACAGATTGTTTATGAGATGCTAATGAGGGCATTGGTTCCCTGGCTAGTCGTCCCACTTAGTACATCCACAGGGGAGTGCTAGCATGCTTTTACAACAGCCAGCGTGATGGCAGTTCAATACAAAGCCACGCATGCGCATGTACCTGTCAGCTTTCACCTTCTTTGCTGCTGGGTGTATGCATCCAGGCTTCTAATAGGCTCACTGCCCATGATCGGAGTTGTCCACCCTTCCAGTCATGCGCACTATTTAGAAGTCGGATGTATGTGTCCTGGCTTCAGAGAGGAGTAGTGTGCAAGACCAAAGTGTGGACGACTTCTGATCATGGGCAGTAAGTGTCTTTAAAGCTGGGACGCATGCACCTGGTGTGAAAGCTGAAAGCTGACCGGTACAAAGCCGCGCACACGCGTGCCTTTGTATCGCGCTGCCATGACTCTGGCTTTTGTAAAGCATGTTAGCACGTCTACAGCGGCGTAATCACATGCTAAATGGTCCGACTAGCCAAGGAACTAACGCTTCTGTGACTAGTCCCAGCCCTCATTAGCAGCTCCTAAATGATCTTTAGAAATACTTTTTCTAATAATTTAACTTGTTACACAAATCAAGCCCATCCGAGCGTCCGACTGATGGTTACAAGTTCTGGGCACCTGAGCATGGTACCGCTCGCTCATCACTAGTAATTATTGCTTCTTTCTTTGCTTCATTTTAATAAAGAACAGAAACCCCCTTAAATGTAAAGGTTCCTATAAGGTTTAATTCCACTTTTATCATCTAAAGCAGAATTTCCCTCCTCCAATCTTTGCTTTCTTGGCTCCCAAATATTCACATTCACTGAAAGACACAACGCCAGAGTTTAGGAATTTCTGAATCATTCGTTCTTAATTACATTTTTTTCTCAATAATAGACACTTCTTCTTTACAATCTTCCGTTATCTTACCGAGGGTTTCATGTGCAATGCATGGAACTTGCTTCTATTCTAGCATGTAGGTCACATTTCCTTGCCAGCTATAGAAGGTGTTATCTCACATTTAGTGCAGCTGACTGGGTGTAGCTGTGATGGACAATTTGTTGTTTTGTACATTTGCATTTTAAAGGAAGTGAATAGTCAAAGAGTTTGACACTAATCTGATATTTCCATCACTTATCCCTGTTTTATTGTACTGAGCAATATTCATTTTATTTTTATTCCTGAAAACAAATAATTCTACAAATGCAAGTAGTTCAGCTTTGCCAACGTTATTATGCCCCAAGGTATACATAATACTGCACTACATACATTGTTACATGGTTACTTAGGTTGAAAAACACCCTGGTGCAATCGTCCTCCGCTGCTTAAACATTTTCTATCGCTACATCATTGATAACCCACAATGTAATTTTTTGTGAGCAAATCATTCAGTCCTTTTTTTTAAATACTGTTATAGTATCCGCAATTACCATCTCTTGTAGTAGAGCATCCCATAGTCTGACTGCTCTAACTGTAAAGAACCCCAGAATCTCCTTTCCTCCAGATGTAATGAATGCCTCCTGGTCCTTAGTATTGGCTTTGGAAGTGCTTAGTCATGTGCCAGTTTATATAAATTAAAACAGCTCTCAAATCTTAAAGGAGTTTTCTTATTATAAGCAGTATATCATTGTGATATGACTTTTTCCTGATCTGTGTTGGTTTCCCCAGTCAGAATGAAGGCAGTGAAGCTTTGAGGCTCCTTCATGGACTTTCCGTGCACACCCATGCCGCCTATGCCAAACAGAGAAAAGGCAAAATATTGAATCCTGTAGTTGGAAGAGGTCCCATCATTCAGATCACCACTAGAGATTAACGTTCATACCAAAATAAGACTTTATAAAGAAAAAAAGGTTTGGAGTTTGGGCGCTTTACGAATGAACACCACTCGCATGAGCATCACTATCCTAGGGTACACTTGGTGCTCAGCCTAGTGCAAGCTACTTGCAGTGTTTGGATGGCTCGCGCTGGGGGTAACAACAGCATAATGGGATGTGCTGTGCAGCAAACAAAAAATAATGCAAAAACCTCTCCCACCCGCTCCCTGAAGTGATCTGTTTATGGCTGGTTGCAAGTGGGTGGAGACCAGAACAGGCCAATTAGTGACTTTAATTGGGGTTCAGGTCAAGTCCAGGTCCTAAATTAAAGTCCGAATGAACCAACTTCCAATGGCTCCGCTAATCTCCACTCAACACCTATCGTAACCTTTAAAGAGGTTGTCCACTACTCTGACTACCCCATCTCAATCACTATATTTCTCTTATATAAAACTATGGCACCTATTATTGGCTCTGATGTCACTGCTGGCTCTTTCGGGGCAGGACGCAACTGACATATGGAGGAAGTCAGAGCTCCAGCTGCTCTCAATTTTTTCCAGATGTTTGATTTGTCCAAAGGAAGGGAGAGTGAAGCAGACGCTGTTTGAATGACCTTAGGGATCGCGTGACATAATATCTCGCAAGCCCTGGGAGAACCTGTGCCACCACCACCACTGGAAAGTCCCTGGCACCGGTGGTGAGTGTAGGTTTAAGGTCCAGTCACACTAAGCAACTTACCAGCGATCCCAACAACGATAGGGATCGCTGGTAAGTTGCTAGGAGGTTGCTGGTGAGGTGTCACACTAAGGCTATGTGCCCACGCTAGAATGTCCCTGCGGATTTTTTTGCCTGAA